>NW_009647419.1:1315298-1345482 GCF_000708025.1 Charadrius vociferus
AACTATTCAGAAAAAGTCTTTTGTTACTGAAACTACAAAAGTGAATGACGAATCAGCTTGTGGCATGTCATTAGAAGGAAACATCTCTTCCCTGTAAAAATGGCTTTTATCCAACTCAAAAATGCAATCATAATGTTACATTTCATGGAGATCTCACTTCTTAGGAAAAAAAAAAAACACATAGAAAATACATTTCTTGGGCCAAAATAAAACCTTTTAACAGAAGTAATTACTTCAAACAAGTAAAAGCCTTGTGGACACTTTCATAAAAGATAATATTCAGGTAATATTATAGCAATAATAAAAGATAGTGGTTTAAAAAATGCACACTACTACCACCTCCCCTTTTTGCACAGCCTAAGACAGGCTTTATTATATTAAATCCAGTCAAGTCTGGATGGAAAGATACTGTTAACAAATATAAGCAATTATCTGACTATAATGCCACACCTTGCAGAGCAAATCATCTTTCATTGGTCAGGAAGTCTGCAAAGCTGTGGCCGTATTGTTGCAGTACCCTTATAGACCACACTCTCAGCTGGCATAAAAGTTTGTCACCACCTCGATCCCAAAGGAACAACCCCAGTTTACATCCAGGGAGGATCTGGACCCTTATTTATTGTGACTGTCTGTCACTTTTAGTACTTCATTAGTGCCTGCATGGATGAATGGATGAACTGGGCATCTCTGTCTCGGAGGATAAATACACTTGTAGCTAATATCTATGAGGAAGGGCTGATGTTTTTCTGGATACTTGCTCCCAGAGACTGGATTAGTTTATAGGAGAGTCTCCTGGTCCTGATTTAGGGGACAGTTAACCTGGTCCTCATTTAAGGGACAGTTAACACAGCTGCATGCGTTTAGGGAACAGTTTGCCTCCTGGAAGTAGGACCTTGAGATGAAGGACAGGGAACAAAATAATTACCAGAAGTAAAAAAAGCAGAAATAGATTACAAGGTGCTAGTTTACCCCCAGAGTAAGGCTAGGCACCTGCACTGTCCGGGCAGACGCATCCACATTGTCAACTGACCCAAGAAGGCCGTGGCCAAGCACTCCTTCTCTTCTCCGTGGAATAAAAGGGTGACCCAAGCATCATGGCTGCAGATGCTCAGTCAACCCCTCCCCAGCCACCAAAGGAAGACAAGGAAGATCAAGCACACATTTGACCGAGTTTATCCCTGCATATGCTTTCACAGAAACATGGATCCTGTGGGATGGGGGATTTCTGTTGCTCATGCCCTCCTATCAAAACACCTGCTTACATGTCTATGTAAGTGTATTGATACCTGGTGGGTTCTTATCTTACCCCAACCATCCTCCCCTTGGTCCATATCCATAAAGAAAACAGCATTGAGTGAAGCACTGAAATATTTCAGGATCTGTGTCACTGATGGGGTTAAGATGGGTCAAGGTTAATAACTAACCTTACACTTATTTAAAATAATTTGGAGAACAATAACTCTGAGCATGGATGTCAGTCAACTATTCACTCCCTGGGAATAGGAAGAATTTTTTTAATTTAAACAAGTTAAACATGAGTCCATCACATGTGGATGCAAATTCTTACACTAATTTCTGAAATGTCTGAAAATGGCCATCCCTGGAAGCAGAACACTGGATAACTAATCTGATCTGGCACAGTATTACATGTGTTACAAGTGACAACAAAAAAAAGGCTGATGTCCTGCCTGTCCATCAAAAGCTAGGAGGATACAAACAAGAAATCAGGTGCAACTACACTGAGAGAAGTGCTAGCGATCAGCCAACGAGGGGATAATTACCGGCAAACTGGAAAGCTCACAAGTGACTCCAGGAATATACCAGAACCAGTGGCAAAAGAAAATCCTATCAATCAGATCCTTAAGAACAGATCCTTTCTCAAAGAGAAAACAAACAAACAAACAAACAAACAAAAAAAAACCAACCCCAAGCATCAGGAGCACAGATTTAATTCAAAGCACTGATAGAAAATTTACCATGTGCAGAGACAAATAGATAGTTAGTGTGGGAGGCAAATGTCAGACAAGGCAGATTACCGATCTTTCCCCCTCTAAACTGGTTTGTTTTCTACATTCCTTTAAACATGAAGCTGCAAGCTATACAAGGATTAAAGTAAGGTGATTTTGCTAAGATGTGGGTCTGAAAAATATCTCTATTAGACACAGTTAAATGTTTGGGGTTTTTTTCACATCAATGACATGTCTGAATTTCAACTGAATATTACTTCCTGAAATGGGGTTTAATGTGGGAAAAAAAATGACAAACATGCTATTTTCTTATGTAAAGGAAGAAAAGCATTTCTTCTACTATTTTCCTACAACAATTCTTGCTTAAAGGTTACCTTTTGTTAGAACATTACATATGAAGAAGCTAGGCAAAAGTTTTGGGATTATTTTGCTTTTTTTTTGTTTTAATTTGGGATAAATGACTTTCTTTAAAAATAAATATTTCAGTTTAATAATTTGGCCTTTATGGAAAAAATCAATTGTCAATCTAATCTAGCTTCTGATAAAAGCAAGCAAGCATGTTAACTATACTGAAGAGATTCCTGCTCATAAATTATCTATGTAAATGTTTCTGGTATGGCAATCCTCAAAAATCCTTCCCTTTGCATTACACATTTTTATTCATATGTTCTGGAAGTTAGGTACATTTAGGAAGGAAAATTTTTCTGAACTGCTATGCTAAACACTGCATAATGAGACCTGAAAGGCTTGGATTTTGCTGCAGAGGTAATATTAACATTTTTAATTCACAGAAAAAAAAAAAAAAAAAAAGGAAGGATGACTTGTGTTTATTTACTGCTGTTCAAAGCATGACATGAAAATACAGAATGATGGCGTATATCACATTATAGATATAATCTATAGAGTCTGGGTTATCATATTTATCACAAGCACTAAACATTTAGGAGCATTACTATTACATGCAAGTGAGTTCTGACAAAGCAATACCTCTATGTTTTCTGCATATTCTGTATAAATACGCATCTGTGTTTGGATAGGAATATGTGTATGTGTGTGTACACACATCTATACACCGAAAAAAATAAAGAAATGTACCAAAATAATGAGGAATATTTCTGAAAAAGAAGTAACTAGTGCATGTGCTTCTCACTCAGACACCCTGGAGAGCATGGAGGATACTGGCTTTCATATTGGGATTCTGCTTTGATTTGTCTCCAAGGGATGGCTCCCTGTTCCCTCTCACTCCACCCAGTGCTGGCAGAGATCTCAGAGCTCCTACCACCAGGTCCCTAATGCTGAGTAACCATAGCAGGGCGATGGCGATACCCACTATGGTTAGCGCATCTTAGGCACAGCTGTGGGGAAAGAGAGCAATGCTGAAAGCCACAAAAGCAACTTTTTGAGGAGTATATGCTTAGAAACTTCTGCTTATGTATCAGTCTGATGGCTGCAGTGTTGTCTGTTCCAGGCCCTTTTAGGGCTAGAAGTGAATCCTGGGTCTCTTTGGGATTATCCCCTTCCTGTCATACCAAATATCCAGCTTCATTTCTGTAGATTTGCAGGCTTTTCAGCTCTTACATATAACAAATCTGTCAGTTTTTCAGGACTCTTCCTTGGTCTTCTGGCACTAGAACTACTATACCTTTAGGGAGAAATATAGGTGTTTGCTCAGGAAAGGAAACAAATGTGTGGCAGGTTAGATCACAATAAACAGGAAAAAAGAGGCATCTGTTCAAAACTGCTCAAAAGTTTGGGTGTTGAATGAAGTTTCTGGAGAAGGGAATAGCAGGCAGATAAACTAGTTGAAACTAGTATATTTATTACATATTTAACCTCAAGGATCTCACCCACTTGACTTCTTAGTGACAGATGAAATCACGTAACACATACATTAGAAATGTATGTAGAAATGTGTATCGTTCAAAAAACAGTGGAAATTGTCCACCTTTTTGTTTTTCCGTGTTACAGGAAAAGACAACAGAGGAATGAGCCAATCAATCATAGCTTATACACTCAGACTCCTAAGGCTTGCAGGATGCTCTGTAATTTGTGATTTGACCTCTTGGAACCTTCCTCTTGCTGAGGTTCTCAGAGAAAAAATGATGTGCCAATGAAGAGTGACACAAGATTCATCTTGTTTGACTGGCTAGGTCACAACGACAGTTTGGGTTAGTCTATAGCCATCTGTGATGGCTGGAAAAGATATAGTGAGGCTCTGTGGAATTGCTTCCTAAAAGCACCACCAGGAAAGCCACAAAACACACCTAGGTCTATCGAATGGAGTATTGGGTGATCCATAATATGGATAGTTGTGTGATCTTTTCTTGGCTGCTGTAGCAGCAAGCACAACAACAGAATTATCTTGGATTAAAGAAAACAAAAACCAATCTGAAGAGCAACTGATAGCACCCTGCACTGCAATTGTGTCCACTGCACTGCTCTGGTGTAGGCAAGGCTTTTGGTGTTATAGGACTGGTGCCATAATTTCCACACTGATGCCACTTGGCTGCCGGCAAATGGATGTGGCCAAATTCAGTGACCAGAACAGGCTGCCCTTGCATCTGGCTGGTCCTTAGGTCCTGAGTGGGCTTTCTGAGCTCCCTGGCTGGTGCTGGCATGGCCTGCAAAGTTCTTCAATGTCCTTTGGGAGGCGCACCAGTGCACTCATTGCTGGTCCAGGACCATGAGAGTTGGGAGTATATGCTCATGCACCAGCTCACTCAGCACCCTCTGCAATTGCATCTTCTACTTATTATTGCAGCTTAAGTAACCGTTTGCTATCCCTGGCCAACATGGACTCTAGCCCCTTGGGCGCCAGCCTCTTGCCAGGGCACGTAGAGACACTCTAAAGCTGTGGTAGTTCACTGACAACAATAACCTTTATGGTGGCATGTAAGCCTGAGACCTAGATTGCTAGAGAGGAATGGCCCATACTTGCTCACACGTTATGAAGGCAGCTGTGTGAGTCATGGGGGGTTATCTGCTGTTCCTGACTGGTCACCTTTGCTCTCCTTATCAGGTCCTAAATTGATATACTGAATGCAATGATATATAACAAGGAGTCCTGCTGCATCCACTAGAGACGCACTGCCCTCACACACACACAGACTCACCTCACTCACTGCTCTGCTAGTTACTTCTGATTTATGGTCCGCTGGCAATCCACGTGGACCAGGATTGAAAATGTTGCACAGAGTGAATCAATTATAGTGTACTAGATTGATAGGACACCTACTGTATTTAAAAATAATTGAACTGTGAAATGATTAAGTAAACTGAGAATTTCTATAAGTTTCAGTGCTAGGTAATTATAAATGGCAATTATGGAAGAACAAAAGTGTATTAAGCAGCAGTGACAAGAATAAATGTTAAATTTCTTGCACTTTGGAGGTCTGTTTTTAACTTCAGTATGTATGAGCTATCATCAAATCAATGAATTCAAACATGGTATGAGTCTCCAAGATGGAAGAGTTAAAATGGTATTAAATGTATTAGAAAAATATGCTCATTTCTGAGAAAGTAATACTGAAAACCAAGCTACTACTGAAAGTAAAACTAAGTAATAAAAAAGCATAGATGGGAAATTGCAAATATTGAAGAAAATATTTGTGTTAACTTAAATAAGTGATTTTACTACTTTTTGGCAAATATAGAGAAACACATTAAATGCAGCATTTTTAGAAAGACTTTTTTATTAATACAGGATGGGGCAACGAAGATAATTCATACAGTGGCCGTCACTGAAATCCGTGATTGTGGTCGCAGTAAGAAGAAAAATTACGATAGCATTTTAAGAAGGAAAGAATAATTAGCAAAGTTCAGATGATCTTTAACTCTAACAAAGGGATGACTACTGAAGCCACAAATGTAGTCTGCTAAAAAAGTGAATATGCAGTCAAAATTACCACAGCCCTAAATGCTTACCTCTCCTTTGTATTCCATCAAATAAAACAGGTGACATGTCTGACTCTCAGACACATTTACTGCCCAATGAGGGTGATGGAAGAAGTCCCCTAAATATCACCTTAAGAAAAAATATGCAATTACACTTCCTTGAGAAGACAAAACCTTGCTCAGGGGTGAGAGATGCTCTAGCATCTCAGGGGCATGGAAAAGGGAAAATAGAGAAAAATGTGATCAGGGCACCCATTCACCAAAGCACTTGTATTCAATAATGTCAACAACAGGCCTCCCATCTGGTTGAGGGGGTAGAGAAAATTAATAAAATTAACCTTCACCAAGAGAGAGATACTCTACAGTTCCCTCCCTGGTCACTGTGGAGAGGTAGACTGTGTCATTTGCCGTAGGACCTTGTGCTGGCTGTGGGAAGATCTCAGGGACATGGGAAAGACCACAGCTGTCCTCCTGTCCATGCTCTTTGACCTACTGTCTCCTAAAGCCCGTTATCCTGTGCCGCACTGCAGATGGCCCCATGGCTCCCAATGAGTCCTCTCATCTTATCTCAATATGAAACATTTTAACAGCATCTCTTGTCAAGGAGTCACCACCTGATGTTATCACAGTCTCATTGACCAGCTTGAGAACAGAGCCGGTCTAATCTCAGAGCTTTGGATTTATTTGAAACAGTAATACTTTGAGCAAAAAATACTGAGGTAAGTTACAGAAGTAACACTGATGATGTCTATATTTCCATTTCAAATCACCTGAGGTTTCATTCTGCAGTTTCAAAAAAATCCAGTTTCTTTTTCTACGTTTACATTGATTTTATAGGCGTTTGCGACATCAGTGCGACATCAGTAGTGGGAGTACACTGTATGTCATGTGATATCCTACTATGCTTATTTTATTGTCAAGTTATCAAGAGGCTTTATTAATAATGAATTACCATACTCTTTTTCAGGTTCAAAATACTTTCTGCCTGAATTGTATTGACAGCTTGTGCAATAATCAAATATTTTCAAAGACAGTGTCCTAACAGCCTGTAAAAACTTCATTTATCCTGGTAAGTAATTATTCACAGAAGTAATATCATGAAGCCAATGTGACTATTGGCGTGATCAAGGGGAGCAATGATTATCACAACCGGGCCACAGTGATTTGAAAGAGCACGACATCTGGTGTGTGGAGCCCCTTGATCCAATACTGAGTTAAGCAGGAGCTGAAGGGCTTCAGCAGCATTAGAGGCAGTCAGCATCTCCCAGGATCAGCCCTCTCAGCTCCAGAAAGAGTCAATCATCTCTTGATGCACCTGAAAGAGGTTCTCTAACACTTCCATACAACTAAATCCTAAGGGTGTAGTAGATTGTGAAAAAATCTGTCTTTATCAGTTAGCCATGTGGAACAGGGTAAATTGACTAGTCATTTAAAAAAAAGGAAAAAAAAAGCAAAAGAAGACCCCAGAGAATGGTTTGCTACCCTAACTTCAGAAACTCGCTGTGCAGCCTGTGAATTGTAACACATGACATCATCTATATGGTTCCTTGACATCCTGTTATTTCAGAAAACAACACAGTTTTTATAGTATCATTCCAATATACCTCTGGAGCAGAAATCTCACTATGAAAGCACGTAGCATTATTCTCTGATAATTTTTTATCTTTCTTATCTGCCTTGCATTTTTTAACACGTATTGCATACATTTGCTTTCCCCACCAATGCATAACAATGGCAGTGGCTGATCTGTCCAGTCAACAGCCTATGAGAAATTTCACAGAAGCAGTTTCTGATGTGTGTTGGGAGCATCACAGATGTTGGAATGTGATTTATTTGTCTCCATTTTGCCTCTTAACAAAATGCAAATACCCTTTCTGTCTATTATGATAATTTGTTTAGTGTAATGTGCATTTGGTAATGATAACAAGGGAGAAATGCTTAACCTAAGGTACTGTACTTTGCTCTCGAACAAAATGCCTCTTTAAGATGTGCTTGTATAAACTATGAATTTAAACTCTCAGTCCCTGTGAACAGCTCCTCTGATATTGTGGTCTTTTAGAGGAAAACTTTCAGGATATCCCTAGGAGACTAATCTCCAGGAGGGATGAAATTCGGAAGAGGCTAACAAGTCTGCACCTTTGATCCACTCTCCATGCAGCAAAGCCAGACAGGATTATGCCAAAGACTTTAGCAAAACTACTTGAGGAATTTTAAACCCAGAAGTACCTGCAATCTTCACAAAGCAGGATACTTTTCATTAGGTCTTCTTTTGTCTTGTTTCTGAGTTATACCTCTTCCATATGCAAGTCAGTTTGCAGGAGTGACAGGAATAAATGTCACTGAAAGTGTCTGTGTAGCCTTCATGCTCTGCCACGTAGCAGATACTGCCTAAGTATGTCAATGGAGGGGTTAATTTAAGGAAAAGAAGCACTTTTCTGCTTCCTTACCTTTGCCTTTCTCCCTAAACATTATTGTACTACTGCAAATTTAAAAGGTTATAACCAGTGATATGTGCATATACTGCTTACAATAATTTTTCAACACAAGGAAATTTATGTATCCAGAAATGCCTTGAAAAATCTGTCAGAACTATGTTATTTTCCAAAAGTTTGGTTCACTCTCTTAGCTGCACACTGCAATGCTTAATTTGCTATTTATTGACAGTTCAGTATCTGAACAATAGTTTTAAAATCATTCCTGCTCAAGAGCAGGTTAATGTGGAGGAGCAACTCACCTCTGGTAACATTTCAAAACACACTGCTAATTACCAGAACGATGTTTTGACTAGTAGCAATACAGGGATCTTTCGCAAAAACCTGAGTGCTTAGCAAGAGAGACCACTATCTCATTTCATTGCATTTGAAGAGGTTTTAAATAACAGTTTTGGTTCTGATAAGGTGGTGACAATACTGCAGAATTTCACAAGATGACTGTGATAAACGCAGCAGCAACAGCAACGAATGCCTAATAGATGATGAACCTCAGCACCTATTATTACTGCTCTTCCAAGATGTAGGATTTCCTTGGGTCGATTTTATATTTCAAAAGGTTTTAGTCAGCATTCAAGAAAATTGCACTTAGAACATAACAGATCAAAATCCACAGGCACTTCCCAGGTGATTCTGGTTAATGTAATGAAAATTGGCTGTGAATGTCTAAAGAAATACATCTGAAGATCTCACTCTCACTACACAAAAGAAAAGTCAAGTCTACTTAGCAGTTCAGCTTTGTGTCATAATTATTTTCCCTTCTTCACCTTTTAAGTACCTATGAACTGGGTTTCCTAGAGGGATCAGAGGAAGATTTGTTCAAACAGTCGTCCCTCAATATTTCATCCCTGGATGAAATGGATGAGCCCAGCGTAGCTCCTGGGAACCATGTCATTCAGGCAGTGGTAGCCAAGGGAGCCGACCTGAGATATCTGTTTCATATTTTACTAGTGGAGCCTTGCTGCAAGATCAGTCTCATTCGGGGCCAGCTGTAAGTGATTTTTCTTTTCTGTGCAGGTCAATGGATACCTAAATGTCTGTGAAATGGTACCATGGCAGCAAGGTAATACTCCTATATTTCCTTTAATGACAGTTTCTGTTTTTCACTGCCACTCTACCCCATTAATCCCACTCTTATAGCTGAAAAACGAGGTTCCATATATCCATGTAATGGGTTGCACGTGTTTTCAAGGTCTCTTCCATACCTAAGTTTTCCTAACTCTTAAAGAACCATTATTAAAGTACCTGAATTCTTTCTCCTCCTATACAATGCTATAAAGCATTTTATACTTCACTAAATTCCTGAAAGGTTCTCTCTAAACCTTTCATCTGCCAGCCCCAAGGCTCAGTGCTCCTGTGCAAAGTGTGCTGAGTAACAGGGTACAAAGTCAACTTGCTTCGCATTTGCAAGTCGTAACAGGGAAACACACGCATGTTAGATCTTACTCTTGCTGGAGTACATGTAGAAAGAAAGCAGAATTTCTTCTAGTGTGATTATAGAGATTGTAGGCAAATCCATGTTTCTCCTCAGAAGGAAACAAGTCTGTTCTCAGCACATAGCTCAGAGGCTGTGGTCTCACTGCCCGGTCAGCTCAGGACTGAGCCCAGACTTTGGCCCAGTTTGGGCCATGTTGGATGACCTGGAGTTATTCTGCTCAAGCTCACTTGCTCTCTCTGCTGAGAGACCTTATTTTTAACGGGACTGCTGCCTGGCTGCAGCCAAGACCCCGCTCCAGAGCTCTCCTCCATTCCTGCGGAGCAGCTTGAAGGAGCCGCAGGACAATGCTGCTAGCAAGTCCTCCCCTTCCATCAGCAGCTGATCCTTCACTCCATAAACATCTGCAAAGTGATCTCAGGGTATGGTGGAAAAGGGATTTCAAACATGTTGGATGCAGAAGGGGCATCCAGCGTGATGTGGGATTTGCCAGGCATCTTTCTCTTAGATGAAACAGCATCATCCTTTCCCTCTGTGCAGGCTGGCCCTGTGCTTGCTCTTACAATCTGTTCTGAAGTTATGCAAGGTTTGTACCTTTCCTTCCCTCCTTTAATACGACTGGGGAATTTTTGTTAGCAAGTCTTTGACCCTTGTTTCTATGAGCGTGCAGTTTGTGTTCACCTCAGAGAGCCACACCTGGTGTCCTTTAGAGGACTGAGTAACAAATCAGGTAAAGTCTGTGTGACAGGTCAAAAGAGAATAAATGTCTTCAAGAGCATAAATCAGTCTCCTGGAGGTTGTCCTTGTAGAGGTTAAAGACAAAGTGACAACCAAAGACGACAGAGATCAAGGGCTAGAGTAGCTAAGCTGTGTTACAAGGAGTTTATAATCTTTTGGCAATTAATCACAAATAGTAGGGCCTGATCTGCAAACATCTACAAAAACTACTATCCCTCACCCTTTTGCCAAAACTGCACAAAACACAGAAGTGTTTCAGCTCTGTGAAAATGGGCAGGGGTCTTGAATTATCCCAACATATCGGCTGGGATAATTCGGATCGAAGTTTTTACACAGATTTTTAGCTATGGTGAGTAGAAGATGGGAAACTTAGCGCTTCTTTTGCCCTTTTTTTTTTCTTTTAATTATTCTTATATAAAAAACTCATATTATTCTACATAAGATTACTTACCATCCATGAATGCACTTTCCTGGCATAGTAATTTGCAGAAGGAAAGTAAATAACGGTGGATAAGGAAACACTATTTTTATGTACTCAGGTAGGGCAGGTTATCTTAGGCATAGAATCATAGAATCATTTAGGTTGGAAATGACCTTTAAGATCATCAAGTCCAACTGTTAACCTAGCACTGCCAAGCCCATCACTAAACCATGTTGCGAAGTGCCACATCTACACATCTATTTAACACCTCCAGGGATGGTGACTCAACCACTTCCCTGGTCAGCCTGTTCCAATGCTTGATAGCCCTTTCAGTGAAGAAATTTTTCTTGGTATTCAATCTAAACCTCCCCAGCCAGGAGTGAAACATTGCTCTTGATCCTGGCCCACAGCATGGTCATTTCACACTGTTCCATCAACCTAAAGCAGACTTCAGACTTGATTTATCCAGGCTTTGTAGTGTTCCCATTTAAGCTTCCACGGTGCAAGACCCCCAGCTAATAACAGCATGTGGGACCGCGGCAGGAGAGGGCTGGGGCCTGGGCTTCTTCGCTTGGCAGCACCCACCAGCTGCTCCTGGCACAGGCTGTGTCAGCTTTCTCCAGCATAGCCCCAAGCAGACCGGCAACCAGAAGACCACTAAATGTGCCTTTTTTCATCACTGCTGAGGACCTGAACCCATCATTCTCATGCAGACGGAGTTACAGGCCAGAAGGGACTACTCAACTCAGGGCTGTTCCTGAAGCTACGGGCAGCCCTGTACATCCAGTGTGTGACAGCCATCGCCACTTACAAGCTGATATACTCAGCCCTTTGTGACTATTAAATCATTTGACTTACCTGGTCTTTATTTAAGCTAGTTTTCTATGCAAATGGTAGTTTATTCTAACATTCATCAGCCTGCAAGATTTCCAGACATGACCATTGCTAAAACACACCAAAGCCACCGCTGCTGCATGAGACGTTTGGGTCTCCTTTTGGAAGGACCAGCAAAGCTCTATCTGTGGGAAGTAAAGGTTGCTGCTGCAAGGAAAGGATGGCAGCAAGGAGAGGGGAAGGGAGAGGAGGGAGAAGCCTTGGGCTTCCTCCATAGACCTGAGATTGTACTCCAGATTTTCCCTGGAAAAGTCCTGAGGGAGTTCAAGCCACAGGGCTTTGCCAGTCATAATCGACTTCACCTTTTGCACTTGGGTGCTCAGCTTAGCTGGTCACCCCAGAAAAGATCTGATTCTCATTCAAAACACGCAAAACCGCTTTTTTAAGATTAGATGATACCTGGTGCGTTCTTTATCTTAGGAACTTTGGTCCTATACCAGCAGAGCCAGGGTCTGCAGATCTGTGAGCCCTGGTTTTCTGTATGTTCTGCTTTTCCTGTGTATACCAAAATCCAGCGGTTGCCTTGCCTACTGTTGCAGTGTAGACACACATCCACTCACACTACGTTCTAGACAAAGAGAAAAAGGGAAGTACTCTTTCCAAGCAGGAAGATTGTGCTATTATAGGATCCTGGTTGGAAATCTTCATGTCAGTTAAGGACACCGCATTGCTTAATGAGTAAAACAGGGGCTGTTGATAGTCCACTATAGGTAAAGGGCGAGTCTGCAGTAAGGTAATTAATGATGGACATTAATTCCGTCTAATTAATTTCCAGGGAGGAGTTATGGCTGGGAAAATCTGGGAGCCTTTGAGTTTCTCAGTTTGCAGCTAGGAACTGATTTCTTAAAAGCAATAATCTGAGAATGACCGAGAAATATATGAGCTAAAATCAAAGCAATGGGTTTAAAAAACAGCCAATCAGAAGAAGACACATTTGACACCATGAAGGCAAATTATCTACTAAGCAAAATTAGGTTGAAATATTATGACTAAGAAATAAAATCCAGCCTTGCAGGCAGCAAACTGTCTGCTTTAACAGGAAGGGAGATTGTTCTCAAAACTCAAGTTCAATGAAGGTATTACCTAAAATAAGATGTGAAAAGAAATCTCAAAATATGACTGACAAATCTCAGCAACTCTGTAACTAAGGAGGAAGTTCTGGAATTTCATTTAGAGGTGAACTACAAAAGAGGGAAAATGTGAATCTGTGCTGCTTTATAGTCACCTAAAAGTGTATTTAACCCTTTAACAGGACCAAAAATCTTTTTTCACTGGTTATTCCTCTTCAAAATTCATTCTCAGTCTATGCTAAAGTCTTGGTTTCTAGTTGAAAATCGGTAGTGACAGTGGTATGACAGCAGAATTGAAGAAGTAAAATTTTATTGAGGTAGGAAATGCATATTTTAGAACACTTTGGATTTTTTTTAATATTTATAAACTATATAAGTTTTGAAATACACTCTTTTTTCAATACAGTTTACAAAACCCTCAGTGCTGCACTTGTCTCAGCTAAGTCCCCTCCTCAGCAAACCAGGAAGATCAGGCTTGACGTTTCTGGCATTTCTAAAGTAAAACATAAAACACAAATATAATTTAAGTAAATGTTTTCCTCCATCCAAAATAAATGAGTGAAAAAAGGCACTATCACCTTTTTCCCAAAGATTGCACATAAAGCCTAACAAATGAAGTCATATCATATCACTCTGCACAGCCTTTCAGGGAGATTAAATCCACCACTGAAGCTCAAAAGGACAACCACTGTGGACATCTGGGTGGTAGCCTGGATTGTCAGCCAGTGCCAACACCAAGTGCCCAGGGACCCTGCTGGTGCTGGTGTTTCAAATCTCAGGATATGAGAAGGGTTGGCTCTTCCCAGTACTCCAGGCAAGCAGGGGAGGGTCCTGGTTTCTGAAACCTCACTGAAATCCTGTCTGGCTCCCTGGTCATTTGTAGGATGCTCACTGGCGCAGCCTCTGAGCCCTCAGTCATTTACTTGTTCCCGAGCCTCAGAGTAATTTAGCTCTTACATCAAGCTTCTGTGTAATTAAATAACACTTTTATTTCCTTTCTAGTCCCCCCGTGTGTCTTCAAATTCCAGTGCATCTTCCATAACGCATTAAGGTAGAAAACTCTGGCTTTCCTACTCTCTGTGTCACACAGAAGCATGCATACTGTCTTAGGAGTAAAATACGGATGGGCATTGCACTGCCCACCCTCTACCCCACACTTCATCCTCCTCCTCCTTCCCCTCATGCTCCTCCTCCCCCCCACCTCCCCATCCGTGCTCCTGGAGTCCCCGGAGGGCTCACACTGATCATTCACCACCGCCATGAGAAATACCTTCACATTTATGGTATTCTGCCTCCACCTAAAAGACATGTCATTCCCTGGGGTATTCTCAGTATTAACTGGAGCCACACTAACCCTTGTTTGTACGTTGCAGATCATTTGTTCTTGGAGGCTTATCTACTCAACACTGCATCTAGCAACCAGGCACTTCTGATATATTGTTAAATTTGCTCTTTGCTTCTTTTTCACTTGTGAAACTGGTCTTTTTTTTTTTTTTTTTTTTTTTTTTCCTAAATTCCCAAATGTCTGCAGTGTTCAAAGTAGCTGAGTCTAGACAATGGTCCGGCTTGGATTTTCCAATTTTATATCCACCCTTTCTCCAGGCTCGAGCATTAGGGTTTAAGCAGTGACTGGATATAAATCCAAATGACTTCTGCTTCTTTTTTTCTCCCAGTAATAATCTATCTGTGAATAGATAAAATAAAATTAATTGTATTTGCCTAAAAACATAACAAGAGTGGAAACAACAAGTTAAAGAAAATGAAAAGCAAAGTATGCAGCTTTCAATAAAAGGACTTTTCTTTGTAGCACATGGACTAAAAATAGTAATGTGCAGCATGAATCTGAGAAATAGATTATAAAATATCATTTTTATAACCTGCAAATGTGAAATAAACAGGGTTTTCCAAGTCAAAAGAGAAAGAAGAATCACATTAGAAATGGCTGAAGGACTCATTACTGTTGACTTTTTTTAAAGAGCAATTTGGAACATGCTGGTGAATGTGACCTGATTGAGAATTTCTTTCCTTCTCTCCTGTAGTGGTCTGCACAGCAGCATGAGGCAGCTTTGCAAACTGACCCTCACAAGCAAAGTTTTTAAAATCTCTGAGGACTCAGAAACATCAGAACTTGATAGGACCCTACTTGCGGTGGAGCACTGACACTGTCATTCATTGTTCTGGTTAGTGACATGGTCTTCATACTCGTTTTCATAAACCAAGGACAACTAATTTTTTTTTTAGGAACGACCATTTAATGCCTGAGCCATGTCAGTGGCTGCATAAGAAAAGCATCACCTGCACCAGCTTATGCATTAAAGAACAGTTTGGAAATCTCAGTGCAAAAGAGCTTTCTCTTGCTGCCTTCATAACTTCATGCCTGAGAAGGCCAAGTACACACTATGACTTTAGTGCTGCTAAACTGCCAGGTACATTGTCAGAGAATAAGCGTGAAAGGGGTAAGATCTTGTTTGTTCCCAAAAACAAATGCACAGACAAAGAAGACCCTTGCCAGGGCATGTGGGAGAGTAGCAGAAAGCCCTGCCTCACCCAAAAGCGTGATGTTTAAGCACTACCTTACCCATATTTTAATATGTGCTTTAGAAATGCAGCTGAGCCTCAAAGATTAGGAAATCCATGGAGAAAAATGCTACCTGATCACCAGATTAGTGACTGACATGTAATACGTATGTGTGAGGATGCAGAAAGAGACCACTTGTGTCACCTAGCCTGGGATGCTGCCGCCTAACACACAGGTTTTCACAAAATATTTTCCACTAGTAATTACATGTTACCTGACAAATTACATTTTCCTTCCCTAGCATAGATATATGCAGAGGCTGTCAAATATTCTGTATAAAATTATACTGAATAAGAAGTTTCAGTGCCCTTACTAGGCAAAATTAGACTTCTCTGAAAAATACTTGGGGGAAAAAAATCTCCCTTTAAACTTGTTTCTGTTACGAAGTTATAGTTTTTCTACAGAAAATACATATATTTCATGACAATAAGTCTTTCTTTCCACCATTTTTCCAGACATTCTTCTTTTTTTTTTTTTTTAATATGTTGGATTTGGTTTTTTTAAACAATGTGTTTGTAATGCCAGGACTTACATAATGGCTCCATTTAATTAACTTTTCCCAACAGTAATCTCATACAATGCCAAAACATTTTCTACTCCTTACCATTGAGCACATATCAATATTTCCTTGTTATGCATGCCAAAAAATAAAAAATATGACTTCTGGATAAATGTGAATACAGAAGCAACTGCAATAATAGATCTATTCAAATGTTACCTGGACATGCCATAGCTGATCACATTATTAGATACTGTTCTACTAATTGATAAGATAATGTTGTACAATGCATCGTACATTGGTACAAATTATTGAGCTACAGCTTAGAAAAATAAAGATATACCGTATCGGAATATATACAGACATTATTCTTTTCCTTCTGTGTAACCAGTGGAAGAAAAAATGTTTACTATTAATATGGACATGTACTGTCATTCTTAGGAAACTATTTCATGTCAACTGAAATAAGGAAAAAAGAAAAATCCAAGGCTAAACTTCAACATTGAAAATGCTCTGGCAGTCAGGCATCTAAATTTAGATAAAATTTCATCACTGGTTCATCAGCTCTGTAGTTTCAGCTGTTGAGTCCTAAAACCGCCATCTCTGATTATATTGTGTCAGTTGTTTATGGAAGTTGGTATTTCACAAAACGGAGGCTGGGTTTCCCTGACTGAGATCAGTTCAACTGCAAGCAGTTTAGTGACATCATTTGTAAACACAAAATACACCATAATGCGGTACTCACGAGATATTATTTTTACTTTATATCTGGTCCATTTAATGCCAAGAAGCTTTAAGTAACCCTTAGGAGGAGGGTGTAGGAGCAGGCATAGAAAAAAAGAAAATTGAACAAAGCTAGTATTGTCATCCAGGCCAAAATTACAAAAGAAATCTGAGCAGATTTAAGAGACTGTTCCAGCCTCATCTTGATTCCAGCTTTAAATCCAGTGGGAATCTTTGTGCTGACTTTAATGCCTGTTGCACTAATGTTCAATTCTCTGACTGAACTGCATTTAAATACATATATATTTATACATATATGTACATTTATACATATATCTGTATATATACATTTTTATATATATGTTGTAAATCTACCAAGAACTGCAAATGAGTAGAAAGACAGATGTATAAATGCACTTTAGAAAACAAAAATGCATTATAATCTACAGGAAGATAATAACACTGCCTTTTTCCTACCTGAATTCTATCAGAAAAGCAATCTATTTGCACTTCATTCTTTTTCTTTTTCTTTTTTTTTATATGTTCAGTGCTTATGGTATACTGCTTTCATTATAGACTGACAGTGTGCTGGGAATTAAGCCTGTGTTACACACAGACAGATGTTATTTTATAGAGTGTCATTCAATGTAATGGTATCAGATTTTAGCACTTAGCCTGCATCCCAATTACCCATTAGCAGTTTGTGTAGTTGGGGACCAGGAAAATATCTACTCTGCATTGTAGCAATTATTTGAGGATTTCTGCTTCTCAAACTTTATGTGATGGGAGGCTTTTCCATGAGAGGTAGCAGCTTTTATTTTATTTTAAACAAAAGGTTTTGACCAAGCAAAGAGCAAAGTGAAAAGCATTTGAGTCTGTCTGCTGGGCAAAGCTCCCCTTCTTACCTTTTCCTTCCAGTCCATGATGAAGCAGAAGTCTTGCATAAAATCCTGTGCACATGTACCCGATACAAGGAGACAATGGAGGACAACTTTACGGAATATTCTAATGGCACAGTTTGCTGGTCATTTGCATTCGTTCCTGGTTTTTGGGGGGTTTTTTTGTTCTTCTTTTTTTGTGGCTTTTTTAAGGACACATGGTGTATGTAGACAACTGCCATCATTATTCTATCATAAAGTC
This sequence comes from Charadrius vociferus, assembly GCF_000708025.1. NCBI lineage: Eukaryota > Metazoa > Chordata > Aves > Charadriiformes > Charadriidae > Charadrius > Charadrius vociferus. Next base: position 1,333,147 of record NW_009647419.1, read on the forward strand.
CCCACCCACCTGGAAAGCCCTCATGTTCAGCACATGCTCTGCCAATGATGCAAGAGCAAGCATCTGTTATGTGCCTTTTCAATAGCACACGACAGGTTATGGAGTAGCAGAAGATGATATGTACTTATTGTGCTCCTCAGGCATTTTTTTGATACCGCTTTGTGACGGTAGATGTAAAGATGGACAGTTGTTTCTGAGAAGTTTTAACAGGGACCTAAGCAAGTTTACAAAAGAAAGCTTTAAGTGTGGGGCTGTAATGGCTCATCCAATATAACAGGGCAGAATATAAGGGTGCCCAGCTTGAGAGTCCAACTCCTGGGGCAGAAAAGGCCTGACTTCCCAAGCACACCTTCAACAGGTCCGTATTTTAGTACTATGTTCAGAGTGTCAAAATAGTGAATATTTTGTAGAGGAGTACTTTTCCAGCAGGTCGGCCTGTTCCTTCCTGCTTGTCGCAATGGCCATGCAGGGACCTGGGCAGCGAGTAGCCCTGGAACAGTCCGGTGTTCCAGGGTCTGCTTCACCATGGCAGCAACCAGCAAAGGAGCTCTTTGCAGGTTTCAGCAAGCTGTACTGGCCTCTTGACTCTCACTGATGGCTTTTGAGCAGCAGCTTCATTGGAAACTGTCTCCTTCCACAGGTGGAATACTTGTGTGCGCACGCATATGCTTGTAATCAAATCTGAATCCCTTGTGAAGAAAGGCATTTGCTGGCAAAGATGTTTCTTTTCCTTGTTTGGGTTCTCCTACAGTTTCTTAATTCTGGAAAAGAGTCAAAAGACAGTGCACAAAGGGATCATCCTTCTTCATTAGACTTTTTTTTGTTTTTTTCTAACTTGCTCATGTTTTCCCCTTTTTGGAGCATTGTTTGGCACTGAGAAAACAGATTTATCCAAGTATTAGCACAAACAAAGCCTATCAAGTGTTGTGCTCACCAGCCGTTAGTAGTGAGTAACAATGGCAGCATGAGAAGCACGTGAACAATGCTGAAGAGGCTCACCCTATTGGGTGTCCACCTATGCTTAACAGCGTGCTTCATGGTCGAGAATTTCTCTGGGGATTTAACCCCCCGAAGAAAAGGCTGGAAGGCTGGAGGAAGGGCTGGATCATCTGGGTGAATAACTTGAGCCATACAGCCATAGGCAACACAAGGAATGGACAGCGTGGCCAGTGCAGCCCCTGTCACGGGCAGTACCATGGCCAAAACCGAATGTGCTTATGGAAAAATCAGCTTTAAGGGAACATTATTTTTTTACATAACTTGTCTTAACCTGTTCCCAGAATAAAATAATGTTCTGACTTGCTTCAGTTAATGAAACCCAAACACCTTTAAGCCTCCAGGACCCTGGCAATGACCCTACCTCTGGCTCACACACTTATTTGATTATCACATTCAGTGTTCTTTGAACACTGAATATGTCCATGCACATAGGAAGGCAGCATTCTGCACTGTCCGCTCCACAGGACCTTATGCCATTCGCACTGCTTAAGTGGGCTGGAGGGCTCTAGAGCAGAACTGAGTGTACATGTGATGTCCTCTGCTTCAGATACAAGACATCCCTTAATGGTGGGGGGGTCCCTTAGAAACAAAAGAACTGAATAAAATGCGAAGAGGTAAGTTTTCCTCTTCCTATCCTGTTTTTCTTACTTCGTCCTCCCTGCCCTGGGTAATGTGTCAAAAGGGCCAAGGTTTTCTGTAATCTTTTCACTTCCTTGCAGTTACATTTTGAGGATCTGAGTGCGGAGTTCAGGTTAGAGCAGCCTGGTGATGGCAGTACCCCCTGTGGGGCAGCCTGTCCATTCCCCCTTCAGTCGCAGCTAAGAGACTGGGACAAAATGTGAAACTGGAGCTGTACAGACAAGGAACACAATTTATTTAACTAACCAGACAGTTTATGTTACAGATTCAGTTATCTCAGTTGCTTTTTTAAGATAGTACGCAGAGAAAACAGCTTTGTTGCAATGATGTGCAAATCCATGATGTAATGTGTCAAATTTCAATATGCTCAAATAATAAATCTCTGATCTTTACCACTCAATTGTAGTTGAAAATCTCCTGAGTCAGCCTGTGAGACATGTTTACATTTCTAGTGATAACCTGACACTAGAATATTAAACAGTTTGTAATGTGACAAACTTCTTATTGTATGAGTCTAGGTTTTTTAAAAAAAAAATCCCTTACTTCAGAGTCCACTTCCAGTCTATCACCTTTTTCAATAACTTGTCTATTTTGAGCCTCAGTGAAGTTTGTGGATAAATTTACCAAATAATTTAATCTTGCAAGAATATGCTGCAACTTTAATCGTAGGTCTGGACACTTTTAACACGCCTTTCTGTAGCTCTGATTTAGCTCCATAAAATATCATAATTTCTCTCAGGTGTAACAATCCTTCTTTTTGAACAGGTATTCTTGTTGTTTTCTTCAAGCCATCATGCCTCTCTGCAGTCAATCACCAAATCAACACAGCACATCAAATTCTAGTCCCAAGTGCACTGGTGTTAATTTGGGTACTACACGCGATAGAGCTGCTCCTGATTTGTGCCTGTGAAAGGCAAAGAAGTCTCTGTACTGCTTTGAGGAGGAACGACAGGAAAATGCTGCTGCATCCATGGGGAAAAGCTGTTTTCCTATAAAAGAACGACAGTTTTACCCCATCAAAAGCTTTGTCTGCAGGACTTATCAGATAAAACGAACATTAAAAGCATTTTAAAACTTAATAAAACTAACAGAGGAGTAAGGCAGGCATTACTCTCCCCTTTGTCTTACGCTCAAAGTCCTGGTTCATCGCTGTATTTCTCTCTGATTTTCATGACCAGCAAGGAGGTCAGAACACAGCATGCACTCACTGGTGTGCCCTCCTGCCATACTCTTTCTGAGCACTGGTGGAAGCGGTAGCTCCCAAAAGGACATGGGAAATGAGCACATCTTTGCATTCATTGTGTCCAGATAACTTTGCCAAAATGCAGCAGAACTATCCAATTTGCTAAAATACTGTGTACTTCTGCCATATCTCGTCTTGAAGGTAAATGATAATGTTCCCTTGCAAATCTGTTTGTTCCATTCATTGGGATCCCAGCCAAGGCAAAGTAACTATCTTCTCCTTCTTTCTCTTCCTCTCTCAAAAAAATTGATTCACACATTAGGTTCATCCATTTTTCTGGATCATTTCCATTTTTACCAGTCTATTTCCACTTTTCTGGCAATGGGCACTACTGGTTGTCAATGAAGGTCTGGCTAATTTTATTGGTTAAACATCCCAGGTCCTTAAAGGATCTATCAAATTATGGTATCTAAAACTCCCTTCCCCACCTTCTTTTTGGTAGTATGTTATGAGCTGATAAGCATCAGCAGTTGGCATTTATCAAGGGGAGATACTGGTTAGTGACTGGCAATACTTTTCTACCCTTGTATTTGTACAGAATATGCATCCCTTCAATCTTCAGTTTATCTATCACAAAAGCCCTTTTTCGACACTGGAATCCCATCTTCCCGGGGCAATGGCAGAAGGGATTTAATAAAGAAGGTAATTGTGACAATCACATAATTCCCTCCAGCCTTATATTTCAAAGATCTCAGCCTCATGCAAGCAACAGCCTATTGAGATTGACCCCACAATAACACTCAAATTGCACCATTATTTCCAGCTCCATCCTGTCCAAGGATTCAGTTTCAGTTTATGTTAATACTTCAGGTCATGAAGCAGTGTGTCCAGGGAAGAGATACATGCCTTGTTCAGCTCTTCTAGCTTCAAGGGAAGAGTACATCAAAACCCGGGCAGAAGAACAGGCAGGCAGCTGAGACCAGCTTACATTATCTAGGGTTAAAACAGCCCACAATGATTAACTATGTCCTCGGATGGAAAAAAGCATAAGATAATTAAGATAAGTATTTTAATAAAAGGCTTTTTTTTCCCCCAGATCTTAAGAAACTAATGTCATGAGCACATAGCAATTAGCAATCCTTACTCTTTGCATGTCCTAAAAGCAGTAGCTGGAACACTGTTTTCTCCTAAGCTAATAAAATAGTGTGTGAAGTGACACACATATATGGCATGGCAGGCTGGACCTTGTGGCAAAGTTCTGCATAACAGCAGAGTGGGTTGGTGTTTTTTTTTCACTTGTGCCAGAGCTGTATTTCAAATCAGTTGTGCTGAATAAGATACAGAACTATTTATATTTCCTCAGGTGGGGAGTTAATTTCATCCTATAAAATTCCGTAGAGGAGGTATAATTGTTCAGTCTATCCTGATGATTCAAATAACCTGCAGAGAAGATGTAATTTTATAAGGGATTTAATAGGTGTTTATGATGGGAAAGGTACTAACAAAGGAAAAATTAAGAGACAATATCAGGAAAAAACTTCCAGATGGTAAGATGTATTAGTTGGTGGAATAGCTTCCCAAGGGATGAGGTGGAAGCTGCATTGTCTGGAACTTTTAAAAATAGACTCTGCAAAATATAAGCAAATCTACAAGAGGCCATGATCTTGCAACAACAAGAGGAACTAGTCAGCCTTCTCCTTCTCTAAGATTTGTTCTTTTTTACAATTGTCATCACCTTGTTCAGGGTATGTCCTCTCTGTGTGTACTCAAGCGGCTGCAAAGTTCAAGAATGGTGGCCATCAGCTTCACCACCAGATGAAGTACTTTCAGTGTTAAATCCACAACTGGCAACAGCTCAAGTGGCAAAATCCTGCAGCTGAAACTGAAGCCATCATATCCACTACACTTGAGCAAAGGAAGGTGTCAAGATCACTCACTCCCCATTAGCCTCAAGTTACATGGATAAAACACTGGAGCCTCATACAAACTTTTTTATACAAGTGAATGAACCCTTGAAACTAGCTGTCAATGATGGTGAGGTAAGCAAGTAATCAGTAACAAGAACACAGATGCAGTGCGGGTTCAATAATGAATAAGGTGATACAAAAATATGGAAGAGTGTGTTTGCTTGTTTCCCATGTGTAGAAAAACATCTTGGTTCTTAAATACAGAAAAAATTACAAGCAAAAGAGAACAAGTAAGATTATCAAACTTCTAGGTGATTCTGGAAAACAGAACAAAGACCAGGGTGGCACAGGTGGTTAATATTAGCTGTTTCACTTAAACCTGACCTAAAATGTGATATGTTAGACAATGATTTATGATATTGGTTTATTCGATGTTTTGAATAATATAGACAATACAAAAATAAACCTCATGTTTTAAATTTACACCATATTGTAAGAAAAAAGTAAGATCATACATTTATGTACAGGTCTTTGTTCAGACAAAAGAATTTTCTATAGTTTTGATGCTGTAGAACCTATGAATGAACAGAATTTCAAGACATTTTAACATTGCCTTAATTAATTTTCAAAAAGAATACAGAAATTCAATAGCTTGACTTTCAAATACTCCTGTAACTAATCCAAACAAAGAGCTTGTGTTGGTACAGATGCTTTCATACAGGGATGCCATCACTTGGATCCCTTGAATGGATTTTGCTGTAAGTCTGAACAAAATTATGGAATAACTACTTTGCAATGAGCTGGCAATTCATCCATTTAGTCAATTGTAATTCTTCCTGTACGAATTGGCAATAGAAAACTGAGCTAGATGTTCACTCTATTGCAATGGGAGAAAATTGGCCATCACACAACCTGCTTGGCTTTCAAACTAGACTGGCTAAGCAGTCCCAGAGCACCTAGGCAGTACACTTGAATAAAATGAGGCTGTTGCTAAACATATAGTGTTTAAAAAAAAAAATTCAAAACAGAAATATTTCTCTATGAACTATTTAAAATTTAAAAACGGAAAACAGGCATATGTCCACGGCTTTTTAATGCCAATTTCCAGAAGTCCTATATCCTGCATGACGTCAGTTGAGGTAATGGAGCTTGATCCTCTCCTGTACCTGAGAGAGAGAGGAGGTGCTGGGTAACTGGCTCTTGTTTTCCGAATTATTGAGCCTGTTATACCACAGCCAGAGTTAAAACCATGTCCAGGCAGCTTCAGCTTCTCCTGATGGCTTGCAGCCTTTACCAGACCTTGCACCAATGCAGGGGTGCTTGGACACCTCTTTGCAGAAGAATCACCAAGACAAGGACTTGGAACCAGTGAGCTTGTCTTTGTGTAGAAACACCTCTCTAAAGGAGATCTCTCTCCTGGCCAGTTGTGGCTTTTCCATACCTGCAAGTAGATATCTCAGCCTATTCTACTCCAAGTGCTGTACTGCTGCATTGTGTGCATTGTACTTTTCAGGCTTGCATTTGGGCACAGCTGAAAAGTTTCACTTTGTTCTGCCTCTGCACTCCACCCACCAGATACCTCATAGGAAAAGCGTGTCTGTAACAGCACACATTGATTACCCAGTCAAGTGTATTACATTTAAAATACAGAATCGTTTATGGGAGAAGCTGAGGGTACTTCAGAAGCCTTCTCCCTCCTTGCGGACTGGACCAACGAATGGGATGGGCTGCAACCTCTGAAGGAGCAGTGTCACAGTTAAGACACTGGTTGACTCAGTGAAAGCAAGTCCTTGTTCAAAGACCATTCATTGAAGGAAACCAGACTGCGTCTTGCTCCAGCAGAAATCAAATGTGCTGGCCTGCAAGGCATACAATAAAGCTTTTCACCCTGCTCAGGGTCATCCCATAGGATTGCTTGAATGGGATTAGGGGGAAGCGGAGGAAATTTCTTATTCTAGAGAACTGGTATAGTCTGCGTATGGAAATTAGTCTGGTGGAACTGAAATATATTTTTTTTCTTTCAAACTGTTCATGCTTGGACAATTTTGAGTAACAGATTGTTGTTGACATCTGCTGAGGTGCTATGAAGAGAAACTATTTCGCAGGGCCACATTCAGTTTGTACCCCACCCAGCAATGAGCAGCTAAAGCTGAACATTAAATGTCATAACCTCTGTGGAAATCTCAATGAAGTAAAAAATCAATATGCCTCAGTTCTCACCAGAAAAATTATCATGCAAAGGAAGCACCTCGTGTGTTTGCTTGAATGACGCTGAACACTTACAGAATGCTGCCAGGGCGAGGAAGAGCCATCTATCAGAAATCTTTGTACACAGAAGAGAGTGAATTATACCCCATTTCCTAGTCTCTCTGACCCCTTTTCGCTGCTATATGTAGCAGAGACAAAATTACTACCCCTACGAACTGTGTGTGAATTTGCAGGCTCACGTTGCACCAGCTGAAGTACAGAGCAGAGAGTTTCACAGGGATTCAAGCTGTTAATGGCTGAAATTCTGGCAAACGTTAAAGCTGCCTTAGGACTAAGCCTTGTTCTTGCTGAAGTTAACGCAGCCAGTTCTCACCCTCACTGCCAGGGCCAGCAGGAAGGGCAGCTGGGATAAGTATCTTATGAAAGTCTGGTTGGGCGCTGGGACACCTGCGGAGCCTGTTTGGCTCTGGCTCCTGTGTGTGTAAGGAAAGGCAAGCAGGAGTGGGCTGTCTTTTACGGATCCTCCCATTCACCCTCTCAGAGTCACAAGGTGAGCAGTGTTTTTAGGCTTGTGGCACTAAAAGTGGAGCTTTCTCAAGGTCCTCCTCTCCCAGAAAAAAAAAAATCTATAATTCACCCACTCTTAAATAGGGTCTGAGTCTGCGGCTCCTCTGCTTTTCCACTCATAATTAGGCATGGGTATAACTGCCATTGTCAATAGGTTTCTATTTGGGACACTAGTTTTGATTCAAATGTGCCCAAGAAACTTCTTCCATAGAAAGAAATGTAGTATTTATTAACTGAAAGGCACACAGCCATTAGAACAAGAATTAAAACTTTACATGAACATTTGAAGCACTTCACATGCACATTATCTTCCCTATATTTAATCTTTCAATTCCAGCTTAAGCTGGTTCACTTTATCCATCCCCTAACAAATGCCAGACTGGGTGAGACTTATTTCATTCCTACAAATAAACCTCTCCCAGCTGGTATATTTTTGCTTTCTCCTTTAAAATTCATTCCTTCTTCACTAGGCCTAGGTTTTCTTTCTTTTGTGTTCCTACTCGAAGTCAGGGTTGCAGCAGTAGAAAGCTTGTAAGCGACTCTCCCATGTAAGCACAGAGGCTTGTCCCCCACCAGTTAGCCCTCCAGACACACCATTTGCTTCCAGACAACCTCAGGCTTGAACATATGAGCTCTTTCTCGAAGAACTACTTTGAATCCAGGCATGCACTAATCTACTAAGACTAATCCTTAGCAAACAGAGCAACTCCTTTGTTTGTTTTTTTAAGTAATAAATGCAAAACTCACTTTTGCCAGACCTGTAGCCAAATGCCCAGATAAGAGCATGTATTTTAAAAAAAACCACTAACACTAAAGGGAATCACTGCTTATATATGCTTAACTTTGCATATTTGAAGAGAATTTATAAACTCACTTTACTTACAAATTTTTGAGAGAAGCCTTGTCAAGGGCATGTGAAATAGAAACACTAGTCTGACGGTGCCCAAGAATGACTGGCATCAGGCTTAACTCATTAATTTATCAAGGATCTGGCAGTCAATCAATAGGAAATTATCTGTGCTGTATTGACATAAATCATAATTGGTTTCCCTTGAATGCCATGCCAAATCCTTAACAGAATGAGTTACTGTATGCTTTATGCCAGTTTTCTTTCTTTATCGGTTCAGCTCAAATCCTTCTTTGAATGCAGACGAACAGTAGTATCCTCAGCAGAGCAATCCCCTGGGAACACAGGAATTGCCATACCTAACTCGGCATACTGCATCTAACAACACATAAGATCCGATGTCTTAGAAGTCAGGGAAGCGAGGAAGAAAATGCATCTGTTCAACCATGCATTGTGATTATAGGAAACAGGATTTTAAGAGACTTTTGTGTTTCTTCTCTAAATGGGAAATGTGGCTGCATCTCTTTTTCCCTTTCTGAAGCTTATACATAGTATTTACATATACGTGTCTATCAGTACAGCATCACATTCACATCCTCAAAATTTTGCTCAGAAGTTGATTTCTTGCTATCACCTTTTTCTTAGAACCTGAAGGAAGAGCACTGCGAAGCAGCATTTTTATTTGTCCTCTATTTCTCAACTAGCAGTTTCTCCCATGGGTACAAGAGCTACTGAAGGCCCTGGTATCAACCTGGCCTTTCAAACTCTGCCCAGCTGATGGAGGATCTGAAGAGAACTAGCACAAAATTAAGCCAGCTCTGATGACTTGAAGGTTTGCCACCTTGCTGGCAATCAGCTGTGAGGTGGAGTTTCCTCCAAAGGACTGCTAACGCAAGGACTGCCAGCAGTCTCTCTCTTTGAAGGCTGCTGCTTCTCTGATGATCAGCACCAAATGGGGCTGACACCAGCCTCTCCTTCCCTCCAGATTTGTTTTCTTCTGTTAAAAAAGACTGGAGAAGCAGCGGTGGAGGTTACTTTCCTAAGCCCCGCTAACTCCCAGTTCTGGCACAGAAAGAAGTAGAAAAAGAAAGAAAAGGAATGAAAAAGCTATACGAAAGGAAAAGGATGGATACGAGAGGGTTTCACATTCACAACTTTCTCATGAACAGCAAAGTTTCCCATCATCCTACAGCCAGTGAACCAAACACGGTTATGCCAACTGGCCTCTGCCTTTCTGATGCAAGTCACAGGGGCTGGAGCAGACCTTGCCTCGCAGAGCTGCTGCTGAGAGGGTAAACTGAGCAGCTGATGCCAAATTAAAAGAAAAGCAGCTTCAGCGAGTTCATGGCAATTAAGAGCAAACATAGACTAATGCAACAGTAACACTGCAATAAATATCTCCTCCTGTTTTCTTTCATTTTCCCTGGCTTTTTTTTTTCTGTATTTATTATACATATTTTCTCATCATACATCAAGTACTATTCCACTTTGAAATTCTTGGTGGATTAATATCTCCTAAACTAGACAAACTGACATTTAGAAACTTCTTGTCTTTTTTTTTTTTTTCCTTTTTTTTTCAACAAGCTGTTCTAAGTGGAATAACACATTCCAGGATGTACTTCCATCAGCCAAAATAAGCATACTTTGTATCTGTTCGGGCATGAGGCATACATCTTAGATGCGCTTGTATTAACTCACTAACCAACCCAGACCCAGGACTTAAAATGTCCTGTAATTTCTTGGCACTTGAACTGTGTACTTAGAGCAATATCATAGGCTGACAGTTTGTTGATTAAAAACAAGCCAAGTAAAGCACATGCAGATGTCAGTGCTTGATTTAAATGATTATTCACATGCTCTTCTAGATTAGATGAAAAAAAAAATTCTTTCTGCAGAATAACAATTTAATACCTAAGCTGGGGTAACAACAAGACTTTGTCCCCCTTCTTAGGAAAATTGCTCTTACTAAAGGTCTGTATGATACACCTACAGCAAGCTGTTAAGTGATCTTTTAAATATCTTTCCCCAATATTGTATTCCCTGAAGATATTCTCAGCTTTTAGAAAGAGCTGATTGTTTTAAAAGAAAGCAAACAAAGAAAGAAAAAACACAATCATTTTTAGATTGCAATAATTAAAAAGTTAAATAGATTCTTTTTTTCTTTTGTAGACCACCGAAAAACATTCAGGCCATATAAATGGATACTATTGAAATAATAAAACACAGTGGTCTCAAAGAAGTTAGCAAGTGTTCTGATCCAACAGCCCTTCATATAATACAACTAGAGATTCGAGAATATATTTATCATGTCAAAGTATGATAAGAGTCACTTATCCTAGAATCAGATAACGAGACCACAAAAGAGAATAGAAAAAGGCAAAGAAATAAAGGAAAAAAATTGCATGTCATGCCACAAAATGCAGGGGACACTTCCCCATGACTACGTGAACCCAAATTGCAGAAGATAAAGCACTTAACTGTTGTAGGTAGGTATGAAGTGATGTCAGCACAGCAGATATCAAAGTTGTCATGGAAAAAACTCCAGGCACAAGGTGGGAGTTTGAAGTGCTATGAAGAGAAGAAAATGGATAACGAGGATAAAATCATTATATGCTACAGCAAAATAAACCTAGGGAAAACAGCTCTGTGGGCAGGTGAATGAGTGATCCGTTGTGACGATACATACTGTGAAGAACAGTTATTAGTAGTTATCTCTCTCTTACAGATATTCAATCAGACCAGGTCTTCATTCCAAGATACTAAAACATTCCCGGGAAATATCTGAAATAATAACAACACAAGAGGAATTGTAGGCAGCAGTGGGAAGTGACGCAATACAAAAACATACTTTCAGCATCATTGCCAAAGCCTCCATTTTATACCAAAAGGTTAATAAGATTTTCTTTCTTTTTTAATAGCTACATAGACAAACACATCCTCAGAATAATTTCATGCACAGCTAACTTTTTCAAAAGGGTCTCAGAAGAATTTCTGAGAATAAAAGGGATCTGTCTCACGAAAAAGAAAAACAGCATCTTGGGACAAAAGCTTGATAGCTAGGAACAAGTGAGAAAAGTAAGTGTAAGCAATCCTGACTTGGATGAGGGACAAGAGTAACAGAACAGAGGAGAACAACATTGTAGGAAGAACAAAAACGGAGAGAACAGACCTCATTTCTGAACATCTCAGTTGCCTGTGTAGTAATGCAAAAAGCATGAGGAACTATCTGGCAGAGCTGGAAGTCCTTAAACAAGATTAAAATTATGAGTCAACTATAATAGAGACCTGGTGGGAATATTCAGACGGCTGAATACTTAACAGCTTATTCAGCCAGGGAAAAGGAGAGAAGAGATGCTGCTGAGTGGCAGAATGTAAAAAGATATAGGCCTATATAAAAGCATCTTGATAATAATGACGAGAAAGAGCAAAGGTGTTACCCTGGCAAATGTCAGCCATCAAACCAGCAGGATCAAGCAGAAGTCGTTTCTGTGGGAAATTAGCAGAAAGTCCCCAAGATACAGGTCTTCTCAGTAATAGGGATCTTGAAAGCTCCAAGTGTCTTTTGGGAAAGGAACAGAGTAGAGCAGGCTCTCCAGAAACTTCCTGAAGAGGAAGTTTGACAATTTTTTGATGCAGAAAATTGTGAAAACAACCAGAAGGGAAGTAGGTCTGAATCTGAGCCTAGCCTGTGGGGACAAGTTTTTTGAAAATGTCAGAGTGGAAGGTAAAAATAGGAGTGAGATGAGGAAATGAAAGTTAAATATTCTGCACAAGTGGGAAAAAGCAAAGACAAGATATTGGACTGCAAAGAGGAGCTCAAAGAACTAATAAATAATATTCCATGGGAAACAGGGAAAAGGAGTTCAGAAATGTTGCCCCTAAGGAGATAATAAAAGCAAAATTATAGAATATTCCAATCCCTAGGATGGGTAGGAAATGTGACTCAAAACAAATACAAAAGGGAGGAAATAAAAAATCCAGGAGTC
>NW_009647419.1:1345501-1354028 GCF_000708025.1 Charadrius vociferus
GGGAAAGAAAGAAAGGAAGGAAGGAAGGAAGGAAGGAAGGAAGGAAAAAATAAAAGAAAGAAAGGGAAAAAAAGACAGAAGAAGCTAAGACTGAAGTGCTTAGCATCTTCCTTTGCTTCAGTCTTCAGTAAAAGGCCATATGGGATCAAAAGCTATCAGACATGAGGAATAAGAATCTAGGTCGCTTAAGGGAAAGACAAGCTACAGAGCACTTCAGTTGGGATCTGTTTGGGTTTTTTTTTCAAATTGTTAGGCCTAGTGGATTTCACCTTGGGTTCTTATATATGTTGAATGAGTGGCAGAATCACTAGTGATTGTCATGAGAAAACTTTCATGAAGGATTGGTCTGGAAAACTGGAAAAGGTCAAACAAGCAACCTATTTCAAAAGCGGTAGAAAAGAAGAGAATGGGGATTTCAGTTAACATCTGTTCCCAGAAAATGCTGGAAAATCAGACAAACTATTTGTGAAAATCAGACAAACTCTTTGTAAAAATCAAGACTGCAGAGAAGCAAGTAAGAGGCCAGGTGGATTTGTCAAGCACAAATCAAACCGAACCCATCCAATTTTCCTCTTTGACAGGAAATGGGCTCTGCAGACAGAGGAAGACATGTCAAATGTCTTCATTTTTGTAAGTTTCTTGACATTGTCTCATGTAACATAACAAAGGAGCTAGACAAACTTGGTTCAGGTGAAACTACTACAACATGGGAAGGACAACTGGTCAGATATGCAGAGTAAGGTTCATGGCCAAAAAGGAAGGCAGCATCAAGCAGCGTTTCACCACAGGTGTATCCTGATCTCATAATATTCACTGTATTTATTAATGGCCTGGAAGACATTACAGGGCATATGGTTGCTTCATTTTCATGCGACACAGTAAATTAGAAAATGGGGTTAGAATTCAAAAAGACCTTAGCAAATTGAAAAGATGTTCTCTAGAAATACTGACTTGATAGTAAATCTGCAGCAAAGGATCTCTGAGTTTGACAGATGATCAAAAGTTGAACATCAGTCATCAATCTCATGTTGTTGCAAAAAAGGTAATCATTGTACTGGGATGCATAAACAGAAATAATCTCTATGAGACACTTGGAATATTTCTTCCACTCAATTTCCTAAAATTCTTTGTCCTGAGAAGATATTATTTAAGTAAGATTAGCTCAGTGCCATAAAAGCATATCCAAATCCTCTTTCTAAAGAATAACGATACATGAATTGAATTATTCCTATAGCGACTACTAGTCTGAATTCACTTTGGCACAAATACAGAGATTCCATCAAACTCTGTGACATGAATATAGTCTATCTCTGTCATGCACAGGTTTGGCATTTGGAAGGATATACAAAACTCAGACATCAATTGATCGCAGGAAGAAGTCAGCAAGATTAAAATCAATTAACAGTAAAGCAAAAGGAAGTCTTCTCTATCATCTTATTCTATCCCCTTTTTTTGTTACCACTGCCTTTTACAAAGCCAATGACAACAAACTCATCGCAGCTATATTTAGAGTTGTATTTTGATCATCATGCACTGTCACATTTTAGTGTGACAGCACAGCAGAACACAATTTCTTGGCTTCTTTTTTTGAAGATGAAAGCAAGAAGCACCTTGTAGAAGTGTAGAGAAAATTTATTATCACTGTATTATTAACTGGAAGCCACTATTTTTTGGCCCCAGCCAGCCTGAGATGGCCTCCAGGTCACCCAGCTGCCAATCTGTACAGTGATAAATAAATCACCCAGCTGCTTAGATATGGTTTTTGCCGGCAGTGTTAGAATCTGCTCTGCTGGGCTTCAAAAACAGAAACAACCATACCGGTTCCCCAAAAACCACTAGCTTGGATGGGTTTTCTGAAGGCTTCACACTCTTTGTTGGCTTAAGGGGCCTTGTTCAAACCACCAGCTCTGGCGAACACTTTATCACCCCGTGGGTGTGAAAGACAATTGGAGCACCTTCTGCGGTGCCTGTACTGGATATTTCTACTTCACTGAGGGCTCAGCTCCTCAATACAAGTGTTAAAATAACAAGACACAACAAAACAAGCACTCACAAAGACATTTTTAGGTTGTTTTTTTTAAAGACACTGATCCCAAGGAAGCGAGAATGGAAGTCCCTTTGAGACAATGCCTGTGTATAGATACCACAAATTAAGCAAGATCATGGGGCTAAGAAGGGTTGATAATAGGCTGCTGTCACTAATCACATGCAGTTGGCATGGTAACACTTCCCTATCTTCTTTCCTATAGATCTGCATAATTCTCAATACTATGTAGCATGTCAATTCTGGGTTATTCATGAGAACACAGGATTTACTACACAATCTCTAAAAGCATTTGCTGACTTGTGTTAAATAAACTGACCTGCAGTTCTGCCTAAAATGCAGTAAGAAAAAATGTTTTATTTTTAAGGTTACCCATTGCACATTATTATATACAGTATAGAACTCCCTGAAGTTTTTAAACATTTAGAGAAAAGCAAAATTTGGCAGGGAATATGTTGTAAACAATGTCTACCCATACACTGGATGAATAATTCATAAGAAATATGTCATAGAAAGGTAATTTTAAAAGGCCTTCTTAAGCATCAAAATATTCTGATGTGAGTAATGAATTATTTGCTTGGAGTACTTTAAATAAATGTGTGACTGTTGAGTTGGAATCAAATCATTGAAATCAGTTTCCTTCAGATTCATTTTTATGTTGAAATAAAGTATTTTCTGAAGCAGATAGATCCACCTTGTAACCCCTGTATTTTACTCACTCAAGTTGTCCTCATTTTTAAAGTTGTTTGTATGCTGAACCAGGAGTCCTTTTTAATATGTCATCTATTCTGTGACAGATGGAAGCCTTCATTTTCATTCAACACCCTGAAGAAGGGAAGGCCACTATAGAACCTGAGGCAATTAGAATAAAATAAATAACATCCTAGTCACCTCACAAACTAAAGTAAGCTTTTACCCAAACTGTCTCAGCTTACCTAGATCTGCTAAACAAAATTTGGGAGTTTAGATATCCCACTAAATTGAAACGGTTTCTACTTCTCCCTCCTTCCCTTCCTATTTCTTCAGCTCCTCCCCATTTCTCATTTTTACTGTCATTCTCAATGACAATCTTATGATCAATGACAATCTTCAATGACAATCTTATGGTTGTTCCATACCATCAGGCTGACTTAGGCTGTATGTTTAAGTATGCTTTCCCATGCTGCAGAACAATTTGACATCTTTTTAAAATTAATCTGAAATCTGAATTTTCTGACTTTTATAATGCTTAGATTTGAGACGAGGACAATATATCTTTTAAACTTTAAAAAATACTGCTATATTCCTAGCCCCAAATCCTAGTTTGATGGCTAGTTTTATGTTTATCAGATAGCAACCCATAGAGTTTTAGGCAGCTTCAAATGTAGATCAGTCACGACCACTTCCTTAGAAATTTTGCATTATATATGTCACAATTATAAGGTTCAAGGAACTGAAGCCATGGATTATGAGTTATCACTAAAGTAATCTGATTGTTCAGCCAAATTTATTGGGCTATTTATGTAGATCAGTACCACAGCTGTTTGTTATTGGTAAGGGATTTGACTGATAGGAGAGTGGTGCTTTGGAGGACCTGCTTGGGATAGACATAGGGTAGCTGAAAGCCAAGAGGCAGCTGTTGGAAAGGTAACAAAGAGGCTGAAGTAACCAGAGAGAAAGAGAGAGAGAATGGGAGGTAGGAGGGCTGTGGGAGGCAACAGCAGCTAAAGCCCCTGCAGGTGTGGAGGAACTGGATCTTGAAGCTAAGAAGTAGAGAGATCCCAAGAGGGGAGACGGAGGAAGGACAGAGTGGTGTGATGTGACTTCTAAGTTCAATAAAACCTTGTTCCCTCAGAAATGTCCCAGCAAAGCAACTTCTGTCATTTGTTAGTAACATGCCACCTGTGCTCTTTAAATAGAGCTAACAACGTACCAGAGACGATGGGCTTCCTGGTGTATAAAACCTGTTACTTGTATAAAGTTTAATAAATGCTATTAGTAACTTTATTATGGGGCATGGGTGCGACAGCTCACACCAGTCACAGAATAGGACATATAAGATCTACAGAAATAACCTTTAATACTCCAGAAACCCATCCACGAAGAACTCCCATAGCATCTCCTAGCCAGGGCTAGGAGGAAACTGCCACTATTAAGCAACCAATTAATATCCAGTTCTAGATAGAGCCATCAATCTTAAGGATATGTATATAAACCTCAGGTGAGACTGTCCAAAAAAGGGGTGCCATTGCAAACTCCAGGGTGTTGGCTGATACAGAGAGTGCTGCTGTGGACAGTGGAGCCCAGGGCTGACATCTGGCAGCCGGGATGTGCTTTGACTGGAACAACTACACGACCCAAAAAGGTACCCGTTGGCTGAGTTTAAGCCAAACTGCATTTTTGTCCTTTTTTGTTTCATTCTGTTTTTCCTTATCCTTACAAGTCTGATTTTAAAATTCTGATTTAATTTTGGCTGTCACTCCTGCAAAAGGATGAACCAGAGTAAAACTGTCCCACTGCAAACGCTCGGACTGCAGGGGGGCAGGGAGGCAATTCAAGCAGCGTGTGTGGGCAGCCCTGAGGGACCAGGAGCCCTGGACGTGCCAAAGAAACACAGGGACATAGCGAGGAAACGCAGCATCTGGGGACAGTTTCATGCCAGGCTGCAAAGCAGCTCTATACAGGCTGCCAGATACCTGCCTTTGGCCAAGGCAGGCACTAACCCGTGCTCCTCCCACAAGGAGCAGGAGGCTGAGAGCGTTGCCGCTGTCAGACAGACGCATTGGGAAGGTGTTTGCAGAAAAGTGTGTTTCACACTTGGAGCCCAAGATCTGAGGGGCAGGGAGCTCCCAGCAGCAAGGCAACGGCAGGGCAAGTTTCAGCTGACTTCTGGCAGGAGGGAAAGGAGGTCCTGGCACAGAAACCGAAGCTGGCCCAGCTCTGTTTGGGAACCAGCAGAGGGTAGGAAGGTGGGGAAGAGGTGGGAGACTACGTGTTCGCTTGTGGGAGGAAAGCGCACACAAAAGTTTTAAGTTACAGATCAGGAGCTCAGTTTCTCCCGTAGGCTGTGAGGTTGAGTTTGCTGATGTGATATGCTGGGACAGAAAAACACAAATAGTTTACTTAGAACCTCTCCTACAGCTGCTAACATTATGGACTAAAACTCTGCAAAACTAATGAAAGCTTGAATTTTAACTTGATCTGGAAAACTCAGCCCAAGGCTGACTGAGTTTTCATTAACAGACAAACGGCCCGCACAGAGCACCACAAGGTGTTTGTGCCTATAATTCTGGTGACTGCATAGGTAGAGACATAAACAGCTTTATGCTTTTGCACCCAACACATACAGACATGCAGTTTCAATAGTTCATCTTGAATATGAATTCAAATATGAATTATGAATAAATTAATTTACGTCAAGCAGTGTATACATAGAACAAAAATATTTCTATTTACGGTGCATGTTATTTTTCCTACCTGTCAATTTCAATTGACAAGGAATTGAACATCACTGATCTTGGTTGGGTTTCTCTTTCTATAATGGATTTAAAGTATTTCCAGTATTATCATTTTGTCTCTCTTTTGCCTCCTCCATTGTGCAGTTGACATCTGGTCGAGGATTTATCATGCAAAAGCCCAATCATTTGTGCTAAGGGTCACCATTGCTTCTCTGGGATGAGCTTATAGTATCAATCAAAGTTTACTTCATACTCATGTAAGTTGGCAAGTGTGAGCCTGCCCCTTGGAGCAAGCCAGCAATGTCTAAATGAACCAGAATCAACAGCACCACTATACGGCTCCTAACTAAAAAGTGTTTTACTGTCTCACAAGTTGGAGAGAGGACCAAATTAGAAAACAAAACTGAATAAAAGCATTTACTTTAAAAAGCTATCCCCTCCTCCCAGGATGCACTTATTATACAACCTTGAGTCCATCAGAGCACAACCTGCATCGCCTCAAGCAAACACAGAAAGTGATGTTGTTTTATGCAAAAGCCAAGTCCTGCAAACATTGCTTACTACCCAGCTAATTTTTTGGCATTTTCTGGCATTTTCCTACGGGCAATGAACTCTAACCTATCTTAGAGTTCCCACAGCTGAACAAAATGGGTCTTGCCTAGACATTTTTAAAAGGTCATTAAGTACCTGCGCATTTTGCCTGGCTTCCCAGGTGAAAGAAAGTCGTTTTGCAGAGCTGCTGGTCCAGCCGCTGGCAAAAGAAAACATCTCACTGCATCTTGCTTGCTCCTGCCTCACTACTAGCAAATAAAACCTTTTTAATCATCTTGCATTTGTTTAAGCATAATAGCTTTGATAAAATATTCCAAGTGTCCACCCGCACCAGACCTTCCCCATGTCCATTTTCTCCACCTCTAGTCTGTCCTCCAGTTTGGACTGGAGTACCAGGACTATCTCCTGTAGAACCCGAGTATCTCAGCAAGCACTGCAGTGTAGTGGCCCTGTTTGGAGATACAAACCCAAATAACACTGTTGATTTTCATTTTTTTCGTTTAGTGTTTTCTTTTTCTTTTTTTGTATTCTCCTTTCTTTGCCATTATGCCATGTTTCCTTATCTCACATCTGTTGTGTTTGGAAATATGTTAAGAGCCTGGAGTAGAGTTAGGAGTTTAAGAGCTGGCTTTTAGACATTTGAGGTTAAAAGAGCAGCCAGAAGCAGCTGACACCACATTCACAAGCCAGGGGATTAACTTCTCTTTGGTTTCTCAGAGCACTGGTCCCTGCTGAAGCTCTTCTAGAAAGTATAAAGGATTAGAAAGGAAAAAAAAACCCACAGTTGGTTATGCTCACCAACCACTGATACATCAGGGCACTCCTCCTAAGATTTCTGCAACTAAACCCATTAATTGTTGCTGTCGCTACAGTTAGTAGAAAATGGCTTAAGTCAATGCAACAGCTCAGACTTAGCACAAGAAAAACAAACCAGGGGTCCAGAATATTCAAATTTGAGTATGAATTTCTGCAGCTTTTGCATTTCAGCAGAGCTGTCTTTGGTGTTAAGTGCCCAGGCTACAGAGCCTCAGAACGAAAGGCTGCCTGCACACCACAGCCCCTCTGCCATGTCTCTGCGTTTAAGCACACAGCAGTCTGCGCTTCAGCAAGGGCTCTAATCCGTGCTGAAAAGGAACCGGCAAGACGACTGATGCTATGTTTCAGCACCACATTTTTCTATCTGTGTGGTTGTTTTGATCTCCTTCAAAGTAACAAGCAAGATTAATGCTGAGATTATTACTGGTAATAATCTATAAATATTGGTGAAGTGATAACACTTTCCACTTGGTGGCAGATATTGCTTTTAAAAATAAGCCCAAAGCTCAAAAGACACATGTAATGCAGTTTTTTACTGAGATAAAGCTCTGTGGCGCCTGATGGGCACAGACCCCTGTGGGATGCGGGGCTGAGTTGCAGAGTTTTGGGGCAAGAACGTGCCCTAGGAGCTGTGTGTGTGGCAGACAGCCATGCACGGCCATGTACCCTCACACCCTTCTGGGCCCACCCAGCCCCACGAGTGTCCTCTAGGGATGACAGGAAGACTTTGCCTTTAACATTCAGGGAGTCCCCGGCACTCCATGAAACCCCCAGCCCTTGGAGAAGGTCAGAGTATGCAGGTTTTAAGCATGGGGGTGTCAGCAAATGTTTAGCTTGCTGCATGCTGTGTAGTTGAGGGGAGAGGCTCCCTCCGTTCCTGCCTTCTCCTATTTATCTTGCCTGTAGGCAGTTTGTTGCCGAAAGGGGCATTTTTCCCCCCCATTCCCTCATGCAGTGCTGTGCTATGGCAGAGCACTCAATGAGGGACATTAAATACAAGGACACCGTCCCTAGTGCAGGGCACCTGAGACGCAAACTGCTGGGAGCTGGAGAGCATTC
Organism: Charadrius vociferus; assembly: GCF_000708025.1. Classification (NCBI taxonomy): domain Eukaryota; kingdom Metazoa; phylum Chordata; class Aves; order Charadriiformes; family Charadriidae; genus Charadrius; species Charadrius vociferus. The sequence goes on from NW_009647419.1 coordinate 1,353,410, forward strand.
TGGGGATGTATTGCCTGACCCTTGCTCCCTCCTCTCCTCAAGGCATCCACTGTAGGTCCCTCTCAGAGATAGGGCACTGGTCCAGCTTCCTCAGGACAACCAACCTTTTGTTCTTTTCCTTCTAAGATCCTATCCCATCCTTCCTATGAAGGCAGAGGACAAATTTTACTCTGATAGCTAACAATGAACATCCCAGCACCATGTGAATCCCATCAACCTGCAGGTAGGACTGTTGCATCTTCAGTCAGGTTGAGGACTAGAAACAAGGTCTTTATACTAGCTGGCAGGCAGTTAGTCAACTAAGTTCATGAATGTCGATGCACGCTTGCATGAAAACTTATCTTAATAAAAATGAAAAATATTGAGATTTTGACTCTTTTCCTTTGATATGCAGCACAATCGTTAAAATAGAGCTATTTTTTTCCAGTGAAAGTTAATGCTTGTCCTCAAAACATGTCCATTGTCATCTCATTTGCTCTTCTAAGAATAATTCTTGAAGTAACACTATGTCAACTGGGGTGGGGGGGCGGTGGTGGTGGTGGAGAGGAGGAAAGCATTGCAATGATACCTCTCTCTTGAGCAGAAGGGCATTGTGGAAAACAGCTGTCACATACTCCCA
>NW_009647419.1:1354048-1387056 GCF_000708025.1 Charadrius vociferus
TCAGCAGGATCCCTCAATTTCTAGGTAATGCCTTCATCTCTAACATAGCTGCATACTCTCAACAAAGAAAAGATATCCTGATGCCATGACATGTACTTCTTTAGCTGAGATTTATTTTGAACTGTACTGAACAAGAACACATAATAATGCATCCTCTCTTAGCACAAAGCCACACTCCTCAAGTTCCCTTCTCTCACCACTGAATGGGAAGCCGAGTGCTTCCGCCTAATTATTCTGACCTTTCCGCTATCAGGAATTGACTCAGACTATTCAAGGAGCAGAGAAAGAGGCTCTGTTTTTGCTTCGGTAATGTGTTGCTTGGTGGCAGCATAGCCCTCTGACTCTGTAGTGTCTCTCTTCAGCATTCACTTCCTCTTGGGCCCACAGTTTGATACCAAAAAAAAAAAAAAAAAAAACGAAAAAGCCAACAGGAGAATATATAAACCATTCCCCTCCATCTATGCATCTCTCCTGTCTAAGCAGGGCTCTTTGCCATTGAATTTTAATGCCAATGAATCACACCCCAGAAAGGGTATGGGCTATTGCTTAGTGATGCTAATAAAACCTCCCTCCTTGTCTGTTACAGACACCTCTGTTTCAAGAACTGACACTGAAAGGAAGATGGCTTTCTCTCAGCTAGAGAGTAATGCGTGACACGGACAAGCAATGCGTCCTACGTGTGGTCTATTGGGAGGGACAGATGCCAGAAATTTCCTAGCTCTGCCTCAAAACCAAAATTATATTTATTTCCACTTTCCAGACAGTTGGCATGATGCTGCCCTCATGCTAAGTCAACCACACCGTATCCCCACACAGGGAGATTTGAGAGAGCTTGCAGTTAGAGAGTCACATTTTCTACCTCATTACTTTGTCTCTTGCTCATCCTGACCTTCTCACAGGGCTTATTTTCCTCTTCCTGTTCACTTTTTCATGTCCCCCTCTCTGTCACTAATGTCAGTGACAACGTACAAGAGTGGCTATCTAAATTTCCTTTCCTTCTAACTCTAATTGCTTTCTCCCTCCCAAAGGAAAAATTTCAAAGGTAGTTACAATATTAATTGGACATGAAATTTTGCTCACAATTTTTCCCCCTGTGCTTGTGATATGTTGTATTGGCTATGACTAGGCTGGTGGTTATGTTACAGAAAAACAAACTGTTATAAGCGAAAAATGACCAAGATTAGAAATGTGGAAAATCACAAGTAATTAGCACATTTTAGCCCACTTATCTCATTTTTTTTTATTTATTTATTCATTGACATTTTTGTACAGCATTGGAAAATTCCCTCTCCAAGCCAGGTGGACTAGTGAATACCCATGCCATCTGCTTAAATATCTAATTTGCAGTATGCTGTCTATATGACCTTCAGTTTTCAAACCATTTTATAACCCATCAATCTGTGCACCTGGCACAATATCCTCTCTGTGTACCTGATAACTGGTTAGCACATTTTAACCTCTCTCATGGCAAATAACGAATATTTTCTATGCTCATCACAGCTTTTTCCCCATTCCTTCCCATGTATTTGCTATTACTGAAGGACAACATAATGAATTTGTTAGAATCAGAGTCATTTTCATCTGACATTTTGCAAGAATTCATTTGCTCTCAGCACTCAGGTTTTTTATTATATTTTAGCTGTTCTTCACCTGTTGTGCAGAATCTGTTAGAAAATACCAAGTTTTCATTTTTTAAAGGGAAAAACTGTGCAACTCAGCATGGAAACTGGGACTACAAAGAGCATGTAAGACAAAATGCTGCAGACTGAGAGCATTACTCATGCAGGTGCTCACCACGTGGTACTCTTCATAAAAATAGTATCCGGTGCTGTCGTCACTAAAGTTGTCCAAAGGAACGAACAAAGGCAAACAGCTTGCTACGTGCTCCAGATAGGGTTAAGTGAATGTCTGCCCCTTAAAGCATTTTCTGAAAAGTTTATATGTCATGTCCTTGAGCTGCCTGGCTGTCAGTGATTTTCCAAATGCATTCAGCATTTCCTTCCTTGCTCCCATCCAGTCAGATGCTGCTGATGCTGCAGTACCAGGAATGTGACTTATGTTAGAGGGGAAAACGCTCACCCAGCACGTGTTCCACATGTGTCACAGGGAAGAGACCAGCCCAAGCAGATAGCAAAAGGCAAAAAGATATCTCCTAGTTCTGAACACTGACAGAGAGTGAAGGACTGAAGCTCTCAGGTGAAGCTTTTGTGGTGAAGGAAACAGTCCCTCAGGGCAGTGCAGGGCAGCCAGATGGGAAAGGGTTTGCATTCAGCAGCACAGTGGAGCACAAATGGAGGTAAATGAAGTTTACCAACTTCTGTGGGGGCACTAAGGAATTTGTTCACATCTTACTGCCTAACCTAGGACACTGGGAAAAGGAGCTAACTCTCTCTTTGGTTAAACAGAAAAGCATGGCTTGTATTTCCAGAGGTCCTGTTGGGTTTAGGCATGAAACAGGACAAGACAGTTAATGTGAATGTGTCTAGTGCTGCAGAAATGAATGTCGGTAGGTCAAAAGGTCAAGGTGTGCTTCCTTCATCAGAAGAATCAAGGATGCCACTGACATCCATTTCCCTGCAAACCCAGATGACAGCTGGTAATTGGCATCAGAGCATTTCCTCTGTCACCTCACTCTCCTCAGTTAAGTCTTGCTAAGTCTGCTAAGACTAAAGTAAACATTTTCTAGTCTCAGTTAAATGTTGGCAAACAGGACTTGACATTGTGAGTGAAACTGGCCAGGAATCTTCTGGTGAGTTTCTTGACTAGAAAACATGGGTTTGTAAAAACTGGCACTTTGGTCCAAAGAACGTTTCCAGGTTAAGAGACAGGGAGAAGAGTAACCTCTGTTTGCCCCCACAGTGGTACCAGGACAGTCAGTAGGGCATCTCGAGCCTTGCACTCTCTTGCTCAGATCACAGACTTTGGTCCAGGTCTCTTGGTGAGAGCCTGGGCTATGCCTGCCGATACAAGGGGCAGTTCGCCATCAGCATCTCACCTGCTTCTGCTCGATGCCTGCGCAACTGTTGATAGCACCTATTGATGTAGGGAGAGAGGTGTATTTTCCATACATTAGGGCACATACTCCGGATGAAAAACAGCAGAGCAAATATTTGAAACTGGTCACCCCCTGCACCCTGCTGGAGTTACACCTATCTCTAACTTGTGGTCAAAGTATGTCTTTTTAGACAGACAGTATTCAGTTTCATCCAGTTATAAGAAAGGAGGGATGCTGAAATCTGAGCAGTGTTTGAGCACAGTCCTCATCCTGCGTGACCTGCTGTGCTGGTCAGTGCCAGCCAGCTGAGACCCACCAGTAGTCACCTCACTCATCCCTTCTGCATTTTACCTGATGTGACTTCCACCTGTTATAAAAAATCCTTTCTGTTCTCTTAAGCCTCGAAGCTTTTAGCAACCTGCTGTCCTCTATGAAGCCAAGATCAAAGACAACAAAAGAGCCTGTCTAATCTTGAATGTAATCCTCCTTACGTGGGATTGTTCCTGAGCTGCAGGTACCAGTAGTACTTCTGTCCCCATCTTTGAACTCAGGGCTTAAGAGACTGTGTCTCACACTGTTGCCACCACAGATCTGACTATTTTTCAGCTGTCCAGTTTCTGCTACTGTTCATGGTGTGCAGTATGTAAAAACATGAGCAGAGTCTAGTTTGTGAATTGTCCCACAGCATATGACAAAGCTATCAGAAACTGGCCTGGCATCAGATCTGTCATATTGCTTTTCAAAATCAGCCACTGACCCCTTGGCAGCAGGACCAGGCAGGTGAGACACTACAAACAGCCTCCTCTGTATATTCCAACACACCATCCTTATCTGACGCTCTGCAGCTCCAGGTGATAAAATCAGTTTGACAAAAGTGGAAGCTGGGAGGCCCGCATCACCAGACCTTTAGGAAGCTGGGAAAACATAAATGCACCACTTTATTTTCCCTCAAATGCTTTTCACCAGATGGATCTTCTCTTAGCTTTCATTCATGCTATATTTCTCACATCTGTGTGCGTTTGTTAGCAGTGAGGCAGCACATCCAGCTCGGGCCACGGATCTTCCCTCGTGTGCATCCTCTCAAAGCCTGGCTAGGCTCTTCCTTCCTTGACAGGGGATTTAACTTCTCCCCTTTAATCTTCCCAAGCTTTTCTTGGGCTTGAGTATTCCAAATATTATGTAGTTCTAATTATTCCAGTAAGACACTGCAAAATCTCAAGTGCTTTTATTCCCCTAAAAGCTGGCAAGGGATGTTTAAGTTGTCTGTGCTTTTGTTTCACTTACTACACACTTTGTTTTCTCTTTCCCACTTGCCAGCACAAAACCAAAATCTGCAAGCTTCCCTCTAAGCCACCCTGTGCCAAATTTTCCAGGAAGTAATCTGTAGTGCTGAGTCCCGTAAGGAGCTGTTGTTCCCACAGCGAACATCTGCACTGAGAGCAACAGCACAAGGAGAGATGATTAAAAGCTACGTAGTTCTTATGTCCTTTACATCTGTGTGGCTATAACCTATTTAGTAAGCGAATTATAAAGTTTCTGCTGTGATTTTTAATTTAATCTATGACCACATTTGTTGCATGTCAAGATTATTTTTGCTCCTAAGCTTAAAGAAATTATTTACTATTTTTATCTAAGATTACATTGAATTCAACACATTGATGCTACTTAGCTACAGTGCATTTAGGGTAATAGCTCTAACTTTAAATAACATTCTTTTCTTAAGCTTTTAAAGACAAACAGTTGATTAACATAAAAGCATGTGTCTCCCCAGTAAGTAACGTTACTCGTTGTTCATTGTGAAAAACATAGCCACATATTTACCTTAATATGTATTTCTGTTGATTAATTATGTAAAACAATATCAGTTTTTCTACCCTGGAGTTAAGGGAAAGACTTCTATTTAAAAGAAGGACTCCTGAGAAAACAAATTTCATTTCAAAGGTTATTAGTAAAAAGAAGCCTTTGTTTTTGTCTTAATGGAATCATTCTCCTAGGATGACACAAATATCCATAAAGCACCATGATTTCATTTGGGTTTTAAAAAAACAAAAACAACTTTATTTTCCCTTGACGCAAAACAAGATTAGCTGGGGCTTTGGTTGGATTTTTTATTTTTTTTTTGCTGTATTGGGTAATACAATAATGGCTAGATTGTTTGTCTCTGGCCATTGCATGAGCATGCAGGGAGCCGGGAAGAAGACATAAAAGATCTCCTCCGCAGAGCTGCTGAAGAGTAGGACTTGGTGTGCCTGAAGCACAGCCCTCTCCTCCCACCTGCTCTTGCCCCGCTGGCAGCATTGCACGTGCCTGCCGAGCAAAGCTGGCTCCCACGGCAAGGCAGTGCAGATTTACCCCCGCAGATTTGTTCTGCCATGCAGTCACAGTGAGGGAGGGAGGGAGGGAGGAGCAAAGAGGAAGCTGGACCAGGGGTCTTGTATTCGCTGGACCAGCCAATAGACCTCATCTGGTGCACGCGGAAAATGAAGCTGCTGCTTCCTACGTAGCGCAGGGTGCGTATTGTCCTGTGGTCTGCAGCTGCGGGGGAGGCTGTCCTTCCTCCAGCCAAAAACCACGCAGGGATTTGTTTACATGAGTGCAGCTGTGAGGTCCCCCAAATGCAGGCCAGCTGTTAAAAGCCAAAATGAGCTCCTAAATAGTGTGAACCAAACTGTCCTCCTGCATCTGCCTCTTCAATCCCATCCAATAAACTGTCCACTAGTAACAAAATCAGATGAGGCTGCAAGATGCAGAGCACATGCTAATGTGACTGTAATGGTTGGTTGATGTATCCTTCCGTGCCTCCATGGAAAAGGAGCTCTTCCAGCCCCTGGCAAGGCCCTGGAGAGGATCCCTCATCTTCACAGAGGGCAAAGTGGCCAAATTTCAAAATATTTGCCTGTTTTTTACCAACCCTCATGCAGAAAAAATCTTCAAAAAGGATAAGGCCAAGATGAGTAACTGAATTTACTTAATTTGTTTACAGACCATTCCTGTCAGAAAAAAAAAAAAAACAAACCAAAAACAAACAAAACCAAAAATGGAAAATTAATAGTTAGGGATTTCATTAAACAGATGCTCTGAGGTCTTCAGACTTGGAAATGTGTTGATTAATCTGGGGCAAGTCCTTGGAAAATAGGGAAAAGGGCCAAGTGCTGAAAAAATCTCTGCATACTGTCCCATGTTAGTAAACGACATATAAGCACAAGGTCTAACTAAAAAATGTCACCAAGCTGAAAAGGATCAAAGTTTGTTCATACCCTGTAGCATGAACCTGAGAATCTGGCTAGACCTAATAAAAATCTTCTCCTTAGTACATATTGCTCTATGAGAGTTTGTGACTCCTAAGTTCAGGGGGCTTTTTCTTTTTTTTGAAAGCATCTACAGTGAAAAACAGACACCACCAAAAAATCTTTTACAGCACAGGAAAAGAGATTATGGCATTTGTAGCAGATATCTGCAGGAAATTCTGCTCCAGTTATCATAACAAGAATGTGTTCTCAAATTAAACCACTCAGAAAGCTCAACAAATAGAGCTAGGTTTGTTTTCTTCATGGTTCATTGTGAGCTCAGATACCTTACACTTCCTCAGGGCAGAGTCAATATCGCATTTGAGAAACATGTCATGCTCCAGATTTATTTGCATATACAAGAAGAGCATTCTGCAGCACAGTTTGATAAACAGTTTTTAAACAGCAAATGTTACTGATAAAAGCAAGTGGGGGGTAAGTTGTCTTTTTCAAGACAGAAGTTTTCTTTGGGGACAGCCGAAAGAAGGATGTGTAGAAAGCTTCGTACTTCCTGGAGCCCTCCTGGAAGTAGCACTCTAAACAAAGGCATTATCAAAGGAGCCCTGTACATCTCCATAAATTAGCCCTGGTATTTTAATTTAGATTTGCATTAAAACCCATTTTAACATGGGCATCAGATCTATGCTACACTGTCATGATTTTGGTACTATAGCGCAGACGTGTCACAACCATTTGCTTTGTAGGGTATGAAAAATACTGCTCAATACAATAAATCTATTTTCAGAATGTGGGAGATAGGAAACCATTTTCAGGAAACGCAAAAGTTCTGCCAGGGTGTTAGAAAATAACTTTGATAAAGCATTTGCAAAATATTAGAGAATCTAAGCAATGCATAAATAATAATTTCATAATAATGATAAATATCTTTGTTTTTAGTAGGGACCTTCCCCTTCCAAAATGGCAAATTTTTAAAAACTGAACAGCTGATGTTATGATCAGCAGGAATAAGAAGGAAAAAGAAAGTCGTTGTGAGTAAATGCTTTTAAATGGACAACTAGCTAAATATGTAAATAATCTATGCAGGACTCATTTCCTATTATTTCCTAAGGAAAAAAAAAAAAATCAGAAACTGTTCAATCAGATTCTTCAAAAAGTCCTGAAGGGTTGTTGAAAAATGACCCGTCTATTCCTACATCTGCTTAATTAATGCAAGTGAATGTGTCAAATATCCTTCCTGGTAATGGATTAAGAAATTATCTACAAGCAGCTTTGGAAAGCTGCAGGCAAACAGAATTTCTCAGTATCACTATGCAGAACATCCCACCCTACATCAAGGCATATCTGAAAAAGTTGAGGTAAAGCAAATGGGTTATAAAAATATGTACAGCTTTAAATTTTCTTGTAGCAGACCAAAGCAGCATTACCATAATAGTTACATCTATCATGTCTCCTGTCACATAATTCCTGCTTCTCTTGCTCCAGCTTTGCCAATCTTGAATGCATATTTCTCTCTTTTTTGCCAGTGTATCTGTAAAGCTTCAGGCAAATTTCCCTCACAGATCCCTTTGCACACGCTCCCTGAGCCAAGCCAGAAAGATGCTTCTTATCTCCTTCTTCAAATTCCTCCTCATGACATATATATTCTGTGATGCCTACAAGGAGAGAAACCCTTCATAACAGCTGGGGTGAATTGGGAAAGCAGAGATCACCAAGGTGTCACTTTGAAAAACGCCTTTTTGAACAATTTGATGCACATAGTTAACCATACATGTATGATTATATTGCCCGTGCCCAAATTGTTTCCTCCATTTACTTGTTGTATCCTGGCCTCTTTTGATGAAGAAAACCAAACAGTGTAACTCTTACAGATAAGAAGGACAGAAGGCAAAGGAAACATAGCAGATGGGCTTTGAGATGAAGAATGATGATCCAGGGAAGTCATTCTTGCACAGTTACAGAGAGATTGCATAGGACATTTTTCAGCAAAATATTTAGCCACCACACACGCAGTTTTAAGGCAGCAAAAGCCATTTCAAAATTAAAGTTTGGTTGTGCTAGGGAGAAAATGAAAGAAGAAAAAAAAAGGACTTGATGAAGCAATTCACTTCAGCATTTTCCATATGAGAATTTTCCATTGTGGGTGCTAAATTCACAAAAGGGTTGAGAAGATCAGTGCATCTGGTTCTGTTATATTGTCTCCTCTTGGGAGCACAAAGAGACAGTTTCTGATGCCCAGGCGCCTCTGATGCCCAAACTTTGAGCTGTTTTTGCAAGGAAACCAGCTGAGGCATGCAAGATACCCAGTCCTGAAAGGACAGGTCAGCAGCTGAAGACCACAGCTATTTATCTAGTACTCCTCTGAGAAGCTTCATTGCCCCTAAACTGTGTATGGTCGTAAGTGTCTATAGTGTCACTTCACTGTACAGTGAATCACCAAACAGGAGGCTACGTACCTGACACCATAAAGTTACTTTGATTCCAAGTCTATATCATGTTATCTGTGCGTATTTTGGATCTCACGCCATGATCTTGTACAAGCACTGCTGCATTTCATACTTCTTCTTTTGCTACAAATCTCTTGCTGCACAAGGACTTTTCTCTTGCTATGCAATCAGTCAGTCCTTCTCAGCACTGGTGACGCCTCCCAGCAATGCATCGTCAACAACTTTCTCTAGCAGAGGTCTACTCTTCGCATGAGGACCTGTAATGAAAATACTAATTCCAACTAGTCCACCTCCACACAGGTGCTTCCCTTTCAGCAGGACGCAGGGCTTCATCCAACTCACAGTGTTTGCCCTAATACCTACCTTCTCTAGATGAGGCAATAATTTCCCAAGTACCAGATTTTAGTGATAGTTATAGGGATTCAATTTAGTGTACAGCTTTTCTCTTCTCTAGAAAATCAACAACCTTATCAATATCTAAATATTGGGTTGGTCTGGTGTGAACTGCTTTTTGAAAGGCTTTGTTGAATTCTGTCCTTTGTTCCACTCATCTCTGTTTTGCATCATTATGTCTTTTAAAATCTTCTCCTCCTCCACGGAGTGGTCCTTAAGTTTTGTTTATGGAAGTCTACATAGTGAGTTGTTAGCTTGAAAAGCTAGCCATTCATCTTCAGTGACATCACTTTATGCTTAAAAGACTTGGTAGGCTACGCCTTAAATGAACATAGTTAAAATATAGGAAATTCAGCACTGCTAGTTTTTTGATTTCTACGGAGTGAGACTAACAAACTGGCTTTTATGGGAAAATTTCAACTCCTGTCTTTGTTTTCTAGTGCTGCTCTTCCACAAAGAAACCACAAGGTATGCTAAGAGAGCAGAAGAAACTTCAAGATCGTCTTCTAAGACTCTCCCCGGCTAAATTGTTTGTTCTTGTCTGTGGTGTGTGCTCAGTCTCTGTATCACATCCTCTCCCTCAGCCTTGTCTCCACCATCTATCACTCAGCCCTTGGCCTCTGTCTGTGTGCAGAAATCAGTGCCCTCCAGTGAGAGCCCTCGAGCTCCTGTAGGGCTGAGGAACACATCAACTCCATCTCGCCCTCTCACCCCACCTGATTCCAGGACAAGGGGTCCCTGCCGCTGCTGCAAACAGAAGTACAGATCAGCCCCACAGGTGCCTCCTCCTTGATAGTACAGGGTCTGGGAAAGAGGCTGACATTGGAAGAGTCCAAGGCTGAGGTTCCAGCTGCTCAACCAGGCCATCCCAGAGTCCTCACAGACACGTGCTCTGCTGCCTCCATGCCTAGAGGTGCAGTGGTGGTCAGGGAGGTCTCAGCAGTCAGCAACTTCAGACAAGTATGGCCAAATGGAATAACCCTCTTTTGATCTGCACTTTTTGGGCTGCTCTCTGGAAGCCCAGCATGTACCCACACAAGTTGTTTGGTGCCTGAATTCCTTTTTCTCATTCTCTTCAACATATGTACTATATTTGCTATTTCCCACACATGACATGAAATGATTTGCTATTTCATAGTTATTTCAGGATTTTGGAAAAAATTCCTCCTCCCAGCTGGTTTCCACCTCTCTTGTCATGCCTTCTGCTGCCAATCCTGATTCCCAGGAGCCATTTTACTTTTCTTTCTTGATAAAAAAATACTTCTTTTGTATTTGAGCTACATTCAGTCCACTTGAACATCTATTCCATATTGAATAAATTCCACCCCTACTTCTTTTCTCAAGCTCTTCACTTAATGGCAAAATAATTTTATTTTTTTTTTAGTATGTTTTAGCACTAGCTTTAGAAGGCTTATGTCACCTTGCTATTTGGTGCTTTTTACTTTGTCCTGTGCTTTCTCACTCCTTTGCCAATATGTCCCTGTAATAATTTTTCCTTTGCTTTGCACTTACTCCTACCATCATTCGGAGGTGATTGTTGACTCAAATAGCTTTGGGAACCTTTCCTTACAATTTTCTCCCTCTGCTTGTTTGGCAAATTCCTGCTAGGTTTTGTAATTTTGATTAAGGGAGACTTCAAGCCTCCTCCACATTCAAACCCCTGAGCACTTCAGTCCAGTTGACTTTACTAACCACTTCCTTTAATTTCTCAAACTTCACCCTCCTGAAATGACTCTATTTATTTTAAACTTAATCAACTCATGCTCATACAATGCAAAGTAATTTTCTACAATCAGCCCCTCTAGAAGGTCCTTACGCCTTCACAAAACCTAGTCTGAAATAGGTAAGTGCAAATTCTCTTTGCCCTTTTGTGATTGTGACAGAGAGAAAATGAACAGTGTTTAAGGACTCTGAGCTTTTATGATCATAATGAAGCGATAGGATTTGTAAATAGAGTTTTCCTTCACAATAAGCCTTAGATTTGTATGTGCTTCATCTGACAAACTTTTGTTTTGCAAGTGTACTGAAATAACACATTCTGAAGGTAAAATCTTGGCTTTATGGGAATAAACAGGGAACTGAGTTTAGTAATGTTAGGACTTCACCCAAGAGTTGTGCAAGTAATATCAAGTGCGGGAGCTCTCAGCCCGCCCTTGGAGAAGCTGGCTACGTATCACATCCAATATGTCAGGAAAAACAGGCTGATAAAAGGCACCTGGGAGCAGACTCATATTTTTTTACTTCTGCATGTACTCTGTGTATTTTTGTAAAAGTTCTAGGTAACAGTTGGGAGTCCAATGTGGTGAGAAAATGTTGACCTAAAAATGAAATGTATTATCTGGCAGTAACATAATGTCTTTAATTGAAACATAAAATATAGGCCCAGATTAAAGCATACGTGTTATAGTCATGGGCATTGGGCCTCAGATGTTATGTTCACATGAAAAGATACAGTTTTTCCTTTCAGCTTAGTCTGATTGTGATTCATCACTCCTGTAACCAAAGATGGATAAAAATTTTAATAAGAAATCATTTGAATTTTTTTTCTTCATATAAAAAATGCAGGCTTCAACCAGCCCAATTTGTAGCTTCACAATACTCAATATTCAACAAAAATATTGAGGTGTCTCGCACTCTGAATATCCTTGCAAATCTTAAGATTTCAGTGCGACTGTTGGCTCCGTAAAATATTCCTACCAAGCATTCGTTACCTTGTTTTGCTCAAGAGCTTCCATCACTTACCCAGAAGAGAGAAGCATTATCGCATACCACGAGCAACAGACAAAAAAATCCCAATGACAGATAGGCACGAGGCTATCTTTTCTCCAAGAAGTCTGTGTGCTTGGGGGCCAGTGAGGCGGAAGTGGTGAGGCGGGAGCGCAGGGGGCTACTGTACAGGTTGGCACAGGTAATTTCAAAATAGTTTAAACATCCTTACAATATGCTTCACTTCAACCCAGGTGAGTGGGATGTCTCAGAAAGGCCGCCGGGAGGTGTCAGACCCCACCACTGTGGCAGCACAGAGCAGAGAGCAAGGCAGACCTTCCCACCGCAGTGCAACAGCCACACGGCTACCAGTCACCCCCTGGGCAGCCCATCGCAGGCATCTGCACCATGTTAACCATGTCTTTGCACTGAGCATTCAAACCTTTAGAGTGTTAAGTACCACTAAAAGTCAATGGATATTATATTCCCATTTTCCAGTAAGATGCTTTTTGCAACGTGAAATTGCTTTTAACAATGTTATCCTTAGGCATTTTGGATTCTGTGTACAATTACAAGTCAAATTTAAAAACTGGACTTGAACTCATGGTTTGCTTAGGTTCTTGTGAAATCTTCACCAGAAGAAACTAGCCACAGTTTGAGAATTATGTGACAAATACCTACAAATAAAGACGACACGCAAGAAAGTCCTAATTAGTTGGCCCAAGGAGCAAGTTCTTAATGTATTCACCAGTTTTATGTGAAGCGCTCATACAGTGTTTTTATTTTATTTCCCCAGTTCCTACGGAGAGTTGAGCACAGGGTCTGAGCCACCTGAAGGAGCAGACCCGCACTCAACTGGACTGGTTTTCAGATCCCTTTGCCCATCCCCTCTATACCATGAAGCTTGCTCTTCTTTGCCACCTATCTTATATTGGAGAATAACAAATACACACAAGAGCAGGGAAACAAAAGCAGGAGAAGCAAATCAGAGTGAGCCACATATTGTAACAAAGCATACAGCTTTTCTTCTCCAGTATTTACTAGAGAATAGATATCAGGTTTCTGACTGACCAAACCAACTGCAGCAGGCTTTGTAGACAAATGAAGCTTTAAAAGGCCATTTAAATCCAGGTTTCTCATGATCCCTCCTGGCAAAGAATTAATCAGTTCAACATGTGAGGGGGTGGGTTGGTCAATGTTGAATTGATGTCTGAATCCCGTACAGACAAAATGGTCTGTTTGTTTTTCTTTCAAAGAACAAAACTTTGTTGTTTCCTGAAGGACCACAATTCATAATTCTTACCAAAAGGAACAAAAAAATCTATATTTATATTTTTGCTCTGAGCATGTATTTCTTTTACTTGGGTGGTAAGCTATTAACATACTACTTAATAAATTGTGATCTTTCTGCAACCTGTCCTCAAAAATGTAGAAGCTTAAGCCAGCTATCAATGTTGTCAATAATTATGTTTTACAATTTCATGGTTGTCTTGTAAGAATTCCAGATAAGTCAAACAAGAATGACTAATTGCTACGGCAAAGTGTTACGGACATTAACAAATAATTTGTCATTGTAATGAATTACACCCTTGTATTACAGCTAATTATTAATGCTTGCTTAACTTTGAGGGGAGGGGGGTGGTAGTTATTTGATTACTGATTATAATTTTCTAATTACTGCTGGCAGCCAAATATTTTTCTTCCATTTCCCAAATAACAGCTATTAGGCTAAAATGTGTCTGGGCAAATCTCCTATATGCTTGCACAGTTCTGCAAATGGAGATCAGCACAGAGTAAAAGCCAGAGCTCGGGCTGGGACACGCTGTTCTTTCTCACCACGCAAATGCACGTTTTTCTGAATGCATTTCTCAGTCTCTCATCTCTTATACTGTCTGCAGCATTCACTTGTATGTTGTGAGGAGATTTCCTTCTGGGAAGGAAACTCAGGGAGAAAGTGTGAATTTCTTTTAGCCAGTGGCAGTCAAGAAGATTCACAACAAGACTGTGTAAATGCTCTTTGTGGCCACTGCCTGTGACACAGACTGCACAGGTACTGGCAACACCTCCGTCAAGGGCTGCTGTTCAGAAACCGGTATGGAGCTGGGCCAAAGACAGAGGTGTATCCTCCACAGGAAGAGGGACTGACGTTGGATTACGGAGAATTTTGGAGAGCCGGGCCTTTTACATATTCTTTTACTTTGCATCAAAAGTGATTTCAGGAGACACTGGAAATCTCTTGCCTTTTTGCATGTTGGTTAGTAGGCTAACCTCCTAACAAACCTCTGGGTAAATGCAGCATGGCACTACTCTTTCCGTTTCCACTTATAACAAATACCTTGCGCTACTATCAAAATCCTCAACTATTTTCCAATCTTAATGTACTGTCTTATTTGTCTTATTCCATATTTCCAGCAGCATTTTGTTCATGTGTGTGCACCATGTGTGTGCTTTGCCACATCGGCTTGCCATCCATACATTTCGTTCTTGTTCTCAGATACCAGCATCTCAGTACTTGTGAGATACATACTCAGTATCTTGTGATAGATCACTATTTCACCTCTGTCACACAGCCCCTACCGCCCTGGGAGGCACTCAAGATCCCCTCATTTATAACAACATTACCTCAGAACTGGGAAAGCCGGAGGAGTCTGCCGTATGGTGCAACCATGTGCTACCTGTAAGAAAGCTACAATGGAAAAGAACTGGACAAAAGTGGGCAAAAGTACATTCATACCATAAATATAATCCCCAGGTTTGCATTTTTTGCTCTAGGGATGTCGCCTTTAATACAGAAGTCCAACATTTACAATGTCACTCTTTATTTAGTAAAGCAACCCTTGTTTTTAGAAACGTTTCTGCTTTTAAGAAACATGTTTTAAAAAATGTTTTTAAAAAACATTTACAGGAATCACCTTTGCCACTTCCACTAATGTACTGGTGAAGTTCATGCACTCCTTTTAGTCCTCAGAGGTATCAATTCTTACAAGGCTTTTTATCTTCTGAGTGTGGGGAAACACTTTTGTCATTTTATATCCTGCTATATCAAACATATCCTTGTAAACCTTCATGCGCTTATTCTTTGGCATGCTGGTCCTTCACTTGGGCAGCCAAATGACCTCAAACACAACAGCTGTACCACTGAGGATTCCAACAAATCAATACTTATCCAAGTCAGTAAAATCAGGATCCTGTTCTGAATTCTTGCATAAAATTTTTACTCCTCCATTTCAAAAATAATAATAAAGCTACTGTCCACAGACTTCCACGGATTTTGTGAAGCTCAATGTAAACTTAAATGATGGTCTGACTTGATGCAGTGATTGGCAAACTGCCATAGCAGAGGGGCAGGTCCACGGGATGCTCGTTGGCCACCACGCTGGGTCAGTAACTCTGGCAGAGGAGTGGGGCCAAAGGCGACCTCTTCCATCTCCCTCATGAGGAATGCTGGAGTCTGTACATCTGAGTGCTTGGTGACCACTTCCCTGCCCACTTCAGAGATGACAGCCGCTAACTGAGGCTTGAAGCTGAATTATTTGCTGAATTTTGGAATGTGATTTAATTACAACTAGAACCAATGCCAGCTATGTAGATTTCTGAGTTATTAAATTCCTCCAGTAGATGAGCACACTCCCTTGCTTAGCTCCTGGGAACTATTTTGGTGGTTTTGATGTCTGTATAAAATTACAGCAAGGACATTTTCCCATCTTAGAGATGTTCAGAGTTGAGCTTAAGGACAATTTATTGGGTTGGCAAAACAAAGGTTAATTTAATGGTGGTATTATTAATCAAAGGATTAGCTGCCATCTCTAGCTTTAGTTTGAGTATCAGAGTCCTAGAAACTAAATTTGTAGTAATAATAATTAAAAAAAAAAAAAAGAACAATCTGAGCGTTAAAGAAATGTGGCAAAATTTGAACAAAGCCAGAAGGAAGGGAAGGTAAAAAACGTGAATCTTAGCCAGAAAGAAACTTAGAAACTCTAAAAATACAGCCTGCTCTCTCTTCCCATATACCTTCAGCAGTAGCCAGCTACCAGCAAGTCAGTATGTGGCTGTGAATACATATAAAGATAACTGATATCCCAGAGCATCCAAAATATCCCAGAGGATCCAGCAGGGACCCTGGCAATAACAGATAACAGTGACAGGGAGGTAAAAAGGCTGTAATTCAGCTATATTTTGACTCATTCCCTACCATTTTTCCCAAGAAGATGACCATCATCCACTAACTCCTGACTCTTCAGGCTACTGAGACACGCACACTGAAAATCGACTACAGCAGCTGCAATTAACCTTTGCTCTTCAGCAAGCACTTGTAAAATAAAAGGCAGCTTTTAACAGACTGATACTGGAATCTGGAAAGCATGTAAGTGTTAATGGGTGTGTGGGGCTGTAATGGTACCGAGTGGGCTTACTGAGGTGCCTCCTACATAACTGTGCTCAAGAACTGACAAGCAGCTTCTTGCTAAAAGTCATCTTCTGATGAGCAATATATCCAAGTGAAATTAAACTCTCAGGATACGCCATTTGTAATGCTTACAAAACTGAGGAAACATTAGGAAAACATGCAGAAAATGAACACGTCGTCTAATTAGCCTCAACTGGGTCTCATCTGAAGCTGAGCGACGGGAGCGTAACAGAGCACCCTTCTCATCCTGATCCACTTCACACCCTGATGCAGGTCCTGTGCGAAAGCTTGAGCAGCTGGTGCTTCGGTGGATTGCAGGGTTTCATTAGGATATTTGTCCAGGAAGATATTCCTGTTGATCAGGAGGAGAAGACCCACGAAGGAAAAGGATAGGACTTTAGGCCAAAGGAGAACCCTTGGTTAGGGCTTGACTCCAGCCTAGTGGAAGGGTGAGCCTGCTTGAGGCATGACCCTATCGCAGGATGGGGGTTTTCTCCCAGTTTTAATTGAGCTCTGAGTTTTGCCCACAATTTATGCAGTGTGCTGCAGCCTGGGCATCTGTAAAGTGTCAGACGACATTTGGCTGTGGGTCTCCTCGTCTGACAGGAAGGTGTGAAAAGGGATTTTGCAAGAAACATGGAGTGGAATTTCTGTTATTTATGGCTTTTTCCTGTTAAAAGTCATGGGGTTTTGTAAGCATTTAGTGAATTGATTTTTTCCCTACCCTCTTATCCTTCCACATTTTAATCTTACAATGGAAGTGCTGAGAGGGAGGGGATGGCTTGTGGGGAAAGTGGGTAAAATCAGAAACATATTCAACATAAAAAAATTTGTAAGAAATCTTAAGGATTATTTTTTTCCTGGGGGAAATTATTTCTTTAAAATCATCCCCATGTTTTACGGGGAAAGGGGGCTTGGTTATATCAGGTTGGCCCAGAAATTTACTTTTATCGAAGCTTATATTGAACTAAGCTTTTTAATGCTTTTCTTTTCCCTGATCTTTTCCCTAAAGGGGACCAGATTGCTCCTGCGTTTTAACTCTGCCAAGTAGGTTTTCATACAATTTTCACCAAATTCCTTCCTGATTTCCTACAAGTTCAGTTACTGCCATGCTACAGGTTTTTCTTTATAAGAAAAGCTGCACAATCTCACAAAAGACGTTTTTGACCCAGCTTCACTGTCAGACTGGGTCTTTTGTGACCAAGATCTCAAAACTTCAAGTAGAGAATAAAAATTAACATATTCAGCCTCTGTTAAATAGTTACAAAAAAGAGTAACAAACACACATATCATTTTGAACTATCTCCATCGCACATAAGAATTAAACAGAGTTGCCTCATCAAGTCAGGTGTTAAACTTTTAAGGATTTGATATTCTTCGGAAATGCAATAAGCCAAAGAAACCCTGTTTTCAAAGTGCAAGATAACAACCGTTGGCTAATATGACTAGTAATGTGGCACAGAAGAACCATTTGGCAGGAGTTAATACAGGTATCTTAGTTACCAATGGTGGGTTTGTTGTTTTTTTTCCTAAAAGAGACCTATTCACCATTTTAATTCAAAAATTATGTCAACCTCTTTTCCATGAAGCACAACATATTGAAAAGCTCCGTTGCAACCCAGCAAATGATGGTGTCTGCATGTACATTGTGAAGGACGGCATATGGACTGTGAATTTTGCAATGTTCATGTCCCCTTGTATATTGTCAACTTACAAGTCAAGTCTCTCATCAACCTCAGCCTCTGCTTCCTAGCATAATGAGAGAACCCTTTTCATCAGATACGGGTAAGTTCCTGAATCCCTAATACTCTCTGCTGGACTGCAGCCTCACTGGCTGTGACCTGGAGAAAACGACTCTATTCAGGCAGGACGTGGTGACAGGATGTCGCTCTCAGAACTGCAACAACCCTGAAGGTGAGGAAATATTCAGGAAAAGCCTCTTCTTCTGAGATTCTCACCTTGATGTTCTTCAGCAAATTTGTCCAGCTGCCTCTCACTTTTAACATGAAAAGGGAAGGGAAGAGCTATTCATGTGATAGTTTGGATGAAAGCATTAAAAAAACTGAACAGGAAAAGGAAAATACATAAGAAAAGGAGACTTTACCCTAAAGACAGTGTAAAAGCAGCTGGTACTATGACCTAAAGCCTCTGCATAGTTGGGATATCATTTAGGAAATTACATCTTTTCTCCACAGCCGAGAGAAATGTTAGCCTTTGCTCTTATCTAAGCACCTTACTTTGGGATATTTGTAATTTTCCCCCACCGTCCTGAATCCCTCTGAGGAAAATAAACTGTTGTAGCAATTGATGCTCAGCACAAATGACCTCTAGGCTTTGGTGAATTTGCCTCAAGAGCACACGCGCACACTTCTTTGAATTTTATTGTTGTCTATAGCATAAACAGCAGGAGGTCTCTCATAGAGAGAGGCCTTCTTTTCCTGGATGTCTAAAGGGGAATATGCATTTAGGATTTATTTGTATTACAGTAACACAAAGAGGCCCCAGCTGAGATCAAACACGGCTTTTTTCCAGGTGCTCTTTACACAAAAACTAGAAGTCCTTGCCTCTGAAAGTTTACAATCTAACTATGGGAGTCAAAGCAGGAATTATTGCCCTTTTTCTTGCAGAGATGTCATTAAGACACTAAGAAATAAAATAACAACTCCAGAAACCACAAGAGGAGTCCATAATCTAAATTTGCCATGCTTTATTGCTTGGGTACAGTGAAATAAGCTTTCCTTGCCTCCTGTTCTGGTCTATAGGGTTTGTTCTGATGCTGCAACACATGGGGCCCCATAGATAGTGTGTAGAGCATCCACAGCAACCAGGAGCACACCAGTGACACTTCTGGTCTGCCCGGAGCCCTCCCGCCCCAATGTCTCTTCCTCAAGGTGAGCTGGGGCTGTCTACTTCAGAAACAGTGCAAGAAGCCCCTTGAAATGCTTCATTTCTGCAGAGGGGAAGTTTTATTCCTTGCTCCCAAATCTTAGAGATTTCCTTCCAAAACTTTAAGTTTTAGGCCTTGTGGGAACCTTTTATTACCACTATTAGCTTTACTTTGGATGATCTCATCGTTCATGTAAAATTCAATTCCTATATGAATAATATATACTAATGAAGGGGTTAAATAAACTCACAGGGATTAACCCTCTCTGATCTCCTTTGGGAAACTGAAAGTTTTTTGTTTTGTTTTTTTTTTAATTCTTGGCCTGTTTTCCAGACCAATAACGTTCTGCATTTATTGAGTCTTCTGAGAATTTCCTTCCAGCTTAGAGAAAGTTAGCCGAACCTTCCCTTCCCCTATGGATATCCTGTCTTTCGCTTCAGTCACCTGCACAGTACATTTTTGTGAACTATTATCGATTGCCACTGAAGTCCTCAACATTTTTTAAAGCACTATTAATATTGTATCTTGTAGAGTGCTTACTGGTTGGGAAGAAAAGGGTCACTTGTATTCCTTCATGCATCTTACTCTCGGGAGACGGCAGAGGTGAATTACCTCTGACTCTACCCAGCAGAGCCAAAAGGCATCAGCAAGAGTAAACATTTCCACAAAAGGTCTCATCCACACACACAGAAACAGGTTTGCCAACACCTTTCCTTTTTTGCCCCCTTCTTAAATACAGGTATTATCTTTGCTAATATCCAGCTTTATGATTCTAATTCATTTTGATAGTTTTCCTGAAGAAAAGTACAGTTGGACTAGCAAGTTCATGCACAAGTTCTGCCAAAATCCTGGGAAAGTGTTTACCACTCGTTGGCTGCAGGACCCTCTTGCAGCTTTACTTCTGCTTCCAGTAGCCATTGCCAGATGTATTCCCACTATCAGTCTTGTCTTTACCACTATATGCAGACTCATTTCTTCTACTGAAAGGGAGTTACAGTATTTATTTGAGTTTTGAGTAATACCTGACTATTCTGAATCTGTATCCACTTCACCTTCTTTTTCACTATTTTCTTAAAAAATATGCAACTGAAGAACTTCATGCTTTTTTTTAGTGCTCTTTCTGTTATGAGTCAGCTTGACTTAGCAATTCTCACCTCAGCACTACAATTTTTCACTTACAACACACAGCACTCCTCACCCATCAAAAAAAATTTCTATTTCTTAGAGGCTGTCTGTCTGCCTTCCTAGGCTCAATATCGTTATAGTAGTTATTTATCTGTTTACATCCAGTGCTTCTTTTTGAAAATCTTTCCATGTACTTCTGGTACAAACTCTTAATGATACAAACAGCTTTGTGAGCCTCCT
Organism: Charadrius vociferus; assembly: GCF_000708025.1. Classification (NCBI taxonomy): domain Eukaryota; kingdom Metazoa; phylum Chordata; class Aves; order Charadriiformes; family Charadriidae; genus Charadrius; species Charadrius vociferus. The sequence continues at coordinate 1,374,492 of NW_009647419.1, forward strand.
CTGCATTCAAGCCTTATATTCTCCAGACCAGACTGACGAAAATGATCTGTCTCATTTTATCAAAGTTAAGCTTTTCAATTTATTAGTCTTAGTTGTCTTATTTGTGTTTGTCTAGCCACTTAACTCAAATGGGATTAGTTCATGTTCACTTGGTCCACAGTTATTTTCTATAATGCAATTTCTTCTACAACATCACTCACTGCTTGCCTAAATCAAGTCTAATGAAATATTGCCTTTTGTTTTTTCAGTAATTATTTAGTGTAAAGCTGTTGGTTATTACACCTTTGAACACCCAAGCCACTGTTAGTAGCATTTTTTTCTCCATTCTATTAACTTACCTGTTAAAGTCACCCAAAATTACATTGTCTATGCTCAGATTTGACTCTGGGCTCTACAGCTAACTTACAGTACCCTCCCAGAAAAACTTTTCTTGCGAGCCATCTCAAAATGGACAGTGAGCCAGTTTCTTTCACCTTACCTCCTTTTTCCAGACAGCACACAACGAATTGTCTATATGATAGTAATGTCAAGCTTCCTGTTGTAAAGTAGTTGTACCTACGGATTTTGTATAAAAATGATATGGTGGTTTATGGAGTTTGTTTCTTTGCTGGGAGGTGGACAATGATATATTTGATTTTCTCCTTAGTCAGATTAAAAACAGATAAAAAGATTTCTGCTCATCCTCTCAAAAATATACATTTGGGTGGAAGCCAAGAAAAGAGAATATGATCTGCATAGATGAATCAGTCTTAATAATTTATTAGTCTAAGAAAAGAGGGCTCATAGCTGAAACCTTTGTGCATTTTTAACATTTGGTGCTAAGGCTCCTTATAAGATTACTATAACCTCTACACAAGATTGCCAAACTAATTAATAATTGTGGAAGAATATACATGTATATTTATGTGTGTATAGATATGTAAATTCAATACCTGTGACATTCTAATAGAAGTTCACACTTAGGGAAACAAATATTTTCCAAATAGAATTGAAACACTTTATTTTTTAGATACTATTTTACAGTAAGTCTTCCTGCATAAATTTTGTGTTCCGATAGAAATTGTGTTCAGGGGAAAACAGTAGAACATTTACATTTGCATTTATGTTAAAAATGTGGCCATCACTGATCTGGGATGGAATGCATAAATCTTGATTTTAATTACCAAAGTAAACCAAAGCAACCCTTACTTCAATTGTTACTGTGCTACTTCAAAACCTGCAGCTGACTGATATCTTACTACTCTCTATCGGAAGCTGAACGTTTCCACAATAGCACACAATTGCACTTACTTTCCTTGAAAGTCATAAGCAGTGCAAGTGTATAATCTTGGTCTCAGTATAATAGTTGTGCTGTTTATTATAACCCCCAGAGAGCTCTGTTCAATTCCATCTCTCAGGTGCCTTTCTTTCTTTCTGAAAAGAGAAATAAATATGATTTTCTGTGTTCCAAAGGCACTTACATTACATCATGTGTCTTTATAATTAACTTATTTTTATAAAGATGCTTTTTTTTTCCTAAGGCCTGTTTTCTCTCACTGTTTAAGAGAGTGGCACCCAGCTGGGCAGTTGCAGTGAATGGTCGTAAGGTCTTTCAGCGCTCCCATTAAGACCTGCCTTTTTGAGTGTTTTATAATGTGGCCATTTTTATTCACATCAGGCTAAATCTTGGCAAGTGGGTCACCAGCTTAGGAATAAATTGTTTGTACAGAACTGAGTTGATCTAGTTGTTTCTCAGTGAGAATGATGCCAAAAATCACAGCTCCCAAGGTCAATTTCCACCTCGCAGGGGAGCCAGCGTGTAGCTAGCTATTACTTATACCTTCGTTTGGGACACCTATGCCCTCCATCCCTCTCATTTCTGTCCTGTCCTCCTGGGCAGCTCTGTCCTTCTCTCTCTGCGGGAACTCAAGTGAGAGCCATTTCTTTCCTATCAGACTGTTTGGAGAACATCCACACTATTTTAAACCAACTTATTGCTGTTTTGCCAGGAACAAGAGTGACTCCAGGGATTACCTACAAGGTTAATCCTGAAGTTAGATTCAAGACTAGATTGACAAACAGGAGATGTGGGACACCCAGGCATGGCCCTGGAGAGGACACAGCATTCATCCCCAGCAAGGCTCACCTCTGCCACCAGCCCACCACGTGGGTGTGAGGCAGGGGAGCATCCCAGGCTCACAGCCCCTCCAGATGTCTCTTTCAACAGCCTGCACGCCGCCAGTAAAGCAGCTGGTGATCAGACGTGACATAAATCCTGCTTCATGGCTTTGCCCAGATCATATTTACTCTGGAATATCAACTTGCTGTTTCCAGACAGCCTCGATTATATATTTAAGATGAATGCATTTGGATTTCAACAGTTAGTTTAAATTATGTTTTGAAGCCTCTCAAAGTGGGAATTACAGTCTTCTCTTCAAAACGTATTGATTGCATTTTAAATACATTGTACTCTTAAAAAGAGAAAGCAGTAGCCTACTAACGCAGTATTTCTTCCCACTGTTGTTTTTAGCAACATTAACCACATATACTGTTGGGGGCTAGGGGGTTTCATTGTTGTTTTTTACCTTCTTAATTATGAGGCCCACTCCCATTTCAACTGAAACAGAGATTATTTTCTGAGAACTAACTAATACCTAAGGTATTGCTTAATCCTGTTAGTGGAGTCATCTTTTTATTATCTGTAGTTCATCATGGAAATTTCAGGGGCTCTCTAGTGTCCCGTTAGCAATGTCCACAAATGGAAGCAGCCCCAGTAGGGCATATCTAACACTAAATTGTCTTGAGCAGCTAAGCTGGTATGGTGCTCTGTATTTGATTAAGTTATTCTTTTGCTACCTTAATTGCAAGTGACATTGACAGTTATATTTTCCCAGTTCAACAGTGTTAGCAGACAGATAAAGTTCATATATTCTCTATGTGTCCCACTATGTGAAGCCTAATGCCTTCTGTGAATTGTTATATAAAATCAATTTTCTTTTAAATGCAATCAACGGCTTACAATTACTTCCTCTACCTTAATGCTTTTAACTTTTGCCCTTCGGAAATCTTTATATCACATGGCACTCTATCCTTAACTAGGTAAATGGAATTCTGTACCATTTTATGCCACTTCTGTCTGTACAAATATTGTTCCTTATACAAAGAAGTGACATAAGACAAACTATAGTATTTCTCTTCCTATTTTCCTGTTTGATGTAAACTTTAAAAAATGCTTTTGATCCGGGGTGCTGTTCGCTGAGGAACTGATTCTTCCATGTTTACTAACTGCAGCTGAGTACCAAATAGAGGTAAGCATGGTAGAATTCAGTTTCAAATATGACAGTATAGACTGTAACTATTTAAAACGTCCCAAAGAGTGTGACACAAAATCATAGAATGGTTTAGATTGGAAAGGACCTTGAAGATCATTGAGTTCCAACCCCCCTGCCTTAGACATGTCCAGCCTGGCCTTGAACACCTCCAGGGATGGGGCCTCAGCAGTCTCTCTGGGCAACCTGTTCCAGTGCCTTACAACCCACAAAGTAAAAAATTTCTTCCTAATGTTCAGTCTAAACCTGCCCTCCTCCAGTTTAAAGCCATTCCCCCTCGTCCTATCACTACATGCCCTAGTAAAATGTCCTTCCCCAGCTCTCCTGTAGGCCCCCTTTAGCTACTGGAAGGCCGCAATAAGATCTCCACGGAGCTTTCTCTTCTCCAGGCTGAACAGGCTCCAGCAGGTCCACGTCCTTCTTATGTTGGGGACTCCAGAGCTGGACGCAGTACTCCAGGTGGGGTCTATGAGAACAAAGTAGAGGGGCAGAATCACCTCTCTTGACCTGCTGGCCACACTTCTTTTGATGCAGCCCAGGATACAGTTGACCTTCTGGGCTGTGATTGCACATTGCTGGCCCATGTTGAGCATCTGGTCAATCAGCACACCCAGGTCCTTCTCCTCAGGGCTGCTCTCCAGCCATTTCCTGCCAAGCCTGTATTTGTGCTTGGGATTGCCCCGACCCAGATGCAGGACCTTGCACTTGGCCGTGTTGAACTGCATGAGGTTGGCTTGGGCCCACCTCTCCAGCCTGTCCAGGTCCCTCTGGATGGCATCCCTCCCCTCCAGTGTGTCTACCTCGCCAAACAGCTTGGTATCATCGACAAACTTGCTGAGGGTGCACTCAACCCCACTGAACATCCACACAGGGACACACCAGCCAGCTAGGTCATCTTGTTCATAGCTGTGACAGTTTAAAATTAATCCAAACAGTGTGCACACAATTTTTTGTTAAATTTGGTTTTAAATGACCAAAGCATTTAAGCTTTTGGAGTTTGCTATGGGAAGTGTGCTGCAGAAGAGTAGATCTCAATTTTGGAATGTGTCTTCCGGAGGTTTTAGTCTTTCTCCACTTTATTCACCCCATCCTGGCCAATTACTATTTCAGGGTTGCCCTCAGACACGGCCCTCCCTTTGCCTGACCTGTTTGCATGCTAGACACAAAAAAGAGGAGATATGCTGGGATGCAGACACACACACCCAGCATCTGCTGCCAAGGCAACAGGAACAGGATGCCTTTTCTAATGTTTCAGATAAAGAAGGGATGACGTTTCAGTTCTGCCAACACCCACCATTTCCCTCAGGAGAGGCAAACATTGCCAGTAGATCTAGAAGTCATCTAGGATAAACACTTCGCACTTGGCTTACCTTGAGTTTGTCTGACTGAGGCAAGTACAAAGCGTGACTTTCAACAATGCTATTTAGAAACTGGAATCTGGGCACTGCCTTCCACCCTTACATATGTATCAACATGAAGACAGGCCCCGTGCCTTCTTCCTGCTCCATGACCCGAGATGACATCATCTGATCCTTACGGAATGTGTCTTCTATGCAACACTGGCATACATCTTTGGCCATACATCTTTGATATTATTTAATTTCAACTCTTCAATCAGGTTTGTACACTCATGCAGATATTATGCTGAAAGGCAGTAGTGCAAACAGCAGGTGGCTACTCACAACCTGTGCACAAAACTATTTGCATGCAAACCTAGAAAAGGATAAAGAAATCTGTAGCTATGGATAGACACATGAAAAAAAATAGGGCAAATTCAGTTAAATAATGATGTTGTCTGTGCTCAAAAGTTCTCTGAATGAAATGGGCTGAAAAATTTCACCTTACAGTAAACAACTCTTGTGTGATGTTGGGCATGGAAAACGCCTGCCTTTACCTTCCTGCAGGACTCCGTGTCCCTGCAGAGGAATAGCTGGGAATGTTCTTGGGAACACCACAGCACAGGAAAGAATCTGTTAATTGTCCTTTGGAAGCCTTTTTTGTACACAGGAAGGGAGTGCCGTGTCCATTTAGAAAGAAATGTATGCGCTCGGAGCATAACACTTTCTGTGAGAAGTCATAGGAGTCTGGCATTGCAGGAAGCCTCATGCAGCCAGTTCATACGGTATCAGATACCAGCTTTTGTCAGCCGTTAGATATCCTCAAAGTTCATCAGAAAACAAGTAGGAAATCCACTCTCTGTACCTCCCTAAATGTACATTAAGTATATGCGTGCTGTTTATGCATGCCTACTGGAGGAGCTCAAATCCCTCTGAGCCAAAGCTGCTGCAGCATCCAAGGGGCAAGGTGGCATACCGGCACTCTCACCCGAGGCAGGAGACCTAAGAGTGATAAAATGCTCTGTTGCACAGCCTTCTGCCATCTCCCGCATCCCTAAAGAAGTAATAGTGAAGAAGATGAAAACTTTCACACTAGGCTACAGAGTCAGACTCAAAACGACATTAGAAACTGAAATAGTTGAATACACACATGGTATATTAGGGGACAGGCCACACATTGTCACTGCAGGTGGTCCAATCTCTAATGATGAACCAGAATTAGATTGTCTCAACCTCCTGAAAATCAGTGATATAAATCATAGAATCATAAAATGGTTTAGGTTGGAAGGGACCTTAAAGATCGTCTAGTTCCAACCCCCCTGCCATGGGCAGGGACACCTCTCACTAGACCAGGTTGCTCAAAGCCCCATCCAGCCTGGCCTTGAACACCTCCAGGGATGGAGCTTCCACAACTTCCCTGGGCAACCTGTTCCAGTGCCTCGCCACCCTCTGAGTAGAATTTCTTCCTAATATCTATTCTAAATTTCCCCTTTTCCTGTTTGAAGACACTACGCCTCGTCCTATCACTACATGCCCTTGTCCCAGGACTCTTCTCCAGGCTGAACAACTTCCACTCTCAGCTTGTCTTCATACAAGAGGTGCTCAGGTAAATCATTTACCATAAATATTATTTGCACATTTATAGATATCAGGCAAGAATGACATTTATTATTATTAGGCCGACTGCTATTTGATCAAGACAATTAGATTTTTTTTTTCATTTTCCTCAAACCTGATTTAGCTGGTTAAGTAACAGTTGTTGATGCATCATGGAGGTAACGTTTGATTATCTTTTTTAGTAAACCACGCCATATGGAAAATTTTAGTGGTTTTGGAAAGACTGAGGCAATGTTATAGGAAATATTTCTAAAAGCAAAGTAAGTTTGAAAAGTTACTTCCAAAATGTAAGTTACAGTTATTTGCAACAAAAAGTTGTTAGTGATCCTCTGTCCCTGAACAGCTTGTAAAAAGAATATATAGTTTTACCTAACTGTAGTCACTGTAAGGTGATTTTTAGAAAGTTTGTTTGTTTAAATGAAATTATAGTTCTAGGTAATTTTTAAGAGGCTGTGAAACAGAAATTCCTGGCTCTTCATGCTTACTCTGTTGCATTTTAAATCTACAGAACTATCCAAACAGTCTGCAAAAATGTATTAAATTTGGGAAGATAATTGGATTTACTGGAAATACAATTATGTATCTGCATATTCAGGTATGTTATGTCCTCTGACATTTATTTTTCAGCCGCAGTGTTTTCACTTTACTTAACCGCTTATGTGGAAGTTTCATTTAGGATAGCAAATAATAAAGGTGAGTGTTAACATTCTTGGCTTTCATGCAAAGGAAGTCCTTCTGAAATATATCTCACTGTACCTTGAATCTCTAGATCTTCAGAATTTATATCTGTCCTTGTCCAAGTTTATATCATTTAAACAGCAAGTGGCTATTCCGCCCCACCCATTCAAAAGCTTTCCAAAAGCTCTCAGCAAGTGAGGGTTTTTTTCCAATATCTTTTCTTTCTCCTTGTATCTGACAAAAGTATTTTAATATTACAGCAGACAAAGCTTCTCTTGTGAACGGGCCTCACTTCCGCAAAACATTAGGCACATCATTAACTTTCAATGCATTTTTTAAATTTAAGATTGAAATATATCCCCATATGACAGATATAGCTGATATATCACATATGTGAAAAAAAATACATGTTGAAATGCTTTGCCAAATATAAATGGCTGTCCTCTGTGCTGAAAGATAAGTATATGCTTAACTGTTTGCACATTTTTTAATATCAGTAGAGTCTTGTTCCACATAACTTTTTTATTTTTCAACAAATCCCATTAACAAGCTATAAAGACGTTTTAAAAATTAGAGTTCTGATGGTTTTATGAAGGGTTTATATTCATTAAATGCTTAGGATCATGTTTTTACAAATGAATGTGAGTGCTTATTTCATATTTTTATATTACTTAAATGAATTCCTTTTACAAAGTACATTACTCTATGAAGAAATGTCTTTGATTTAACTGAGCTAAATTATGACCTTTCCTTTTCTTGATTTTATATATAGAAAGTGTAATTTAATTTCCTCCTTTTTTGTTGTTTCTTTCATTCACTTAAGCTATTACCGTTGTGCTTTTACTTGTGTATGAATAAAATTTGCCCTTAAAATGAGACAAATAATGAAAATTCCCCCAGAACATCATGCTTTTTTAGTTAATTAGAGCTAATAGTTCCACAGGGAGCAGATGCTAAAAGTTACACTCTTCTCTACAAGTTAAGATAACAATTCAGTATGTTCCAGATGATGCACCCAAGCTCTATAATTATAATCTATGCTTTCTTTTCCAAATGAAAGACAGTAGTTTCTGATCAGAAGATTGTGTGCCCCAGAAATTTCCAGGTGTATTATTATATTAAGGTGAACATTTAAGCACTATGTAAGTAATATATGAAGAAGCTGGGGGTAAAATCTATGTCTGTAAAAGGAGGTACAACACAAAACTATAAGCAAGGCTCTTTTACGCAGATAAACATATTACGTGGTATACCTCTTCATTGCAGGCACTCACCTTTTGCTCACTGACCTGAGCAGTGTACAATTGCTCTGCTATAGCATACAACATGAAAGACAATTAGGGAAGGACTTCAGCTGGGACTTTTAGGTGGCAATGCTATTACTATTATTACTATTATTATTACTCTTCCTGTTACCTTTACAATACTACGCTCTATGCTCTTCTTCTAGCCCATGTCAAAGTGTGCCTTCATAAGCCAGTAAAGAGCTGATGGGATATTCAATCAGTTCCTTTCCCTCCTTCCTCAAATCCCACTTCTTCACAAAAAAGGCTAGAACTTGAATGGCAGCCAAATAATGAAATAACTGTGCCTAGTGTTTACATAAAATTTATAAAGAGATTGCCTAGGACACATTTTTTGTTTACAGGAGTATTCAAAACAGGTAGAAGAGCAGGCAAAACCAAGCAATAAAAACATTGACACCAGGTAGTAAAGAAAAACCTCCCAAAATCTTAATTTTTTTAGTTTCACTTTTTATGTTGGCGATACATAAAAACAAAGCTGTCATAGTACTGGCAATTGTGTAAAGTTTACACAGGGGTGTTTTCAGAAAGTATAGATCATATCCAAGCCAAGTATCAAAACTTACTCAGATTCTTTTCCAAGTTAACTGTGAGCTTTGCCTGCTGCAAGAAATGCATTCAGTCTCACATCACCTAAAGAAGAATTTCCCACAAACCAGATTCATTTTCAGCACAGCCCATTGAGTCATTTAATAGAGATGATCTTGCATGAAGAATTTGTATCTATTGCTACAGTAAGCAAAATTATTAATACATTTTTCACTATTATCTGAATTCCCTCAGGTTAGAGTTTGTTTCTAGTGCCACTATACCCACGTAAACAGACACAGCTGAAAAGCCTGTGCCAAAGCTATAGTTTTATACTTGCATTTCTTGAACGACTTTTACATTTGCCCTGTTATCGAAGAGGGATTTCCCCCCCAGTTTTATATGTACATTACGTTTTGGAAGCATCTGTTTGTTTTTTTAGCTTCCAGACTCACCCTAAGTGTTCCACCAGTTATGTTGCTCAGTCCATGCCTTGAAGTAAGATACACAGAGGAGTTGCTGGCCCCCTTTCACACCATGGAACTTTTTTACTGTTAGCAGCTAAAATCACCCTCACTCTCTCCCACATCCTCGCCTCCTCACTCAAATGTTGTACTTTGCTCGTTCTCTGTACAGCAGTCTTTATGTGCAGCTCTTTCCTGAGTGCTGGGTCCAAGTTTCTAAATAGAAGGAACCTTCTGACCTTTTCCAGAAGCTCACAGACACCAGGAGAGCCATAAGTCACCCAAATCTGGCAGTAAACCTGCCTTCATGTCTACTCTTTTTGCTGTCTCTCCTGTGCTTTCATATTTCATTATGTCTCTCAGTGGTCATAGTGGTATATTTGCCTAATAGCATAGTCTCCTGTGTGCTCTTGATGAAGAGACCAGTGTCCCACCCTGAAGATTTAATTGGCACATGTACAGAGATGCTAAATAACCACAGAGGAGCTATAGGTAAGGGCTTCCAGAGCTCACAGGGTTGCGTGATCACAGATGTGATTACCTTTAATGTGGCGGCGAGCCATTGCAAAATAGATACTGCTGTAGTTTAGCCCGTGGTTTGCAATAGCCTGGTGATAAACAGGGCAGGTGTGCAATCCTACTCCTGACAGCTTTGGTCCTGCCCATGGACATCCCCCAGAGACTGCAGAGAGTGAATGATGAGGGGAACCAAAAGAAGGTGATGAATCCCTGGCGCTATTAAGAGCTAGTCGCGACGTTTTTGTTTCCAGTTGTGATTGATGAGGCTAAGGAAAGGGTGAGTGTAAGGGTCACTGTTTTCCTTCATTCTCTGAAGAGGAACAAGATAAATTGCAAACAAGCTGCAATTTTTTTTCCTTTACCTTACAGCAGGAGCTAATGATTCCAATAAACAATACATTTAATAAAATTATTTGGTGCAACAGTTTGCACCTGTGCTAATTTACAGGATTTGTAAAAGCAAGGCCAAGTATCTGCCTTCCAGTACCTAAAGGGGGCCTACAGGAAAGATGGGGAGGGACTTTTTACAAGGGCATGTAGTGATAGGCTGAAGGTAATGGCTTTAAACTGGAAGAGGGTACATTTAGATCAGATATTAGGATGAAATTGTTCACTCTGAGGGTGGTAAGACACTGGAACAGGTTGCCCAGAGAAAGTTGAGGATACCCCATCCCTGGAGGTGTTCAAGGCCAGGCTGGATGGGGCTTTGAGAACCTGGTCTAGTGGGAGGTGTCCCTGCTCATGGCAGGGGGGTTGGAACTAGATGATCTTTAAGGTCCCTTCCAACCCAAACTATTCTATGCTTCTAAGTACTGGCTGCTAGAAAAATGCAAGTGAGACCCAGCCACGCCTCTCCTGGACAAGCTCCCCCTCCCATCACTCTCTCCTGGCAGCAGGCAGAGCTCCACATGCAGCTGAGTGTTTTCAAGGGGTTTGCAAACATTTTATTTCTGAGCAAAACCTACTTTCCACAATGACCTGAATCATTCTCTGTTTTGTCTGTTGAATTGGTCATAAAGAAACCACTTAACGTTATTTTAAATGTATTTCTAACACCTCCTCTAGCAAACAACACTGCCAAAAATCTTACAGACTGACCCACAGCCCAGACTCACTGCTGTCCAGGCACAGCAGTGTCTGGACAGGCCCTTTATAAAGTTCACAATAATGTGAAAGACTTAGATAAGGATGTGACATAAAATAGTTGCCTGGCTTTTTAGCAAAACTTATGTGACAGATGTGTTTGGTTGTATGGGGGAACACACAGCAGCTTCCTATTTCCAGTGGCCAGAGCCCTGGCATATTAACATGGAACGAGTTAAAGAAATGTCAGAGCAGAAAATCCACTAATATAACCTTAGTAAATTACTGTTATTTACTGTGGTAATGATAAAAGAAAATGGAATCTAAACTCGGGTAGGTAAGCACTAAGACTGACTGTGAATTTTCTCTCTCAAGAAGAGTGCAGGTATTTTTAAGTGGATAGGCTAAAATATTCATCAAATATCTAAATGGCTCAGGAGATTATCAACCGTTTCTCACTCTCTCTCTTTCACACACACACACACACAGATGCCAAAAAAGGATTTTCTACACAAACCATTAGGGTCAATCGTGAGGTCAAAGGCAGCCAGCCTGGACCAGGTGGGTCATGCTACTCCCCCTGCACAGGACCCCACATACAAATCTGCTTTGGGCCCTTGGGAAGAGCAGAGAGGGGCAGCTCAGGCCCCCCCTGCAACACGTGCACCTGTCACTTGGGGACTTTCCCCCCGGTGTCTGCAGACAAGGACAGGGAGTCACCATCAACAAATATAAAAAATGAATAGTTCTGGGAAAATCACTGGTACTTCATGAGCACTTAAGTACAGGAGGATGAACCAGACATTATTTTGTCCAAATACAGAGGTCCTCAGCTCTGTATTTAGGTGATTACTGAGCTTTGAATGGAAGTATAAATTTCGGATGGGATCTTCTATGAGAAACTCCCACTGAGCACACAGCGCATCTCAAAGCCTGGCAACAGCCCATTGCCTTCCTACCTTTTCAAAAACTTCTTTTTTTGGCTGATACTGTGGTTTTAAAAAGGAATGATGCAACTCCGTCAAACACATAAATACAGTCCATGTCCAACTTGGTATGCAATCCTCTAAATAGATCTGTCTTTTTAACTCCCACCCTACAGAAAGAAAGGACAGATGGATGCAGTAGACTATGTAGGTAAGATTTAAGTTGGATTTGATTAAAGGAAGCTCTTAAGTAATCAAGATCCTTTCCACTCCAATGCAAACATGAACTATGTCCTCTCATACAATAGCGCTCCCAATGGGGACTTCCCGTGGATGTTTTGTTAGCATTTTCATGTGTCCATGCGCCTGCCTGTAATAGTACAGGTCACTGCAACGTGATGGGATTTCTTCGCTATGCATAGCCCTGGGGTCCTCACTGCCCAGTGCAGCACAGTGTGGAGACTCCTCAGAAAGAGGAGCAGGTATGCCCTGTTGGTCTGTCACCACGGTTAAGCAGATTCATAGATTTCTAAGGCCAGAAGGGAATGTTATGATCAGCCCTTAGTTTCACATTTCTCTATTTGCAGGTAAAAGAACATTTGAGCAAGACTGGAACAGGACAGCATTAGAGGAAACAGATAAACTCATTCCTCGTAAAGACAGTATTGAACAGAAATGTCAGGTTAGGACCTTGTTTTTCTGACATAACAAGAGACAATTATCAGCACTTCTGTCTCAGTCTATAACCTCCACACAGGTTTTATCCATTTTTCTATGCTGAGGTAATAAGCTCCCTGTTTA
>NW_009647419.1:1387100-1417648 GCF_000708025.1 Charadrius vociferus
AAATCTATGAAGATCACTAACACAAGCACCTACTTCTTTATTTCCATTAAGTATTCAGAGGATGATCACAGAAAAACAGCCTTTCAATAGTTTGTGGAGCGTTAACTTACTGAGTTTCTCCAGAATGCAAAAAAAGTCCTAGCAACCAGAGCTACATAAAGGCTACTGGATAGTCACTAGACTGCCTAGGAATGTTGACATGTAAGATTATAGTAACTAATAACACAGGCATCATTTGTGGGAAGACACAACCATAAGTTGGAGAAACTGGCTGCTCATGGCCTGGACAGGTATACTCTTCACTGGGTAAAAAAATGGCTGGATGGCCGTGCCCAGAGAGTGGTGGTAAATGGAGTTAAATCCAGTTGGTCTCCAGTCACAAGTGGTGTCCCCCAGGGCTCGGTGCTGGGGCCAGTTCTCTTCAATATCTTTATCAATGATCTGGATGAAGGGATAGAATGCACCCTCAGTAAATTTGCAGACGACACTAAGCTAGGTGGGCGTGTTGATCTGCTTGAGGGTAGGATGGCTCTGCAGTGGGATCTGGACAGGCTGGACCGATGGGCCGAGGCCAATGGTATGAGGTTCAACAAGGCCGAGTGCCGGGTCCTGCACTTGGGTCACAACAACCCCATGCAGTGCTACAGACTTGGGGAAGAGTAGCTGGAAAGCTGCCCGTCAGAAAAGGACCTGGGGGCGCTGGTGGACAGCCGGCTGAATATGAGCCATCAGTGTGCCCAGGTGGCCAAGAAGGCCAATGGCATCCTAGCCTGTATCAGGAATAGTGTGGTGAGCAGGACTAGGGAAGTGATCGTCCCCCTGTACTCGGCACTGGTGAGGCCCCATCTCAAGTACTGTGTTCAGTTTTGGGCCCCTCACTACAAGAAGGACATTGAGGTGTTGGAGTGTGTCCAGAGAAGGGCTACAAAGCTGGTGAGGGGTCTGGAGGACAAAACTCATGAGGAACAACTAAGGGAACTGGGGTTGTTTAGCCTGGAGAAGAGGAGGCTGAGGGGAGACCTTATTACCCTCTACAACTACCTGAAAGAAGGTTGTAGAGAGGTGGGAGCTGACCTCTTCTCCCTGGTGAAAAGTGATAGGACGAGAGGACATTCAAGTTATGTCAGGCGAGATTTAGAATGGAGATTAGGAAACATTTTTTTCACTAAAAGGGTTATTAGACATTGGAATAGGCTGGCCAGGGAGGTGGTGGATTCGCCATCCCTGGAGGTGTTTAAAAAAAAGGTAGATGTGGTGCTTAGGGACATGTTTTAGAGGTGGTTTTGTCAGGGTAGGTTGATGGTTGGACTTGATGATCTTAAAGGTCCCTTCCAACCTTAGCGATTCTATGATTCTATAATAGGAACAAGCACTCTGTGCAAACACAACTATGGCACATGGCTGGGGGCGTGCACTGCCAAAGGGCCAGTGGGCAAGCCGCGGCCCTTTTGACTCCTCTTTCCTCCTCATTCTGTCCATAAATCTTTGTCTCTTCAGCTGCAACAGATGCTATGGAACAACTCTGCTTCAGGTAGCAGGGAAATCACAGCTGCAGAACATCTCTCCTTCCCTCTTTCCTTGGGATGGAGTAGGATAACAGAAAAGAGCATGAGAACTGTATGAGTGGGATGTACAACTTCCAACAAATACATCTTCACAGGGGACTCTATAACAGATTTTTATTTTTATATGTGTATATATCTCCCAACCAATCCAGTCTCTGAGAGAACATTTTTCTATACCATCAGAAACACTGTAGGTACATATATATGTCTGTATACACTCACCCAGCTGTATTATCCATATCACATTTAGAGCCTAAATATACTCCCAGACTGGCAAGGGAATTTAGTCCTTCAATCACAAACTCCGCTATTTTATCAAGACTATATTTAATATAAATCCTGTTTGAAGTCTGATCCATGACACTATCACACAACAGAGGAGGACCCAGACTTGCCTCACCTGCCAGGAGTGAAGGACCACTGGTTGTGGGTGCAAAGGAGGAGGCTGATTAAAAGTATTTGGATGTAAGCAAGCCGGGCTAAATTCAGGGAAACACCTAAATCAATAGGCATCAGCTTTCTGCCTCTCTTGGGGAAGGCCAGAAATTATTCTCACCTGTAGGAAAGTGAAGTCTAATGAACACTTGCAATACAATGATAAAACTTCAATTCACTTAAATGAAAGTACCTGACTATAAAAAGTAATTTATTACATACTATAAAAGAGAAAAGGCAATTACAGACACAGAATGCAAGAAAATGCTATTATATACAGGCTGAAAATTGCTATACTGTAACTAAGATAAACTCTCATTTACATGGTTATCTAGGGAAGTTCTGATCTGTGATGGCTACCTTGGAAAACCATCGTGCTCTGGGCAGCTGTCGAGAAAGTAACGTGGAATTTACATCTCAATGAACAGGAGAATAGGACGTTATCAGTAGAAATGCTTTATTTTTTCCTTGGGAATAGTATTATTTTTCCAAATTAAAAACCCAGTCCTGCAAACATTATCTCTCCTGCCCATGAGCAAATTTACTGATGTTTAAATGTTTCTAATTTGTGCTTGCTCTCAAATAGTCCAAGAGCTAAGTAACGGGACTTTGATCTGAACATGAGGATTTACTAAATAATCTGAGTAAAACGCTTTTTAATTTTTGGGTTGTTACCAAAAATTTTTATTTGGACTCTATATTATTCATGGAAGTCATTTGACATCACAAGTGATACTGTATCTGATTCCTCCCTCCCTGAAACCTTTTAACCCACAGACTGTGAAATAGAAAACAGTTAATTACATTCCGTCCTTCTGACCTTTAGGTTAAGCCAAGTCTGCTCTGCAGTTTCATCAATGAAGCACTCACAGTTATACTGCCCTCCTTCCAAAAGGCTGCTAAGTACTGATGCTACACAGCGGTATTAAAAGAGCAAATCTGAATAAATGATACTGATTTCAGATGCACATTCTTACTGCACGTAGCAGACCTGATCCAATGCCCACTGAAATCACTTGGGATAACATTCACCTCTTTTAACCTTAGACAGTTAAAGCAAAGATATCTACACCTCAGCCAAATCTTTGTCTTTATAGTCAATGGAAGAAAATAGGTCCTTTAGGGTGTGTCTCATCTGACCAGTTTTTGACTTCTACATGAGGATGGAATAAATCGTACCCCTGGAGTCTCTCTTTCTTTCCATTGATTATAAAGTGATCACAGCATGACTCAGATGACTGTTTTATGGATATCTAAAGTTAAGTAAGAGGAACTGGAACCTCTGGCTGCCAAAGGGATTTGGGTATTTTTCACTCCCAGTGAGGGAGTATCACGGTGCAAGTGTAAATCAGGACATGGGAATTTTCAGTGTCTGCAGTCGTACCTGTAAGGATGTACCTAGGAGGAAAGGAGCCCCTAGTTCCTTCCTGAGAAACTCTGAGCGCCCCAGTGTGCATCTTCTGGGTTACACACATTTCTGGAGGTGGAGAGTAAAGTGAGTGTTTATTTAAATTAATTAAATGTAAGCTCCAAGTTGCCATACACTAACTCAGAAAATATAATGTTCTCATTTTACACAGGAGAAGACACCTGATGCTGTGTCATGCAAGCCCCACTCATAAGCTCCTCATCCAGGAACTGTCACAGCAGTCAGGGAAAGCTCGAGCAATTGCAGAGTTGTGCCCTAACCCTGTTCCAAGGGGACATCCCGCTTGTCCCTACCTGTGGGCAGACGGTGACACTTCTGGGTTTTCAGTGGTCCCCCATGGTATTGTCTGGCAGATAAGGATTGATGGGCAACAAACAGGATGACGATGGCCAGCACAGGGCAAAGAAAGGGTACACGTACCAGCAGTCACTCAAGGGCACGAGTCTCATGGACTTGCTCCAAAAGACTGTGAGTGTATAAAACTCACTCTGATGTAAATTTGCAGAGAAGTGTCTGTTCTGTATAAACAGCTTTCACCGCCCCTGCATTTTCTACTTGCAGCATCTCAGATGCAATTTTAAGTTGTCAGCAATGTATCTAATGTAATTCAGAGACTGGGCACTGAGAGAGACGGGTAAAAGCCTTTCCGTTTCGTTCTAAGTCTGTTTCTGCTGAAAGTAAATGAAAAAGCATATTAAATTAATTGAGAACAGAGTTAATCCTCTTCTGTTTTCTTCCATGAACTGCCAGGAGACACTAAATACAAATTTAACACTGTAACATGAGGCACCCTTTCTCATACTTAATATTAAAAAAGTTAATTTGCTTTTATACCAATGACTTGATTTCTTATTTTAATTATTGAAATCTACTTATTATGAAACCTGAGAAGGAAAGATTCTAAGACAGGAGTTAGGCCTGATTACAAAGTACAAGATTTGGCTCAGTGTACAGCTTCTGTGAAAAAGTTGGCTTGTGTTTTCACAGACGTACGTAACATTCTGTGTATAACAAAAACAGTTTTAAAAAAAGGAAATAAGAAGAGAAGGAAAAGAAAGAGCTTGAATTTCCAGTGCTGTACTTTCAAGCGTTTGCATAAATACTTAATGCTTCCAGCTCTGCACTCTCAACAATCCATAAACAAGATAACTGGTTTCTTTATGAAAGAATAACTTGGGTCTAAAAGACTATATAATGAGATGCAGCTTCCTCTGCAAAAATTGCTAAAACCCTAATTGCTAACATAGTATCTGCCCTTAAGGAAGGCACGTATTTAAATGCATTAATTATAATGTGTTGACTGTATTATCTAAGAAACGGGTTTATTTTTTTTTCCTTCAAAGATGCTAATCAGGTCCTGTGGCAGATTTGTTTGAGACTGCAAGTCCCAAGCTTTTATGCTTTAATTTAAAATAAATTATGAGGAGCAAATTTCATTCTCTTATTTTCATTTATTTCTTGTTATTATATTTCCCCCTGTGCTCCCCAATCCATTCCAGAGATGAACTTCCCATTTTTCTAAGTCCTGTTTGGAGATTTTATGCACAAAATCCTCTCTAAGTAAACACACTGACAAACTTTACATTAATTACTTTTGCGATGGTAAGATTCTCAATTAATTACTCCAGTACACTAGTGAATAGGGTTGAATTTTAACACTGATAGTATGAATGCATTTCCTTCTTATGCTTGGGAAAACCATTTCTTGACCTAAAGCTTCATACAGCTCCTCACAGCATCAAGTGGTCATCTCTGAGCCACAAGGACAGATTTGTGTGAACATAAAGGTTTCATTGCTACAAGTAAACAATAGTTCCAGTAAAACATGTTTGTAATTTGTCCCGTTTTGTTGTTTTTTTTTTTTATTGCAAAAAATATAAACGAGAAGTTAATCTCAGTTTATTTTAGTCATTGTGTTTGGATTGATCTATCTAAGACTTCTCACCCTTTTTCTGACTCAGTGTATGGGAACAGTCCTCCAGTCACACCTGGCACATGGAGACAGATCAGAAGGAAGGCCGGGTACCTGAGTCACTAATGCATAACTTGCATGTCTAAGATAGGGAACAAATAAACAAATTTAGCCCATTACATTTATCAGGACTGTATTCTGCTTTGACACCATTTCACATCACTATTCACTGACTTCTGCCTCAGACCTGCTCTGAATTCAGCACCAAACTGCAGCGTCCAAGAGCAAGCAGGAATAACATGGAATATTAATGTTCAATTTTATTGATGGTGTTAATTATCCGAAAGGTATGGTTTAAGTTCATTCAATAACCTCCGCAGCTTTCCGTTCTCCATGAAACTTGGCCTTGCAAAGACAAATGTACACTGGATTCCATGGAGAGGACCAAGAAAGAGTGAGGTAGCTGGGCTACAGGATCAGGCGCTTACCTCACATGGGGACAACTGGACAAAGAGGCAACCTGGGACTTGTAACTCCACGGCTGAAGGTTGGACACCCTGCTAACTGGAAGGGACATTGGTGGATTTGCCACAGAAAGGGAAGTTTGCCTCTGTCTTTTCTCCACTCCACATTGTTTGGTTTCACTCCTTTTTCTGCCTGCCCAAGGTGGAGCTGGTCAGTTCATTAATCTGCCTGAGTTCGGCACATGGGAGAACTGGGTAATGATGATTTTGCACCCTTCCCATTCATATGGATCAGGTCAGTGTTTTGGCATGTTGACTTCCGTCTCTTCCTGAACAAGAACCTCACTCTCAGGTCTCCTTCATTGATGGTCTTGAAGCGGGTACTTACTTTCAGCTGCAATTGTGAGGAGGATGCACCTTCAGATGGATGTAGTTTCTGGTAAAATCCTATCACAGGTGTTTGAAATAAAGTAGAACCAAGCTGGGCCTCTCTTCCTCTCTCTCTCCAGTTGTGTCATGTGTCATCTGTTCGTCCCCCCCCTTTTTTTTTAAGTTGTTAAGCAAAACGTGACCTTTTGTTAAGACAGACCATCCCCTCCTTGCAAAAGAAGGAAAGCTGGCTCAGTTAGGGCACTGGCATGTGAGGCAGCATCTTGGGCTTAGCTCTGCGCAGAGTTAATTCAGGCAAACATTCACAGGAAAGATCAAGTGCACTGAACAGTTAAGTACTCCAGCCATAACCTTTGACAAAGAGGCCTGCCACCCCACTGCCCTTCCACAGTCAGTCTCACCCTGCACCTTGTACCTGTTTCTGCAGAGCAGCATGGCCAAAACAGGATTGAAGTCAACGGAGTTATTTCAGGTTCAGACCACCATGTCTGAGCTGACAATAACCCAACTGTCCTCTGCATTTAATGTGTCCCTAGCTGAGATCACCTTGAGATGCAGCTTACAGACAGGACCTCCCGTGAAAGCTCTCCACCAGGAATGTCCGCTCCCCCTTCAGCCACAGCAACATGCACCCAACACCTCTGATTCTGGGCTAGACTTTCAGTGCTGTTTAGTGGGGGGAAAAAAAGGAGGGGGGAAAAAAAAAAGGCTGAAACTTTTCTCTGCTAGTCACACTGAGCACATATAGTTGAGGGAAAGCATGTGAGATTGCTGATGATTGTCAGTTAAATTCAAGGTGCTGACTACTCAACAAAAACACCACAGAAATCCAGAAGGTGACAGTGTGGTATTTCAGGGTGGTTTTGCTGTTGTTGTTGCTCTGGGTTTGTTTTTCTCAAATCCTGAACTGAGATTTTTCTTCTAGAAATTAAAAAGAATTCCTGAGCTAATGTGATACTGAGTCACTGCAAAACAATACATTCCCTTTACTTCCAGGGCACATTTTGTGTTCGGAATAAAACAGTAACTAAAATAAAAATACTTTTATGCTATTCAGAAGAGGACTTTGTTAGGCAGCCAAGAATTTTCCCTCATTATTTCAGGCTGTCATTGAGCCTGAACTTTCGTAATAATAATATTTTTATTATTTTGCATTAATAGGAAACATGAGCCAACACCAGCCAGATATATCCGAGATGAGTGATCGCAGCTCCCAGTACTGCACACACAATTCACAGCAGCAGGGATGTCCTTGTCTTCCTCAGCACAGAGCACACTGCTAGCGCCTGCACAGAAAACCCACCACCAGCCCATGGTACGGCTCAGCAGGAGAGCCCCCAGGGAACATGTAGGAACTCCCATCCCCAAAACAAATGCAGAGGCCCTACAAGGGGAGTCCCAGGGAAAAGGAGTAGGTTTAGGAATATGGGGTACCCAGGAGATGTCAGAGGTGACAACATCCCTTGAGAGGCTTTGGTCACTACTGTACCGATTTCCTTATTTCTTGGTGCTGAACCCCTCATGTTTTCAGGGTATGTTCACTCAGATCCCTGTGCCTTCCGCATGCACCAGCCTTATGCCTCTCTGTCTCTTGTCACCTGCTAGGAAGTCCCCATCTGCAGCTGGGTGTGTATGCTTGCTCTGAAGGCTACCACCCTTCCACTTTAGTCCCATCCTGTTTTGGTTTGGCTGTTATTTCAACGCCTGATTACAGAAATATAATTTATGTCATTGGTTCTTGTAGCAAGTTGAAGCATCTGGCAGAGGTTTCCTATTTGTTCTTCCCTTGGTCATTCTCTCTATCTGATAAGAAGTTCACAACACTTTCCTGTCTCAGATACCTATTTTCTACATTCTTCAGAACAAAGGATTCCCTGAGTTATTTCAGGAAGTCTCTGAGACTTCAGAATTCAGATTTTCTGCATTTTATTCTTTATTAGATCTAAGCTAGAGATCTACACACTCTGTGGCTGTGTTTCCTTCTTTTAAGAACAAAAGGGGGGTTTTGTCTCTGATCTGACAACACCATGCTGCATGCGTCATGACCAGGTTCATATTCCTTCCCCCTACACCATTATGTCTATTGCCACCCACCCCCCAGAGCCAACTCTATTACAGTTTATAGAAAGCAGTCCTTTATTTCCCTTAATAAGACAAAGATTCCTACAAATACTTTGCCCAGCTTTTAAACCATTTATAAACATAAAGCTAGCAGCAATTACCACCATATCCATTAAATGATCATTTTAGTAGGAGAAAATCAGAAGAAATCATGCTTTCACTGGAAAACAAAATAGACCATCAATCCACAATCCCTTTCCCAAAGCATCCCTACATGGAAGAGGCTCACAGCACCATTAGCTAAAGGAAACTACTGGCTAACTATACCCTCCATGCCTTCTCCAAGAAAAAGGTTAGAGCTGTTCGAAAGCAGTTATGGTCACATGTGTGTGAGCTTTCACCATTTCTAATCTACAGTATGAGGATAGCATTTGATACTCTTTGTCCCCTCGTGTCATTATCCTGCCCTCTGAAAACTCAGGCTGAAGGCTTCATTTCTTGCATACCTGGCCATGCTTTCACAAGGCGAGTCACTCTCCCTAAAAGTACATCGACCGTTTCTCTCCATCTCACTCGCTGAAATTAATTAAGCTGAATCAATTATTTTCCTTATAAAAAAATGTCCATTGCCCCACTAAAAGTGGGAAATCCCATCTCAGCTACATGAAACAGTTATTAACTTCTGGTATGGTTAATGTCTTGTGGTTGCCTGACTTTCAATCTTCTCTCAAGAGTAAATAGTTTGTATAGCAAGAGCCAACAAATTCTTGGGATATTTTTACAGTAAGTATGAGATCTTGAGCTGACACAGATGTCCTACAACCTAGCCAGGAAGTGTCACTGCCCTGGCTACTGCAGTGCTATACCAGTGAAGGAATCGGCCTCTTCATCTAGTGCTTTGAGGGCATTTTGAGGCAAAAAGCTACCTCCAATGGAAAGAACAGACTGTGTTCAACCCAGAAGTGGCAAAGAGCAATTCCTTCAGTTTAGGTTACCCATAGGAAACAAGCACTTTGCCTTCTGGCTGAGTGCCGTGTGCTCAGTACACTGTTATCTACCCAAATGGCATTACTAAAATAGGTCTTCCGGTACCATCTGATTCATTCTCTAGGCTACGCGCAAAGGTATAGCTTCGTTTGCAATTCAGTTCATAGGTATAAGAACTTTATTGTTAAAGCTCCTATTAAATAACACCGAGCAAAGAGAGAGACCTTTGTCACAAGCGCCTCAGCCTCCATAACCAAGGTTATGGACCAAATCAATGGACCTGAAATCTAATACTTTAGTCCTGGTTAATACTCTCTTTCTTGGACTTTGCCTGCCCATGCCCATTCCCCACACAAAGCCAAGAACTCAGATTCTTATACTCATCCTTTCCCCAAAACAATTATAGATAAAAGATGCATTACCCTCATTTTATTTCTTATGTAACCCGTGGACACACTAAGACAACCACCCATGGTCACCACTTGTTTCAGAATGGTACTTTGATATGCACTTCAAGACAACTTCAGAATTAACAGTAATCTTACACCCACATTACTACTTATGATTTCCCTAACTTATAATGCCCAAGCTTCTTAGGCTGTTGAGATACCTTTACCCGTTAACCGACTGAAAAAGCACTGTGATTAGGAAGAACGTGCCTTCCCGTATTAGATGTTTCCACAACAGTCAGACCATTCTGTAACTCTCAACACGGAGAAAATAAGGTTTTTAACTGTATTGGTATAACATATTTTCTCAAATGAATACACTGACTGAACATATAACTTACACAATCTTGATTTTTTCTGCAGAAGGTTTGACAGTCAAAGACAGGACAAGTCCTAGGGGTTTTTTGTTTGAAAACTGTAGTCTTCAGCAATATATTTATGTTCTTTTCAAAGTTATGTTGAGATAATATCTTGCATTTCATTAACAAGAAAATCCCACTACATCTTTGTCTTATCTTCACATTCTTTGTCAGGCTTTGTGGCTGGAGGATGCCTTGTTGCTGGAGACTGCTTCACCGTGTGCACAGTGTGCATGTGGTCTGATTTCTGCTCCCCCCGCATGCACCACTCTGAGTGAAGAAAGCAGTGACTGGAGGGACTTCCACTTATCAGTCATTGTCAGGAGCTGGCGGTGGCAATGACAGGAAAGCTAACAGCCCAGAAATCTCTTAAACACCGAAGTGCAAGAGAAGAAAAGAATCAAAATAAAATAAGCGTGTAGGCAGTGGAAGAGCAAAGACTGCTTTTAAAGGTATATGGATACTTTATTTCTCTCGGCACGAAAATAGATGTTGCAGGAGTGCCATGTGTTTGTAGGCATAGAAATAATTAATTGATAAATTGGCACTGTTCAGTGTTCAAAAACAGCATTCCAAAGGCTTGCAAACTACAAAATCAAATATTATATATTGAAAAAGACTGCCTTTATGTATTTCATCATGTCAATGTCTAGTAGGATTTTTTTTAGGCATATGTACTGGCTCACAAATTATTCTAATTTATATTAAAAATGCTGTCTTGAAAAGTCCACTCTCAGCTGTGCTTTAAAAGAATATGCAAATAGCTTCACTATTCTGAATTGTGAGGGACTGGTAGTCTATTCTGCCACTTGGTTAAAGTCAATTGAACAATGCCTTCTAAAAAGAATTAAATTAAATTTTCTGCTGAAAATTGAGGTGTTTGATATTGGTGGAGCTGGATGTAGAGCTCTTTAGAACAGCATGAGAATGAAGACTATTCCCATAATATTTCAGTGTTATCCTATTATTAAAAAAAAAAATCCCTTGTACAGTTTTAAGCAGATTTGGGGTTCCTTAAAGGTAAGTCACCACAAAGCCACTAAGAATCATCTGGGCAATGATCTCTGCTTCTTGCCCCAGGGCTCTAACTAAATTATTTGTCTTGTGGTAGCAGAATGTGCAGACTACAGGGAAGAGCCGTGCAGTCCTTTCCAGGAGAGGATGTTAAAGATCAAGCTGGACCGCATCTACAAGCAGAGAGAGTCTATGCATGCTGTTTCCCTGCAGGGAGGCGAAAGACGTTGCCTGGGGGCCTTTGCAGGTCCAGACTTGTTTCCACCACCCTGGTGCATCAGGGATGGAAAGCAGCAAACTATCACCCCCACCCCTGAAGCACATCATTGTCATATTTATAATATCCATATTTGTGCATGCCAACCCACCTACATTCCTACTCTTGTTCCTCAGCCCTGCTGTCTGTCTTTCCCTGCTAAAACAACACGAAAGAAAATGCCACAACTGCCTCTCACCTTTTATTTTAAACAAGTCCAAGCCTACCTTCAACACTTAACTCACCTAAGCCACACGGGCAGTCCTTGCTTGGGGTGAGCTCTGGGCACCCTGGAGCTCAGCAAGGGGGAAACCCTACGCACAAGCCCTGGGGGATCATCCTGTGCACACTGGTGCCTTGAAAGTAGCAGCTGGAGTTGTCCCCACCACCACCTCTTCTTGGCTTTATCAGTCAAATCCACACCTGGATATGCACAATGCCTTTTAAGTACCATCTGACCAACTTTAGCCAGAGGTTTCAACCTGTTCTGCTTAGCTGAGGGTCACCAGGCACTGCAGCAAGGTGCTAGAGTAGAAGTGAGGTGGAGGCAGCAGAGGGCTGGCAGTGTGGAGCCAGCTCTTCAACTGGCTCTGTGCTCGGCCAAGGGAAGTCCCCTGCACCGGGGGTGCAAACTCAGCTGCCTTTGGGACTTCTCCACGTCATCCTGATCCTCCCAACTACCTGAGACACTGTGGCCATTCTTCATGGGAGCCCACCCCCAGGAGCTGAGGAACTACAGGGCAAGATTTATCCATCCATGGTCAGGGATAAAGCAGTACATCTTGCAGGTTTTTCATTTATTTTGGCCATTAAGGATTTTTATTAAATGCTTACGCAGTGTCAGCCATGTAAAATTTCACTGTAGCATCTGCCATTAAATCTTCATTGATACGTGGGGAGGGACAACTAAACTGCAAATGTATTTTAAAGCATTTGACTTAGCTGAGAGTGGTTTTGTGCAGTTCTAATGTATTCATCTCATATACTGAGCTATACGTCTGAGTGACAAGCTAAACAGCTTCAGAAAACCATTTTTCAGTAATTCTCACAAACAAGAAAACCTCAGCAATAGCCCAGCTGAGAAATCTTTTGCACCTAACAAAGTTTAATGCCTCTAAAATATGTGGTCACCATCAATGCAATCTGTAGCTAACCGAAAAATCTGAGTATTTCATTATTTGCTGTTGTCTATACTTGGTATTAACATAACGTAGAGTGAATGAGAACAGACAGTCAATTTGTTTTATACGTAAACACTATTGGAAAATATAGCTGCATTACCAACAATGCTTAGTTTATTATTCTAAATGGATTTTGTAAATTGGTCTCCTTAATATACTACCACAATTTTTATAAATTGCTCTATTAGCACAATTTATGGAAATTGTGTCATGCAGATTGTTAGTAAATTTAGTCTGTTTTTCTCCTTTATTCCCAGTCTTCTCTGCCAGTGCACAATCCAGCAGAAATACAAGGATCAGATTCTTCTCTCAGCTACACCAGATAGTTTCTGAATTACCCCACTGGACTCATTTTTAGGAAAGAGAATCTAGATCCTGATTTTCCATGCCGTAAATCCCATGAAATGATAAAAAAAAAAATTCTTCAAAATGTTTCTGCAGCTGAGATGAAATTAATTTACCCATTACTAACAGGATGCTCAAATATTTCTTTTTTCTCTTACTACAGTATTAGGCTTGACAGTAAATTCTAAGTTTCATTTAAAATAACATGGTTAAATTGCCCGTGCGATTATTGTCATTTGGCCAAGTTTTGAGCAAATTATCAATGTTAGAAAAAAAAAAGCACGCCTAAGAAATTAGCAAAGTGTGTAGAAAAGGCAAAGACAATTAACAAAAATATGGAAATTATCCTCACTCCAGGCTGATTTCCAAAGGATGTGGTAGCAATCCCCCATCACACACAAACCTGACTGAAACTCCTTTCATTTTACATTTTCATCTACCATAAACAACATGGGCCACATTTTTTAAGACATGAATTCCAGAGGATACAGCATAGCATTGCAAACAACTTAATCCCAAAAATTTGGAAAATGTGAGGCTACATCTTGAGTGTTTTCAAAGAACAAAAGGAATCCCATGGACTCTTCAATAAGTTTAGTGCAAAACCTTAATATTTCAAGTCTTAGGACAATATCCTGGGATATCACAAGAAACATTGCAAATCACTTTAATGTTTGGAGGATCAGAGGAATAAGGATCACGTACAAAGTGAAAAAAGATGGAAGGGAACCGGTAGCACCAAAGGCCGGGGGGCGGGGGGGGGGAGTGATTCTGCCTCTGCAGCCTCCAAAGGCTCACAGAGGTAGCGACAGACTTGACAGCAAGGGGAAATAAATGTCCCTGTCCCTTCCCTCGTTAAAAGGCATTTCATGGAGGAAAGGCACAGGAAGCTGATGTTGTCGGGAAAGGTTAATAGAGGTGCTGGAGACTGGAGACGCCGGAGAGCCGGGGGTTACGCGAGGAGACAGCACAGAGATGCTGCCGAGAGCACGCTGTCCCACCAGCGGTAGGGCAGAGGAAAATAAGAAGCAGCTGAGAGGTAAAAGGGGAGACAACGGGTACGGGCACAAAAAGTCAAAGAATACATTAGAGCAAGTGAGGTATGGAGGAAATACATCTGATTGTTGGATGGGGGTGAGAAAGAAGATACGCTGGAGACACATTTGAGGAAGAGAAGCAGTTTTAGAGCAGGACTAGGTAAGGCAGAAAAGTAAGATTACTACAAGGTGTGATTCTGCCATCAAGGCCAGAGATTTTGGCAGGTTTCTGCTACCCTGAGAGGCTAAATGGCCTGGTAGTGAGCCACGAGGGTTTGGGGTAGGAGCATCAGTTATGAAGCAGACTTATTGCCACTTCATCCACCCACACTGCCTGCCCTTTGTCCCTCCTGCCTCTCTAGAGATAAGCACTACTTCTTAAAATGTGTTTGTGTCTTGCTTAATACTGAAATCAAACTCGGTGTTAGTCTTACTTTAATGAACATAATAATATAAAGTGTTTTCTTTCATCTGATGGAGCACTCTGGTAAGACAATCGGGACTCTGGCTCAGACGGAGCAATTTACTCTTATTATTACAACAGCAATTTGTAGATTCATTTGTTTCTCTAATATTAATAAAGGCTTAGACGATATATGGGAATACACCCTGATCAGGATCCAGACATATTTTAAAAAGGAAAAATAAAAAAGTAAATTAAAAAGAGCCCAAGAATTTAAATCCAAACTGACACCTTGGTTTTGTTTTTTTCATGTTTTGTACTCATTTTCCACTTAAAGGTACATTTTTTAAAATGAGATTCCTAACACTATTAAACATTTCCAGAGGAATTCTTTCTCATTTATAATGAGAAAGTTGTAAGAAGTCATGTGACAAGGGTCCTTCAGGTAACAGGAGATTATTAGTGTGTCATGTCATTGACAAGTATGAACTGAAGTCACACAGTAAATTACTTACTATTTTGTATCTGCTTTAACTGTGAATTGGTTTTCTTTCTCAAACTTATAAGGGTGTTAAAATCTTGCAAGACAGTCTCTTAAGAACCTGGGTTTTCCACCAGTTTGGATTTTTATTAATAATGCGTTCCCTCCACTTCCTAACTAGCTTTTTGTGCTTGGGGCTGGGTTTGCTTCCATTTTGTGGCAACCTCCTGGCATGTAGCCCCTAACAAGTGAAACAACAGCTTTGTGATTTTTCTTTCATCTTCTGATTTTAGCCAAGAGCAGCAACCAGATCACCGGTGGGTCATCAGGCAGCACTCTCCCTGTTCACTTACCCCCCCCTAGCTTTTTTTTATTCTTGTTTTAGACAGCTTTGTCATCACAGCCGAGTGTCACATGAATAGCACCATCATATCTGTATAAATGAATGTAGGTCTCCACAAACCATCCATACTTTATTTAAATACACATACATTCACATACATGCAGACATCTAATAATGAGGTGTTTGAAGGAGCAGGCCAGGGTGCACTTAAAAGAAGCCTTTGCCCTAACTCAAATCACTGTTATGTTTTCAGGGTGTGTGACTCATCTAATGAGCTTTTTCTTCACCGCCCCACAACAGGTAGAACAGTGATGACAGGATTTAACATGTGCTACCAGAGAGACATAATTAGAAGCTCTGAAGGCTTGAGAAAGGGAGCCTCCATTGTAACACTCAGCTTGCACTTACAGGCATTTTTTTATGTTCTTGTTAAAATAAAAACCAGCATAAAAACAGGACAAGGACTCCTGATCACAGGTTCTGCTTCAGTTTCATTGCCATTGATGTGACAATAGTTTAAAATATTTTCTCAGTCCCCAAATTCTTCAAATAAATGGCATGAATAGATTATTTTACACAGGCACCAAGAAATGACTAAAAATTCCATAAATTGCACCCAGAACACAGAAAAAATGGCCTGGCAATGGAGATAGGAGGAAAGATTTTGAAACACCAATAGCGTGTAGGATGTAGGTCTCTATGTTGACTTCAAATACAAGTATGTGCTTGAGGTTCAGAACCTGCCCTGTTGCCAATCAAGAACAGATGTAAGGCACCAGCGGAAGTTCTCACCCTAACTGGGGCTTAAAAGCTGATTGCATATCCACACCTGGGAAGAATCAATCCTCTCTTCACAGGGAGTGAACTTTTACTTTACCTGCTAAGCACCTGCTTAGGAAAAAAAAGAGAAGAGTGAGCTGTTCGTAAGGTGAAGGATGAAAGAAGATGTTAAGAAAAAAAAAAAAAAAGAGGCATCTGGGAGAGACCATACCAGGCAAGTCAAAGACAATAAGATGAGCAGGCACTGCACAGGAGATAGACATTGCAAGGGGGAAGGGGTAAAGACAAGTCAGAAGAGGAAAGGATGCAGTAGAGGAAGGGCTGAACAAAAGAGAGAGTACTGGAGAGTAGATGAAAGCTGCAAAGGAGGTCACAGATAACACGTGAGAAGACCCAGAGCTGATTCTTGGAAAGATTAGACTCATTCTGAATTGAATTCCCTTTATGGGCCAGATGATGGGGCTGGTTACTCAGATGGCTGGGCAATAGGGCTAAGAAACCCTAATGTTTGCTCCCTGAGAAAGGGGTGAGACTCCAGCTGAGACAGAAGTCCCTCGGTGTACACCTTTTCCCATCCCTTCTCTCACATAAAGCCTAAGGTAAAACCTTAGGAGCACATTTGGGTGGGGACTTTGCCTGTCCCAGGCTTTTGCTACAGCTATGAGTTTTAAGCTGCTCAGATATGTCTGCATTTCAGATGCTTGCTTTGGTCTGGGTAATTTGGAAATATTATAAGGGGTCAGCGTTGCACATTTCACCCCTTCGGAGGGTAGATTAGAAAGGAGCACTGCTTTTGCAAGTGGTCCTTAATGTAAATAACACAACTTCCTCTGGGATTTTAAATTAAGAAACCTGTTTTTTCTCAGTTTTTGTGACTTCTGGACTCTTTTTCCCCCTTCATTGTACCAAAGTCTGTCCCATTGCTCTCAAACTAATACACTAATATAGAAGGAAAAGTTCCTTTTTTTAAAAAGGGTAGGGATACGAGAAGGTAAAAAAATAAGTTCAGTAAATATTCCAGAACAACAGAAAAAATAATCAAGGGACAGGGTGAGGCAAGTACAATGTTTTTGCCTTCTGGTGTGGTTTATACACATCCTATTTTTGCTCATTTCCAAAGTGGTCTTTGTAACCTTATAACCGTAAAATAGAGAGTTCTTCTTTTGTCTGTACTAACTTTTCATACTCCTCTTTAGTAAGTCAACGTAGTTTCCAATTTCTGTACAAATCCTTCTTGGGCTTGAGTCAGCAAGGAGGTTGTGATCCAGCCAGTGGGTCTCTCGTTACCCTTCCTCACCTTCCTTGAAGAGGGATGGTTTGCAGCTGTGCTCTTCATACTGTTTCTGCAAGCAACAGCCAACTCGCCTCGGCTCCTTTTCCCCAGATTTGCTCCCTGAGGGACCTCAGCAAGCCAACCTCCAACACGGTTGAATCCAGCTTTCTGCCCACCCATGGTCGCTGTTTTGCTGCTTTTTCTCCTTCTTACCCCAAGAGCCAGGAGCTCCATCCTCTCCTCCCTCCCTGGTGTTCACAGCCTGCTCTGTCCCGCTGGTTAGGATTTAATTCAAAAACAGGGTCCCCTCTTCTGCTTTCTGCATCTTCTAAAAAAAAAACAACCACCAACTCTTCTCAATAGTCTCTGCCGAATCATTTGCCCTGCTGTATTCCTGGATGGTTGCATAGTTAAAATCCTACTTCCCCTCTACCAGTGATCCCTTCATTTGGGCTGATCCTGCAGAAACTTATTATCCTGGTTCGGGGATCACTGGGGAAGCCCCAACATAGTGTTTCCCTTTCTGACTTCTCATTTCATTGATCCGCTCTTCAATGTGATTCCACTAACATTTGCACTGGCAGAACCAAATGGATGTTAAACTGCATAATTAATCTGAGAGGAAAGAAAATGTCTCTGCCCCACAAAAAGAAGGTGTAGAATAAATCCATGTTTTGATAACTGCAGGACTTTCTGCTTTGTGTTTATATACTGGGACCTTTTGTTAGAACAGAAAGAATTAGAAGAGAACAGCAGTAAACCAATACAAACTATTTGCATCGTGAACTTGCTACTCTGCAAATCATAATGAAAGAAGTTCCCCTTGGCTAAGTTATAAGGCAAGGGAAATTTTCCATGTTTTAATATCAGACCTTTCTGTTCCCTAATCAGGCTGTCATTGTCTGGTTTCTCTACCTCTTGTACCCCAAATTTCCTTATTTTTTGATGGCCAGAAAATTTTGTTCAGAGATCATTATCAAAGCAAATTCTTCTAAAAATAGTTTTCTGGATATGCAAACACAGAAAAGATACTAGTAATAATTTGCATTCCCATTTCTCCATCTTAAGAAGATTGACCAGGAAAAGAAAGCAAGCCTCCACTGTGGTTCTGCAAACATACAAAAGCATCCATCATCTCATGAGAACACCCATCTCATTTAGGTACCTAAACCTGAAGTGATCAATTACTAAAAAGGGGCTGTATCTGCACACAAATGCAGAAGATTGAAGGGAAGACAGGCAGCCGCATGTTGGGACAGTGGGCTAAGACCATTTTGGAGAAGTTTGGCTTATTAACATTTACCTAAGCCTTCCAGATTTTGTAATAGCCACATGGGATTATACCACTTTACTGAGGTATCCTTAATGGTGAATGAGTGGCATGGCATCCCAATCATTTGAAGATGGGGAAGACAAGAAATGGGAAAGGTAGGAATAGTTTTGCCAAGATACAAACTCTACCTCACGTTCAAATGATGAAGGACCGCCAGAGTGTTCCTGCAAAGGCGAGTAAAATCCCTGTCTGTTCTCCAAAGCCTTCTGAAGCCCCTCTTCTGGTTTTTCAGGGCTTCTGTAGCTTGGTTAGATGCCCCTACACACTTTTCTGTCATCTGCTGTTTTCAATTTGCCATCTCCCTGCTCTCAGGCAGCACAACCCTGAAAAAAAAGAAAGCAATGGCCCATAACAACTGGTTTTCTCCAAGAAAAGCTGACAAAACCATTACTGGACTGGAGAGCACTTCGTCCTCTTCAAACCTGCAAGTAGAGGTCCATTTGGTATAATTTCAAAAGTATTGCTCTTCATCTGTGAATTATTATGGCTTTATATGTTTTCTATGTCTGTACAGGGGCTCAGTCCAAAAGCAGAGCTGTCATGGTCAAGCGCAGCCTGAGGCAGGACTCCTAGCTGTCCAATGGATTTTCTGCATCGTGCAATAACTCTATGTCTCCAGCTGTAAATTATACATAATAGTGACAATCTGTGTTGCTTGCAGAGCCTGTCCACAAGCCAGAAGTGTCCAGAACATGGATAAGGACGGTCCCTGTGCGCAAGGCCAAGAATAGGGACGTCGATCTGGCCTACAGGCATACATCTGAGGTACAAATGAAATCAGCAAAAAAGAAGCTTCACTGGTCATAAGGGGATAAAAGCATTTCCTTCTGTTTGTAGAGAGTTTTCAGATATGCAGATGTAAAGTGCTTGATAAGAAAAATCCTTCCTGATTTACATCTCCTGAAACAGATTTAATTAGTTGTGGAGTATCATAAAATGCCCAGGAAGTAGCCACTTGCCGATGTATTCATCTGGGAGCAATTTGAGGAGCAGTTCTTCAGCCCTGCAGACATGCAAGGTGAAAGAATAGACAGATCATTAGCCAACAATGAAATTAAAAATAAGAATACAGTGAGTGGAAAAAGTAATTATCACCTCCATTAAATTTTATCCGATTCACCATCAACTGTGGCTGGACAAAAGGACAAGAATTGGTGTCCCAGCACTTTCCTGGTGAGCTGCTGCATTCAGGACAAGAGGAGATGTAAGGCAGCCCTCTGCACTGAGAGCTAGGTAGGACTTTGGCATATCAAATCCCTCGCTTCCAGGATCACAAGACATTCACAGGGAGCTGGAGAAATAAAGCTAGCATTGATGAATAATTCAGAGACAGGGCCTGAATTTGGAGCCTCTACTCAGACCTGAAATGAATAGCTGTTTTGCCCACAGAAGAGCTGTGGGATTTCTAAATAAAGCCGTATTTTTCATAGCGTGTATGAAGCAGTCAACAGCAGTCCTTTTTTGCTCTCCACGGGCAACACTCTTACCTGGCTGACACTTCCTTCTGCTGATTCTTGGTGATTGTGTGACAGTGAGCAGCCACAAAATCTGCTTGGTGCCCACCAGGTCTCCGTGGCAAGGTCCTTCTGAACCTCCTCTCCACTCCAGGGAGTGACTCCTGTGCCTGCCTGTGCCTCAGGGGCTTATCTCTGCAGGGCATGGCACAGCGATCCTCAAGTATTAAGGTAACTTATTTAGACTTATTAGGGCTACAGCTACCTTACACAGAAAGATCATCAAAATACTTTACTCAATTATCAGGAAAGTACATTAGTAATTTCCTAGCTTATTCTCTTCACTGAATCCAGGGCTATTAGTAGATCACCATCCTCCAAGAATGCTCTGTCAGGTGAGAATCTCCAAACTAAGAGGATAAAGTTTATGTTGAATAATCTTCATGCCTAAGATTAAAGACGTGTATTTCTTATTTCCATTTTTCAGGCTCGCACAGGTCATATTTAATGTCCACCATATGGGCAACAGCCCACCAGATGAAACACTACTTGGGATAAATTCCATGGGTATTCAGAAGAACACAAAATTCATTAATTTTCCTTCTGGTTCTCAAAATGTGCCTAGAACCTTTTATGAAAGGGAGTTTTTATGAGATAGTAATTCTATTTCTTTCCCCAAATACCATAAGAATAGTTTTCTTGATGTATTCTGCTATTTCTGATTCTTGTCCTGATCAGAAATGCAAAATTCTAAGGATGAGCAAACGTGAAAGGTTAGCAAAATACATTTGCACCTCAAAAATGTTACATTTGCGGTTTTGGAGAAATCTAAATGTCATTTCATACAAACAGATTTTCCCACAGCTCTCCTTAATTCTTAGAGAATATGGTAACAAGGATACAGCCAAGAGATAAAACCAGGATTAATGAGACATAAGTAAGGCACTTAATAGTTGAATCTGTGGGATGGTACACACAGGAAAATGATGAAATGGTCATGATGCATCATTTGAGAGTGAACATCACCAAAAAAAAAAAAAGTATCTCAGGAAATATATTTGCATTATTAGAGGAGAGAACCAAATAACCCAGCAGGGCGTTTCCGTTTCTAATTATTTGCTACTGTGATTCAGTGACTGGATCCTGGGTTTTGTGAAAATGCTTCTGTACACTACACGAAAGAGATCAAAAGTCACCCATTTTTATGCTAATGTAAAGGAGTAAAATCTCAACACAAAATCTGCCTGGAAGAGATCCTTATAGAAATACAGCATCCAATTACAAACAGCCCAATAGAATCATAGAATCATAGAATGGTTTAGGCTGGAATGGACCTTAAAGATCATCTAGTTCCAACTCCACCACCATGGGCAGGGACAATACCTCTATTAACATAAAGCTCCACAGCAGCATGTACATTTGTGGTGTCCTACACCATCTTAATCAACTATTTTTAGTTAATTCATTGCTCAGGTGACAAATCTCTTAGTTCTGTTTGCTGATAAACACAATCAGTATTTTCACATCAGCTCTCAAACAGGATCCTGGACCAGGAGTGCCGAGCTAGAAACTACTCCAAACTAAAGAATACGTGAAAGAGGCTAAATTATTTTGAATTATTATTATCAGCTAATGTAGTTTAAAATACTGAAAGACCTCAAAAGTTCCTTTTGCAAAATAAGGACTACATGTCCCATTTGTCCTAACATTTTCCTTGGAGAATAATTTATTCTTTTAATGCTGTGATTTTTTTTTTCTTTAATGACAATGCTGAAGATTGTCTTTTCCCATTGTTGGTTGTCATGCTGAATCACCAATCATAGTTTTGAAATCCTTTCTCTTGAAGGAAAGACATTTTATTCACACTGATAACACTCTGATATGATAGTCTTAGCTGATGGTAAGCATAACAGGGAATTATCAAGATGCCATTATTTTTCAAAGATATTTCTGAGAACAAATGAGTCTAGGTTTCAGATTAGCATTAAAGCTGATTTAATATAATGTATTTCATAGTTCCTGTTTAAAAAATCATTTATGAGAAACACAGTCTCTTTGTGTATTATAAGGTACTACGGTTCCACAGCAATTCTGAGAGTGACTTTTCATTACTTTCTGGGTGTATGGTTCGTACTTGATGAATAGGTTTTTTGGATTCTGAAAGATGCATTTGTTGAAGGTTAATTTATTTTTTCTTTTGACAGAAAAAAAAAAAAAAGAGCAACTTCAAGCAACACTTGGCGAGCCTACTTTTGCCCTACTCCTCTGTCAGGCTAACGACTTCACCCTATCAGATAGCATGACTCACCAACTGATAGTGGGGCAGCTCATTGCACCTTGTAAATGAAATAAGTACACAGCTTCTAGCAAGTTAGTTTCCCTCCTCAAAACTAGCACCTTCTGGGACGGAAGGACGGGAGTATGATCCAAGCGACTCAGCTTTGGGAAGGAACTTTGAGACAGGATGGGTAGCAGTAAAAGAGAAGAGACAGAAGAAAGTCAGGTTTTTCCTTCCTTTAGGCTCTACCGACATAGTAAACTTTTATTAGAAGTAGGATCCATCACATTGTTAAAAGGGTTCGAAACCTGGCTGGCCTTCCTCTGCTTTGCTTTGACGACCAAACGCACCAAAGGGAAGGAGGAGGACAGCAGCATTTGGCACCTGCTGCCATAAGCTGTTCAAATTCTTGGGGAGAGAGGACTGTTGCCATACCTGTACCTGATTTATGCTACTACTTTTAAGACTAGGATTTGATGTATGAACAAATACAGAACTGAATTTAGGAAATGCAAAAAATTGTATTATTAGGGCAAAACAGTACCCCAAAGAGGTAGCTGCAGTCCTAAGCCCCACGTTGTTGGGCTGCAGGTCATGCAAGTGGCCATCCCCACTACTGGCCCCTTGCCCAGGGCCAGGGGGGAATATCCAGCCTTGCAGCCATGGCAGCCACAGGGCAGCAGACAGCCCTACTCATCCTCTCCTTCCTCCTCTGGGAGGAGGCACAGCTGGGAGAGAGGCTTAGCCCCTATCCTCTCTGGGGTCCCCCACAGAGACGAGCCTGCAGGAAGACTGTAGATGTGACTCACTCACATCCCTCCCACCACTGTGGTCACTGCAGATGTCTCCGTCACCTGGGAAGAGCAACTGGGAAACATTTGATAAACCCGATTGCCTTAATGCCTTCTGGCTGAGGCAGGACCAAGCACTGAGCAGATTTAGGGAACACGTACTTGTACTTTCCAAACATGGAGCAAGGAGCCTTACTAAGGATACAAATACAGTGCAAGACAAACAGAGCCTCTCAGACATCCCGTATGACACACATTTGAGTCTGAAAAGGATACTCTGAGGAGTGTCACAGCTGTTAAGCAGCCCTATGCCATGCATTCATCAGGATATTACTCTGAGACACCATGGTCCTCAGCTGCCGCCTAGGTGAAGGACGTCACCTGGGCACCCCTGATGCCACTAAGGGCCCCGTGGTACTTCTGAACCCATCACGATGCACTCTCTGGCCTGACTCACTTCCAAATTGGGTTATTAAACTATGACCTAAAACATCAGCTGTATTATATATTTATCCCTTCCCTCAATAGACTGGTACAGCATGTGACCATACACTATTAAACAGCTGTTGGCTTTTGAGCAAAGCTGGCCATCATTCAGCCATGGGTAAAATAATTATGTATAGCACTTCATTGTGTCTAGCCATCCCGAGACAGCTGCTCAAGCGGTGAAGAAACAGATTTCAGGGAATTTGCCCCCGGCCCCATTTTTGAGGTGTTGCATGACCAGAACTCTCCAGCACAAAGGGCTATGTAATAAGACCTCTTTTTAACTAGCAGATGGGTGTCTGCAATAAGGCCCATGATGAACTTCAGGCTGAGCTGGGGAATTTGGTGCAGTTTTATAATGCTGCTTTTTTTAATGAGGTATCCAACTCTTTAGAGCCACTCTAGGTAATCCTAATAGCTAATTAATGATTTTCTTCATTTTATTGTTTAGGCTTGAAGTATAATAATGCTACTGTGCTACACGTGTTCTATAAATAAATCTTTTTCTGTTTACTGTTGTCTGATTACCTCTTGGACATTATGTACTTTTTCTTCAAACTTGATCTCACTTGTAAACTATGGTTGAGAGAAATTTATGAAACACTATTTGAACCAAGAAGTATTTTTAATGAGTATATTTTGCAAAGGGCAACAGCACCACGAATAACACTAATTAATAGCTTTATTTGATCCAAGGAGGAGGAAAAAGCAAATAGAAACTCAGACATTGATTTTTCTAATAGGCTGCCTATTGTAGAAAAGTAACCCTATGTGTTCTCCGCAGTGTTCAATTTTCATTTCTTACTTTGTGTAGTATATGCAAGTGCAACATCTGAGCAGAAATACGGATGGGAAAATTCTTTTTTCTGACAGCATACAGTAAGTAACATGTTTCTCTTGACACTTTATCAGAAGTAACCTTTGTTTTAATACCACTGAAAATGCCTCGATTGGAGAGGCCCATTTTCATTACTTTCCTTTTTGTTCAATATCTACAAACTGATAAAGCGAAATAATTAGACTGGCTGGTTTAATAACTCTTGAAGAAAACAAGCAAGTACTGTTTAACTCTTTAAAGCTTTCCCAGCTGTGTTTCTTTATTTCCTGTACTTGTCAAAAAGTTAACATTTTCTTTCTCTGCCTGCCCCTTCAAGACCCTTACCCAATGACTTCGTAAGCAGGATCCTCATGAATAAATAATGGCATGGAAAGTAGACGTGGGCAGGCTTCATAGTCAAGGGCAAACAAGCCCTGCCCAAAGGTCTGTACTTTCCACACTGCCACACAGAGCCCATCAGTTTGCCGCAAATTACCAGTTTGCTCTGCACCAGCCCAGGCTCCTCTAATGTTAATACTAAGTGCACTGATGCACTAGCTCCTGAGTAACACTTCTAGCAGAGCCCACTGTATTACTCTAAATAATACATACAGCCTGCTTCCCACTGGGCAGTAGGATTGGGATAAACCGATAAAAATCTGTTTTCAGTCCCTACTTCCAGAAGAATGCAGCCTCCTGCATGGGCACCAGGATCAGGTACCAGGACTGGATGAGTTCCCTCTGGTGAGAGATAAAACGTCTCCCTCTACACTGTGAAAAAGGCTGGGAGTTAAGGAGGTCGTGGGGAAGTCCAGCTCTGGGTCTTCATTTCAAGGGGGATGTGGAGAAGCTGGTGGCCACGGAGCAAGTGACCCACCTGCAGATACAGAAACTCAATGGAGATGTTGCTGATTTTGTGGAGCACATCTCAGCAATGGACTCTCCACATTTGCTGCTCTAATGATAAGATTTATTAATTTTTTCTGTCATGACACTCAAGTTGCCTCTCAGGGCTTTCTAAGAGTATCCTCCTCCCTCCCTCTCCCTCTTGTATTTCACATGAAACAACAACAGACAATCCTGGAGCCTGATTTTTCTCTGTGTGACAGAATGTAACAAAAATTAATATAGGCTTTTTCAATAATACTTTAAATGATTCATACAATTTAATATAGAACACAAAGATTATACAGATGCTTCTAAAATATGTCAAACATTTAAAAAAACCCCAACCACCAACCAGTGGCTTTGACTGCACCCATAACTATTTGGTATAAAAAACCTAGACGTGGAGAAATGGTTGTACCCGTTAGGACATCTTCAGTGGTGCTGTAAGTAACTCTGTCTGCAACCACCCCAAGGAACTGCTGTTACACTGAGAGGCAACAGGAATACAACAAGTTTTCCTACCCCTGATATCCTGCATATTACAGGTTCCATGCAGGGCATCTGGTATGGGGGAATAACAGGGAAATTCTCCTGAGCCTTGGGGCAGGCAGCGACCTGGCAGTGCCAGAAGATCTCCTGCACCAGTGGTGGGTGCCTCCTCCTCCCCAGCTCCTCGCAGGCAGCTCCAGGGCTCTGCAGGCATCAGGACTGGCTCAGGGTTTCAGCTGCAAGGAAAGCAATGAAGGCATTTCAGATTGCAGGGGCAGAGCAGCTGCAGCGGGAAAGAGAGTGAAGTGAGGATTTGGTTTGCCACGGGACCACAAATCGTTTCAGCCTTGCTCCAGGGTTTTTCCATAGGGACACTTGCTGATCAATAGAGGGGAATGCCTAACTGACCGCTTACTGGCATGCTCTGCTTTGCAAACCAAATTAATAACATTTCTTAGGTATGCGCATTTTAATACCAGTACATGTTTGGATTTCTTCCAGGTTTGACATTTACTGTGAATTTCCTGGATTTATGTTTCTGGAATTTCCTTTGTAGAGCAATTTGAGATATACAGATAGACAAATACCCCTCCAGTAGAGCATGGCGGCGGTGGTGGTGGTGTTAGAACATGGTGCTCAAATGCATGCATGTCAAACGGCAAGTCAGTTAACTTGAACCACGGTGGACATGAATGTCTGACAGAACTGATAAAACCCACCGGTTGTTAGCTACACTGCAGGCCACAACTCATTTAACGTACTGTCAGCAAACACATGGTGCAGACTGATGAAATTTCTGCTTGTGGTCAAATCTCAAAAGGCCACCCTAAAATGGATCTTCTCCCCAATGAACCCACCAGGCAGGGAGAGGAGGCATCAGCATCCCCAGGGGCAGTCGCAAATCCAGCAAGGCAGAGACATTGCCCGAGCTTCTTCCCGGAGAGTGTGTTTCTGTGGCAGAGATACGCAATATATTCTTTGCTCTCCAGATGATTAGTTTTCAAGGATATTAGAGGTGTTTCACTCTATGTTAACCTCCGCTTATTAAAGCCAGTGATGCCACCCCGCTCTGTAGCGGCTGTGCATGCCACTGCCACCACTGTACAGATGACCCCATCTTTTAGGGACCTTGCCTGTCCAGCCCTGCTGCCCTGCAGAGCACGGGGTCCCCGCAGCAATTCAGAGCGATGGGCAGGCTTGCCAGCTCACCCTTCCCCTCCTTCTTGTCCCTTGGATGTTTCAGTGCGTATCAAAAGAGCAAAATTGGGCAACCGGCCTCCTGCTGGTTCTGCATTATCATAAGCAGGTACTACCAAGGCAGAGGGAGAAACGCATTGAGCTGAGGCTGCACTGAAATGCAGCATTTCCTTTTAAATATTCATAGCCAATTTAAAAAGGGAAATACTAGGATCGCTTCTGGACTGCCTTTGGCTCTGATTAGAAACAGCTGAGCAAAGCCGAACGCTCAGCTGCTTCTGCAAAGAGATTAACACCTGTTGAAAATGGAATAAAAATATGTGACAGAGTTTAAGAGTAAATATCAAAATATCGTTATTGTAAAGCTAACAGTAACGCCAGCGACTGATCGCATCCCCATCCTGTCACGCTATGTCACTTCTGGGAGGGAAGAAAGCAAGTTAACACATCCACAGCACATAAGCAATATGCACATATATCTTCAGCTCTTTCTTCATCCACAGCTGGGACAATGTCTCCTCGATTCCTGTTATCTGAAGAAAATTTACAGATGGTATCAGGTCAGCACGAAATAACATCTACCCAGGCACGCCACGCATACTGGGGGCAGACAGCTGTTTTATACCACGTGTTGTTATAGTGCTTGCTAGCATCCCATTTGGAGTAGGAGGAGTGTCCTTAGTCCGTGATTTCCCAAATTACTTTTTCCTGGCACTGCAGGGACAATAGGACTGTGTTGTACCTCCCCATTTGTTGGCTGAAGGCAGCTACGTGCCCAAGGAACCAGGGTTTCTCCTGCATCCCGCAGTGACAGCCTTGCCCCAAATGGTGTGGAGGAAGGCCTGGCGCTGCTGGAGCTCCCCCTCTGCCCTAAAGTGCCCTCCTGAGAGCAGCAGCAAAGCACCAGGCCATGCAGGCTGCTTTGCAGCAGTTCCCCGTGTGTTCACTGCCTGCGCGCTCGCTGCATTTCTCTGAGGCTGAAGCTAAAACTGAAACAAGTGACCTCACATTTTTGACCCCAAACTGGAGCTTTTTCGCTGCTGAAGGCCAGCTGCACCTCAGTGTGCTCCCCAATTCATCGACCCTCTGCCCAGGTGTCAGCCTTGCAGGCAGCTCATGGCCAGAGAAGGAAACTCCGCAAAGTATGGGCTACCAGGCATACCCTGGGGTGCTGGGTCATCCTCACACCCAGGGAAGCAAGCACTTCAGCCAGGGTTGAAAAGTCACACTTGCAGGCTCACTCTCCAGGAACCTGCCCCACGAGTGCCTGTTAACGAAGACATTTACAAATATGCACCAGACCACAGCTCCACATCGCCCACCCGATCCCTGAGGTGAGGAACCCACAGTGGGGACAGTTGGGAAGAGCAGCTCCCCGGGATGGCAGTGGTGGGGACACAGCCCGGCCCCGCACTGTCTCAGGCACCAATTAGACCTCCACAACCTCAGGTGTGTCACCAACTGACCTCAACAGTAAACTTTGCACTGGTACCTCAGCCACCTTTCAGTATGTGCCAAAAATGCCTGTCGCGGTAGAGGAGAGCCCACACCAGCCAGGCTTCCCACCTCCTACTGGCATCTTCCCACCAGCTGCTGGAGACAACTGCCCACTCAGGTCATGTAAAAAACTGGCCAAGGTGAATGCCACCCCTGGCTTTCCTCTTGCTGCGCACCAAGGAACTGCAGCTTGCTTCTCTCCCACAGATGTGTTGTCCTTCAGGTTGTGCCCAGATGGAAGGGCTGCCGAGGTGGCCAGTTCCAACACATGTCACTGCACAGGTACCCCGTTCCCAGTGGAGGCAATGATGCAAAGATTTACACCAGCTGAAAATTTTGATGCATGTCTCCTCAAAGACAATTTATTTTTATTCCAGAAGGTATAAATAATAAAAAAGCCTGGGTTTTGTTGGCTGATCTCTTATTTATTTTCTCTGGTCACTTATTGTAGCTCCATTTGTTTCTCCCTCTGATTTCAATTTCTGCGCTGGATTAATTTTGATTTTGGTTTCCTCAAATATTATGCACATAAATTAAGTAGCAGTACTCAGAAAAAAAATATCTGGGAGTCACCTGTGTAACCTCAAAGCCATGAAAGGATGCAAAATGCAGGGAGCACAGGGAATGAGAAAAAATACTGACATTTTTATTCTATTTCATTCCAGTGTTGTATATGGAACACTATATTTCTTATGTTATTTCAAACAGAAAAGAAAAGATAAAAAGATAAAGCAGCTATAGGAAGGGTTCTGAAAATATACTTTGAAAGGATAAAGAAACTGGAAGACTATTGATAAGAAGAGAGACTGTAAAGATTTAGAGAGAGAAATCATTAAGAGATGATATGCAAGAGGTATATCTAATAACGGACTTTGAGAGAAAGTAATTCAATACATCCTTTTTCCATAATACAAAAGAAAGAAGATATTACCACTGTAGACTAGAATTTCTTTCAAAATTTGGTGAAAGTTTATTTATTACCTTAGATTATAAAATTCTCACGAAGTCATTGTGTAGGTTTAAAAGTAATTCACAATAAAACCTCACACATTATACTTAATGCATTTTTCAACTATTGATTGTTTTATACTGTTCATCTTGAAATATCGTGCTTATACCTCTGGAGCATCTAATATTATCAGCTTCGTTGTTAAGTTACTAGCTGGACTAGTCTGACCAGGGATGGAAATGTTGGAGTTTCTGTAACTACAGCCTTTCCCAGGTCCAAGTGAGCAGAGAAAAAGTCATGTATTTAATCTTAAACGGAGTAGTTTATTACTTGAAGCACTTAATTTAAAAAAGCACAACATTTTTGCGTGTCAAATATTGCAAACTAAAAAAGTAGGAAAAAAGCAGGCTACTGAAAGTAAGACAAGGTTCATAAATCTTTTTAATGCTTGAATAGCTAACAAGGAAGGGCATGCAAGGACAGACCTGGTGATATAATCATTACCAAAAAAGGATTTTGTGTCACTTACCTACAGAACTGTAGAATTTAAAACATTTGAAATTATTGCCTGAACACGAATTTCCTTGGGCCAAAATACCGTATTTCTGGTAATTGCTTCATGCATTATCTGCAATCACAAATTATTTCATTCTGCCATTCACATGAAAATAATCCAAGGACTGTCCATGCAAGTTTGAACCTATTTCTCCCTGGGCTGCTGTTTTCAGGTGAATGTTGTAGAGCAGCATTTTCGACTGCTGGGTCCCCGGAACCAAATGGGTCCGTCTGACTACAGCATGTGTCATCAGAAAAGAAGTAGCAGAACCCTGTGTTTACAGCTTTTAATGATTCCTTTACTTTTGCAGTTCACACTGTTTACAACTGAAGGTGATCATTAAGTTCTCGCATTCCCATTCTGATTTTAAGGGTCATCTGATCTCATTGCTGGAAGGGGCAGTCTTGATGTTGCCCTCACTGAAACCAAAAAAGTTACTGCATCAGAGAGAGATTGCCATCTACATTGATATAATAGTTTTCTCCCTAAAACGAGTCTTCAGAGCATCATTTCTGCATGAAACCTGCACAAAAGTAATCAAAATGAAACTTCTCTTAATTGCCTAAGCTATCTGAGATTCCCCAGTAATTTGACTAGCTAAAATTAGCTTGATGTTTTCCGGAGGGACACTTTGGGAAGTAGGCAAGGC
>NW_009647419.1:1417826-1434458 GCF_000708025.1 Charadrius vociferus
GGGGGGAGGGGGGGGAAGGTCTCCTGTGCAATTTTGAGATTTCAATGAGTTGCATTTTCTTGTATTTATGGATATAACCCTACATATGTAGATATAGCCTTTGTTACTGCTGTGACTAAAGCTTATGCAC
Source organism: Charadrius vociferus (assembly GCF_000708025.1). Classification (NCBI taxonomy): domain Eukaryota; kingdom Metazoa; phylum Chordata; class Aves; order Charadriiformes; family Charadriidae; genus Charadrius; species Charadrius vociferus. The sequence goes on from NW_009647419.1 coordinate 1,417,957, forward strand.
ATCATAAAGGAGGTAGTCTTTAGGTACCTATTTCAACTGCTGCCAGGCAGGCAGCCAAGGCAGCCAGCTCTGTGGCTGCCCGGGAAGCGCAATATTTGCCAAAGCCTTGGCTGTGAGCTACCATACTTACATTATCATCTTTTCCAAGCCAAGTTGGGTATGTCCATATGAACATCAGGACCAGCTTTGGCAAGAGAGCAGGCATAGCTACGTGACACCTTTTTTTCTGCGTTAAAAACCACCAAGTTATAAACATTGAGGGTGAAAAACATTGATCCTCTCTGACCACGTATGAAAGGCAGGAAAGTCAAAAAGCAGAAGGTATTGAATCTACGTGTCAAATGGAAGAAGTGGGTATGGCTTGATCCCACTGCTTTGCAAACTCACTTGGTTATTACAAAAGCAGGAGGCCCGGTAGAGCACACTACAGACAGGGGTGTAGACATGTGGCAACCCACCAGTCCACCTCCACGATGCAGAGAGAGGAGCTCTGCTTGGGTGACCTTCTCGCACGAAGGCTGCGGGCATTCGATTCAAAGCCAGCAATGGCTCCACATGCAGGTGCGTGCTCCACTGAGAACAGCCCAGGAAAAAAACAGGATTTGTTCCCAGCGCTCTCGGGCAGCAAGATAAGCGTCTCATCAAATGAAATAGCATATGGTCTGAAAAACAGCTACGATCTGAGTAGCAAGGGTTTGGGATTTTTCTTTGCTTTCTTCTTTTTACCAATTTGTTCAAAGCAGAAATCACACTGACGGGCTTGATAATTATAGGCAGTGTGCTTTGGCAAGTACAGTATCTCGTTCCAAGTAGTGGCATCTGAATATAGTAGGCAATTCCCAACCTCCTACCCCAGAGTGGGTAATCTCTGTCTTCCCTTGCTGTGTATTACGTCACTGCCAAGCACTAAGCATATACAATAGAAGGAATGCTGTTGGGTCACATCAAGACCTGAAAGTTTAGAATTTCTATAAATCAACATGAACAAGACTCTGCAAACAACAAAAGCCCTTCCGTATACCTTTATATCAAAAAAGAGTTAACACATAAGGTAGCAACCTCCACATTTCAGTATTGCACAGGTCCACCAGGTGAAATTGAGTAGATACCAAAGAGAATGGACGTCTCTCGTTGCTTAAGGCGAGGGAATTGGAAAACATAAAATACAGAAAGGAAAAGTAAATGACATTTTAGAAAACACCTCCATATTTCAACCCGGAGAGCTTGATTTAATGTGGTAGGTGTTCTCGGAAGTGAGCATTCCAGATTTCATGTGCTTTTTGAGCTTTAATTAAATAATTTGCAAAAGAATACCATATGTGCACAGGCTTCTCAAGGGAAAAGTGTGTAAATTTCTACCTTGATATTCGCAGACTGTTGAACCCATTCCAGCCTGGAAGGAGGCTCAGGGTTTTCCCATTTCTTCCAAATAACTGCCTGAGTGACTACTAGTGAAACCAAACTGGCACCTAGTAATCTTTGTCACGTTCTTCAACGTTCAAGTTCCCCAACATACAGGCTACTGCATTACTGAGAAATTTTTCCAGAAAGAAAACACACCTTTATGAGCGCTTTTATTCTCCTGTAGTAATAATAAAAAAAACATGAAAGCATACACAATGCAGCAGTCAGTACCTATTCTAGCTGTGCAGCAGGACCAAGTCAAAGGAGCCCAGAAGAACAAAGGGAAGGCGTGAATAAGTGCTAACACAGGCACCAGGTGGAGCGGCACAGCCATCCGTACCCCGACTGTCTGACTCACACGGCTTGTTTTTATATACATCAGCCGCGAGACAAATTCCACTGTTACGCACAGCTTTGATAATACATAATTAGTTGGTCACTTAACAACCGTCAGAAAAAACAGGATGGTAATCATGGCAGGGGGAAAGAATGAAACGCCACAAAAAGGAGCTGAATTAGCCCCTGCAGCCAGCAATTTTTTTGAACTCTTTGGGTAGTTTGTCAGACTGTAACAATAGAAGTGATTTCGGAAATAGGAGCCATTCATAAATTGGCAATGTTTCTGATTGACATCCCTCATCCAAACTAAAGAAACATTCGTGAGTCGGTAGTACAGAACTTTCTTAAGGAAATATCTTAAAAACCTGCATAACTAGTGCAAGCATTGTTCCTTTGATCAGAGGGATGATGTGAGCGAGAGCTATGCAGGTGGGGGTACAGGGAGGCAGGAGACAACCAGACCTGAGGTTTGATTCTGGAAGAAACTCACAACTCTCTGATCAAAAAGAAAGCTCATCTCTAACTATTTCTTACACTGAATAGGATAAAAAAAGATGACTCTTAAAAGAAACAAAAATCAGTCCCAGTCCTCACTGCAGCCAATGGGAAATTTGCCATTAGCTTCAGCTGATGTAAATATCTGCTGAATTCTGCTTTTAAAATGGCTGGAAATATTTTCTGATGGGAAGAAAGCACTGGAGTTAGCCTATGTGTTCATTAGAGGCAGCTATTATGGTGATTTTGCATTTATTAAAATAGGCAACATAATTGCAGTTATAGGGAAATGCTCCGAAGACTTACAAATATGATCACAGGTTTTTTTAGTTTACGATTACTGGGATCACAGATTGGGAAGAGAGCTTTTACCTGGTCACTTTATCATTCATGTTAGCTGCCTCACTCTGCCACAGAGGAAATTCAGTCCAAAAATGCTTAACCTGAAAGCTCCAATTTAACTTGCTCCTCTGTATTTATGCTTAGGTATGTTCCCTTATGGAAAACTATTTTTGAACTAGCATTTTATACACAACTGCAATTTCCTATGTAAAACTTTGTGTAGGAGAAATAACAGCATCATGTTTGTATCCTGCAGACTCAGTCTGGGCACAGTTTGGTGGGGTTCTTTTTCACCTGATCTCTACAAGCAAGAGATCAACTCTGTAATTTTCAAGTTTTATTAAAATACAAAACTGGTGTTCTGGAGTTGGAGGCAGTCCTAGACTTCCAATAATCTCAGATTTTTGTCCTTTTCCCCTCAAAGCAATTCCAGATTGTGGGATTTCTGAGTTGGAGACGGTTTTATATTTAAGATTTCTTAACATTCCGGTGTACTGTAACTTAAATTCAATTGTAAACTCAGTTTAAGAGCTTCAATATACCAAGTGAAAATGTTGGTAAAATTTATCTTAATTAAAAGATTCTTCAAGGCAGGCTTCTCTTTTGCTGGTTGACTTTAATCCTGAGTTTTACACTTAAAGCGTAAAAGCCAATAAAGAAAACCTCACACTTTCCTAACTCTAAAGGAACTTTATCAGAATGAAGATTACTGACCCAAAGGCTATTCACCTTCAGCTACTCTTGTTTAAATGCAGATTCTTGATACAGTCCTCCAGTTGTCCTCCTCTCTCGTGTTCTGCACAATTTTGAAAAAAAACAATACACATATGTCCCCTGAAAAAAACCTTAAAATCCAAGCATTAATTTTATTCTTTATAAAATGGTACATACACAGTACCTCAAATCTCAAATATTAAAGCAGTAGATCTTATGAGATAAATTTGTATTGTTACCCCCATTACACAGACAGGAGCCATGAGTCTATGGTGCAAGAGCTTGTTCAAAGGGAGAAGCAACTCTGTGTGCAAACATACTATCTATAAGAAGGGTAAGAATTGGGAGTTGCACATTTTTTTTTCCACAGATTGTTGACACAACGATGTCTACCATACCAAACAAAAGGACAGCAAACAGAAGAAATTAGCAGAATTTCACATTTCAAAATTGGGCACATGATGTCAAATCACCAGCTTTCAGGCAAGAACTATACTGCCCTTTAGGTCAGACGTTGGTCCCTCTGGCGTTTTAAGATCTAGCATTGACTCCAGCAGTAAAAATCAAGAGCATCAACAATGAAAACAAATTCAAAAAAGGTACTATGAAAATACGGGATCAAGATACAGTTTTGAAAAAAAAAAAAAAAGCTTATATGTAGACTTTAGATAAAACATAAGATTTTACAGTAAATGTCATATTGATAAATGTTATTGCATAAAGCATATGAAGGAAAAGATTCCTGAAAAAAAAACTGTCTGACTTACAGTTCATTTCCCAAACAGAAAGCAAGAACTTCTGAAAAGTAGCTGAGGTGATGAGACATACAGTAGATTTTTCTTTCTTAATTTTGCTGACAGACACTGTCGACACTGCTTGTTGCCAAGTTCTTCTGTAGTTTACTTTTCCCAAACAGCTACTTTAAAAAAAACCCAAACTTTTAAATGTTGAATGTTCCATAAAATAATGGCACGGTGTCACCTTGGGACCTCTGCCTCACTGAAGATAATGGCAGCTCTCTCAAAAGCAGTCAGAAGTGCTCCTGTTATTTAGTCTTACTTATCCATCTGTGTGATGCATTTGAGCCCATTAAGGCATCCATTTCTATGACATTCAAAACACGATATGCTTGTGATTTAAACAGCTTTTTTTTTTTTTTTTAATGATACTTGCTGTGTTAGAGTGAATTTGAGCCCTGTTGGACCAAATTGCAAGGCCAGCACAGACTTATGGCTCAGCCTTGGAGGGAAGCGCTGCAAATCTGATTGAGGGACATCTGAAAATTCAAACAGGCTTTGACTCCAGGGCAGCAGCCTGTATTGCAGGAAAAGGACTGAAAGTTCAGATTCTCTAAAATCTCTAGTTAATAGGAATTATGGCTCCTTCCCCTAACCCAGGAAAGCCCTGCTTTCAATGAGGGCCGTGACCGCTGCCATTTCACTCCTCGGCTGCAGTCCTTACCTCTCTTCTATAAGCGTGAAGGAGTGAGAGAGTTCAAGAAGTAGTTACGCCACTCTCACCTTAGTCATCTATTTTTTCCTTTCCTATTTTGTTAGGTAGAAGACGCCCAGGTCTTTTTATACTCTTCAGTTTCCTAGTGTTAAAGTGCAGCTTTATATTTCCAGATGTGCACAAGTTTCTCTAAAAAAAGAGGTGGGAAGGAAAGTTCCCGAGGCTTAGAAGTTATATTTAACATTGCATAAAATTGCTCTTTAATGTATTTTCTGGGGCTTCTGTTTAATCCTGAAAGACCTGAAATTGTCATCTTCAATTTCTGGTAAATAACTTCTGTCAAACTTCTGCTTACCAGGAGCGTCCTCTTCTGAGCCTGTGCTACATATGATGGTACTCATGGGGGTGGGGGTAGGAATTACTCATTGCTGAGGAACAGGATCCCAAGAAGGAAGCCAGATAATTGGCTCTGAAATGGTGGTTTCACCTTGCATAACCCAACTCAGCGCTACGTTTGTGTCCAGCTCGGAGAAAATGTGCTTTTTGAAATTCCTAGCTAAACATATATGCGCTTTCATAGATTGTTGGAGTTCATAAACACTGTGGGTTTTCATCAGGTTGGCAATTTGGCTTCATTTTGATCCAGTGCCACAGTCAATTTGTTGACTTGATTTTGATTTGATGTCTGTAATGCTCCACTTTCACTTCCGTGGAATATTAATGCTAGATTGGCTTTGATTTCATGGTTCTATTTTAGTTCAAGTTTCTTAACAAAATGTATTGAACTGATACTTCTAATGGGATTTTCAAAAGTGCCTAATCTGCACATTTTGTTCAGTATGCAGCACCACTGCAGAGTCTTTGAAGACATGTGTAAGTATCAGCTACTCAACCCAAAACCCCAACTAGCTCTCAGTGCAGCACGGAGTTTGTTCAATACAGAGTAAGCATAATAAAAACGTCAGCCAATGGAGTAGGTATTTGTGTGGAAAAAAAACCCATGGCTTTGTTTCCCTTTTTCTTATTTTTGTATATTTTTAAGAGTAATTCCTTTTAACAATGCCTAAGACAGAACAGAACCTCTATCCTCGAAGACCGTGAGAGTCATCCAAGGCTGCTTCTGGACAGAGAAAAGGGGTATCTGAAGTGGCCAGCCAGTCCCCATGTGCCACCTGCACTGCAAGAGGGGACACGAGCCTGTGCTCATGTTTGCCACCTGCAAGGATTTATTTCCTCTGCCTGTCGGAGACCAGCCCATCAAGTTATATGCCTAACGCTGGGTAGTGCAAATGGTCCACAGAACATGCAGAAATGCAAATGCAATTTCAGCTGAGGGTTTTCTGGTGGGAGGCAGGGATTGCTAAACTGTGAGGAAGACATGTCATGGAGTGATTCGTGCCATTTCTTTTTTCGCAGTGAAGGACACTAAGGAGTCATTAAGGTCTGCATGCATAGCTCCCTGAATTCACCTATAAAATTGTTCACACTAAGTACACTCATCCCCCTGTCAGTGGCTGAGCTGGCAACAGGGCTGCAATTTCCTAAATCTTCACCCTGTGCTTGAACTGCGAGGCAGTATCATCTCCCCTTTTGTACTGAATTCGGAAGTATCTCACAGCGAAAGTGAGGCTAATTCAAAGCTAAGGCCTTTCATGGCTCTCAACACCCTCATCCACTCCTGGCTTGACTTGACATTTTAAAAGATGGAAATTGCAAAATGTAAATGTTCACAACCTTAAGACTGTTCCATCTTTTCAGTCCAGTTGCTCTTTGGCTTTCTCCAGGCTCCAAAGATTTTTACTCTCTTACTAAACTGAATAGCTAAGTTAGGGCTGCCACAGGTCACCTTCTTATCAGTTAGTTTTAATCTGGATGTGCCACTCATCACCAGCAGCTCACTCTGCTCAGGCCAAGCACCCACTTATCCGAGTAACAATTCTTACGTTGCAGTATTCTCTCTGTAAATCAACCAAATAATCTCAGTCTCCACAGAAAAGCGAATTCATCTGGTAAACAGTTCATTTTGTTGCACCAAGGACTCGCAGGGGTTAACTCATAGAGGTTATTGTAGGAAATATTTTCCCATCTCCTTTAGAAGTTGGACCTGTCATGCCCAAATGGCATGCCTCTCAGTGAGAGGCTTGACGTCCATACCACCGCTGCATCACCCTACACTTTCACCGTGACGGCTTTGCTTTCCTTGACAGCCCACCCTCTCCCCGTGCCTGCCTCTCAACACTCTTCCCCACCGCCTTCCCAGGCCTCTTCGCTGCACCCCCTTCCCAGGCTGCCTCCCCTCCCTCTCCGAGAGGCCTTTTCCAAGCACTTGCCATATGCCTGGCCCCACCAGTCAGTGCTGCACCTCTCATAATTTTATATTTTTCAGCTCCCACAGTCAAATGATTAGGTGAGAATCTTGGCTTACGGTTTTAAGTAAGTTTCCTAGACCTCGTGGTAGCAAAGAGAAACTTAAAAACATGACTCAAGTGCACCCTAAAGGCTAAGAAACCTGAAGGCAATAAACCACACCCTAAATTTATTTTCTTTTTAAAATCTCAGTTTTAAGTTTTTAACCAATCTCAGGCCTTTCTCCCACTTTCCTTGTGATTTGTGAACATCTGGGATTGGCAGTGCTGCAATCTGACCAAGCAGGTTGGAAAATACCATCCTCCAATCCAGCTGCTCCCTGGGGTCCACTTCCCACCGGCCCCACCAGACTGCATCTCCCGAAATGCCCTTCTTCTGAGATGCACCAGGGACTCCTGCCTGATCCAGAGGGTCACATCATGAGCCACTGCGTTGCCTGAGCCACTGCTCCCCCACTGCTATCTTCGGAAAAGTTAATGACCACATCGGTTTTCTTGGCTATCCCAGGGAGAGTGGTGTTCTTCAGGCAAACACGGATATCTGGAAGCAGGAGAAAGAGGTGTGATCAAATCCATGTGTTTTCAGTTCCCAGAGGAGTACACGTTCAGCTCTCACCAGCAAAATCCTTCTCACTTGTTTTTCTTCTGCAAAAGAATGATTCCAGGCACTCCTTCAGCTTGGTAAACATGCGTAACCTGAGGTTGGATTTTTCCAAGTAACAAGCTTTTGTTTCTTTTGTTGTAATTTCCAAACATAGCAGGCCCAGAATAAAGGTTTGTATAAGATTTGCCCATCAAAGATTATTGATTTCCTGCCTAACAAACATGGCATTTCACTCCAGCTGCTTACCCTGTTTTTTCTCTGTATCTTATTCTGCTTTGAGATCCCACTGTCATGCTAGACAGAAGAGCCTGCCTCCATTATTTCCTCTCTAGCCTCAGTAAGTGTTCATATTTTAAAGTTAAATTGATTTTTCCCTCTGTTCTGTGAACACTGTCACTTGGTCTTCTGACCACACCAGTCCACCCACGGCAGCCAACAAAATTTGCAAAATACAAAGTCTATGTTTTGTAAGTAGGCTGAAGAATGCTGAATTTTAATGAAACAAGGCCAACGTAATAAAAAGCACTGAAATTCAGTGTGGATGTTAAGAACGTCACTGTTAGACTTAGCCCTGCTGTGATGAGAACTGCAGGGGTTATTAAATGTGTCTTCCTTCTTAATAGCTCAATTGATGGTTTCAGTAGTGATGCACAAGTTGCTGCCAGGTGTTAGATAAAAATAACTAAATACAGTACAGTCACAACTGTGCTGATCAATGTGGGTTATGACAAAGAGTCTTTTAAAGGAAAAAAAGATTTCCTATCTTTGGTCTGCTAAGGGTTAGCTGATTCATAAGCCTTACTTGAAATAGCAAATAACATTTTTTTACCTGCACACAGTCTTGTTGGTCATGATCCATTACTGGAGGGCAATACCAATTAATGTATTTATTATTAATAATTGATATAAATATGCCAGAAAAAAACAAAGCCCTGTTATTTCAAGGTAGGGGTTGGAGCACAAAATTGTTGAAGCCTGTGGCTTTTGTTCTTGTTGGGTGAATAAACAAATTATTGGAAAACCTGAGGGGGCTCCAATGACATAAACACACAGCTCCTGAGCTCGAGTCCTAGCCAATGGGAGATGATTTGAGGCATCTCATCTTAAAGGGCAACTAATTTCTTGGTGCCCAGGCTGAAAGTCTGCATCGGACAAAATCAGACACAAGCGCACATCAGAAAATCTGCAGGTCCTCTGACTACCAATCAAATGTCTAACGTGTCCCATACACAAACCACATCAAATAATTAATGAAAGCCTTGACTGTGCTGCTGACATTGTGAAGAATGTGTTTTCTGTCACTGAAAAACTCAAACTCGTGTGAAGATAAGCCGTGCCCTCCTTCTACACACGAACTACAGTGACCTCCTCCTTAAATCTATGCCTTGCTGGTTGTATGTGGGACCATAAGGAAATTACCCCGGTGCTGTGGGTTGACAGCTACTGAGAAGAGTTTCGGTGGGACTACACAGAGGTGTTAAAAGCTCCTCTAAATGGAGGCATCCAGTTGAAGAAGGGATGGGCTAGGAAGGAAAGTATAGAAAGAAATGAGACTGCAGTCTGCTCTGGTTGCTGCTTGATCTGTGAAGATAGCAGAGCCTTTTCTTAATATATGCTTTTAGGCTAGGATTGAAACACTCAATAAAAATATACCTGGAGCTAACAGACAATTAGCTTTTATTGCTACTGCTTTTTGTCTGTCAGTACTCCTTAGATTAACTGCTTTACTTTTATTCCAGCGTTTGAACAAATGGTGCTATTACAAGCCTCTCCTCAAAACCAGTGAAGTGGTTTGTTTTGGTAGCTAAGAGTACATTACACCCCACAGACTATCCTCTAAGTCCTGAAAAGAATAAAAACCTTTGTACTGTGCTAGATATTATATTAAGTGGAAATTGAAAATTTTATAGGCAAAATACCTCTTGCAAAACATGACTTCTGCAAATGCCATTGTCCAACTTCACCGGGAGTTGGGTTTCCCACACAGTGAGCTTCCTGCTAATTGAAATCAGGTCAAAAAATGCACACTGGGAGCTTTTACAAACTTTACAGAAACATAAACCAGTGGATGCCATTACGCTGGTGAACTCACAGCCTGAAATGCGTGTTAAAATAAACAAGGTCCTCTTTGGCTGAGCTTCGCCTCCTCCCCCAGAGCACGGCTTTCACCTGGTGCAGAAGAGCAGCATCTTTTTTCTGCTGGTGGGCACCAAAGGCTGCTCTCCCGCAGGGACCAAGGGGACCAAGGGGAACTGGCTCTCTGGAGAGCACTGCCAGCTTTCCCAAGGTCTGACAGAGTCAACATATGCTTACATTTTCTCTTTTTTTAATTATATCTCTTATTCTTCCGCCCCCTAGAGAAAGAGAAAGGAAGGCGTGATCTCTCTCTTGCTTAAGCTAAAAAGCAATAGCCACTTTGGCTTTCTGAAAGTGACTGGTAGCTATGCTCCTTTTTCTGTTCAAACGGCTGCCTTAGAGGAAAGCCAGGTGGTGCCCATATTTAACTCTACATGCCGGCGTAGTGACATTGGCAAGATCAATGTCAAAACTGTGCCCGTTTTTCCCTGGCAAAATTTGAGAGAGTCATTAAGAACTCTGTTATGAGCTGTGCCCGTTGCGCCACACAGCAAGAAGTAAAGCAACAGCGTGCCTCAGGATCAGTATTGAACAGAGAGATGACACAAATCACTGGGGAACTGAAATGACTCACCAGCTTTGCGTTCCGCTCCACACCTACAGCCTCGTGGTTATTACGTTAAAAATAAAATGGAGTACTTTACATTATCTGCTTTAACACTGAGGTAATATTAGTGACAGCTACCAAGGTGCTGTGTTTCTGTAAAGCTTGCATTCACAAATATTAAGCTATAGAATTATTTATAAACATGCCAGTTTTATAAAACAATGGAAATATGGTAAATGCAACTAAAAACATGCACTTATGTTCAAAAATAGATAAATAAAGAATGGAGATGTCATCCTGTCATGAAAACTGAGTGACAGATTAATAAAATTTTCCACACATTTCAATATATTTATCATACACCTTCACCGAGCATTTCTAACTGTGACGTGTTTGCATGAGATTCCTTTTTTTAACTGAGTTTTAGCAAATGCTTACTTTCCCAGAAGGATAATAATGCTGGACTGGACGAGTGGTCCACCAGGTGAAATTCATAACAACCACAGCGTTAATGCAGCTGCATGCTGAACTTGGCCTTCATCTTTAATATTCTTGTGATTAAAGCATGACTATAAATGAAAACAAGTGAATTCCTGACACCACAGTTGTCAGCAGGATATTTTCTTCCACTTACTTCTCCAGCACTAAAATTTCTCCCATAACTGAGACTGAGAGTTGTTCTTATTTTGTCAAATTGGTTTACCCTAGATTTTTTTCCCTTAAGATTTCTAAAATCTTTCTTTTTAGTTTGACCTCCACTTAAAATGGCAATAACACCTTGTTTTTCCTCTTTCCTGAGTAGCTGAGGTTATTTTTTTTCCAATTATTCTTTCCGTGTGCCTTGCCTTGCATTACTCAGTAATGTTTTTCAGCTTCCACTGTACCATGCTTTAGCTTGCCTTTGTCCTCCCAAGTTCCTCAGTCATCTCTCATCCTAGCTAACCTGGATCACTTTGTCTACTGCATATTTTTCATCCCAGTGTTCACCTGCTTTTCAAGAAAAATATGCCTGTAAACACGTGAGTATTCAGAGAAGGAGCCTGAGGGACTTTGGTATTAACCTTTGCCCATACTAAAAATTAACCATTTAATCCCACTTTAGTGAGGTTTTCTGTCTTTCAGTCAGGATGGCACAGCACTTCAGCTCTCATTCCATGAACATTCCTATTCTTCTCAGCCACCCCTCCCATGAGGGGTGAAGCATTTTCTGTAAAGAAAATTCAATTAAAATGTCATCCCATTCTTCACTAGATTTGCGTTCACTTGTTCAGGGATTTTTTATAGAGACGATATGATTTATCAAATGAAACACAATCTGGCTTAAAAATATCTGAATATTATTTCAGTATCTCCAGGTGTCAGCACCCTGACCTGCAACATCCTTTTGTTTTGTTCCTTAGAAAGAATAGGTTTCAGAAAAATATATTCCCCAATAATCCATGTGATGAAGATTGAGACAGATCCTTCACCATACTGCAATACTCGCTCTCCTTAACTGTAGTTCAGCAAACTTACAGGTTTTCATACAGGTTTTCTGATTTCACTTACTGAAGACTGTTTTGCTTGTTCTTTTGTATCTCTGGTTACCTGTGGTTCACATGTTTCCCACATCTCTGAGTTATCTTTTTTTTTTTTTTGTCCTCTTTATTTCCTTCAGTTGGGCAGAATTAGCATTTTTTGAAGAATTCCTGTTTGCTTAGGAAAAAACACTCGAGCCTTGCCACGGAATCTGGGGGGTTTTCTCTTACCGTCCTGCATTCTGTTGTATCTGTCTCTGTTAAGAAAGGTGTCCAGGTGGCCTTCAAACTAGTTTCGAATAATATTAAAATTTTAAAGTACATTTATCTGTAGGATTTTTTTCACCAGATTTCTCATTACACAAAATATTTCTTTCTAAAGAAAAGTGTTAGGGTGATAATTTATTTCTATTAACTTATTCCTTTGGAACATTCATTAGGGTTTCTTAATGGAAGTGTCTAAATTTAGGCTGAAAAATTTTATTTTTCTAAAGCACTGCGCTCTCTGGCACCAAATGGAACTACTCAGCATTTTTAAATCATGATATCTGAAGGTAAAACTTTGCATACCTGTTATTTTTAAAGTCCTGAACCATGTCACTTCAGAGGAAGAAAGCAAACTTTACATGGCACTCCAAATGTCCAAAACAAGCAAATAACATCCCAGGAACTAGGCCTGCAACAACATTTTAGAAATGTTATAGAAAGCAGGTCTGGTCTGTACATGCTTTAGGGCCTTCTCATAAGCAAAAGCTTTATAAGCAGAAATCTGAGGACACTAACTAGTTGCTAAAGATAACAGAGCAATTTAAATCTGTTCCTCTGGAAACAATATTACCAACATTTTTACAGCACTGCCATCAATATAACATACACAAAGCCCCCAGAGATGAGTTAGTGACCTCAGTCTTTCTTTCCTATAGCTATGTACAGATTGACATACTTTCCTGAGAAGCACTTAACTTCAGTTAATGAAACTATCACTCAATAAAAGAGAAATGCTTGAACAAAGCTTCTGGTATTCATCAGGTAGGTGTAGCACAGTTATGAACCATGGGCTGTGATTGACACCCAGCAGTGACAAGTTTTCAAGATACAGAAATTCAGTTAAAGTTTAATTTGCACAAGGTATCTGTATCCTTGTTTTGTTATTTTGCTATTTTTCCAGATCTCCCATAAACCAAGTGGCTGCATTTGCAAAGTGATTGTAAAGGGCATTATTCTGCCACATCAAACTAGTTAGTCTGGAGCCTCCCTAGCTTTCTTCTTTGGCTTTGTGTCAGTAGCTATGCCAAAGAATCATAAGAAATTTTAAAAAAACAGAGTCAAAGTTAAACAGATCTGTATTTCAATTTTTATTATTAAAATATCCAAAATAAAAGCAAAAGAATTATTTTTATTAGAGTAAACATTTAGTTCAATAGGAATCCCTGAACTTAGTTCTGAGTCACTTCATCCTAGCTGTCACTTTTGCACAAAATTAACAGCCAATGGACTTCTTGACACTTAAACAAACTTCTAATTCTTCAAGAGATTCTAGAGCAAATCAAAGAAAAATATCTTAAGAAGTTGCTTCAGTGTTTCACAGGATGTAACCCAAATCATTCATCTAAAGTCCCTTCCCCTAACAAATCACTTGGTTAATTAGGGCTCTGCCATGAGTCAACACAAAGACAAGTGCTGTCGTGCTTTGGTACTAAAACTGTAGTTTCCCTCTGTTATTCCGAGTAACAGATTAGATAGTAATCTAATGTGAGTTTTAGTTATTTCAAATACAGGAAAAAAGAATATGCACTTTAATTCAATAATAACATGTTAATGTTCATCATTATTCTTATCAGTTTTGATGGCCTCCTTCCCCAAGACGCTCTTATCTTCTTGAGACAATTAACTTCTGCTGCTATAAAGATGAAATATGTGGTGAGATGTCATGTTTGAAAACATTTACTATATCAAAATCAATGTATTTAATTTTTTGTTAATATTAGTTCAAATGCCAGAAGGCGCTTCCTAACAAGTCCATAAAACCTTTCAGGTACATTTTAGTACTGATTACAGAGATGGGAGCAAGTTCTCAGTGAGGGTAAATACCATGTGGTCATCTACTCCTAAACAACTTATTTCTGATTAAATAAATAATCTCTGATGATCTGACCTGCTAAGTAACCATTTCTTGGTTGCTTGGTTACTACCTGCAGTAGCAAATGATGGCTACTGCAGTAGCAGTCCTCACTCATAACAGTGAGTAAAGTGACAGAATGAAGTGGATGGACTAACTCTGAAGATTACACAAAATGTAAATTCCTACCAGAGGAGTGCTTGAAGACATGTTGCCAATAACTTTCTCAGTCATTAAAAGAGCAGTGCATTCAGTGCTGGAGAATCTTTTGAGAAGAGATGTAAAGCTCTTCCCAAAAGAGCTCACCCAGGCTCTTCTCTGATGAGCACATCCAGGCTCTTCAGTCATGGACAGACAGACAGGACTTACTTCCTTGAGCCTCTTGAGCCTATTTATAACACCATCTTCCTATGTGTCAAACAACAGGACCTGCATCTACAGCCCACATCTATCTCCACAACGGTCATAACTGGTAATAGCACCTTCTTTGAAAAGAAAACCCCAATACACAGCTGGCAACCTCCTAACAGAAGATGTGGCAGGTTACACAGGTTTCTTTGCCCTGCTGTTCCTCATAGGCTTGCTGGTTTGTCTTTTTTTTTTTCCAGCTGGGAGTAATAGACTTAAATTTACGATGAGGTAGAGAATCTCATCTTAATTCTACTAAGAATTTAGGAGACTTAGAAATTGCAAAGATGAGATTTGGCATCAGAAGCCACCTGGCAATAGCCAGTATTGTAAGGTGGCCTCACATCTGTAATTTTAAAAGTAAAATTCCCAACAGCTGTGAAGTTAAATGACAACAGAAAGGAGGTGAGGGTAGAGAAGAAATAAAAATATTTTCTGTGTTCCTTTTTTAGTCTGTTTGCATTGCACATGGCGAAATCATTGTCTTTTAGGTCAAACAGTCCCAGGTATACAAGTTGCTGAGCAACAGTGACACCACTATGAAGAGCAAGCTGCCCCATCCAAATTTAGTGAATATGCTCAACAGATTCTAATGAGTTTATAGAAAATTATAAGCATAAATTAAAATTTTTTTGTATTATTCTTCACAAATATTGTAAGCGTGGGTTGTCCATCACTTTGTATCTTCCGTATTCAACTGCTTTACGGAAAATTAAGGTGAAATTGGAATACCCTACAGCAAAAGAAAAAGTAGGAGCACTTATGGCCAGTCCAGGCTCCTTTTGCACAGGGCTGGGTACCAGACGAGCGATATTGCCTGGGAGATGTGGAGCCCCGGGTGCTATTTGGCTTTCATTCCCACTCCACCAGGGCCAGCCTGGCTCATGCCATGCCCAAGACTGCCATGTTGGGGACCTGCTCCCCTCGGCAGGGTGGGAGTCCCACCATGCTGTCAGCACTAGAGGGCACTCCGGGATCAGCACATTGCAGCACTGCTCAGTGTGTCTTGATGTGATGGTGGCACTGTCGCCGTGGGTCAGGCTGAGCGCACCAGCACCCATCACATATTTCCCACCAAGAGACCCTTGGCATGATGAAAGCGATGCACTCTCTTCGCTCAGCCCAGTAAAGGAGGGGGTTATGCTGCTAGTGAGGACCTGACCAGGTGGTATTACAACTTTGTCAGCATAGATAAATAATAGTCACCTTAGGTGTGAAGGAGTGAGCTCAGGAAGAAGTGATGTGCCTCTTCCCGAAGCAGTGGTCAGTGTGGCACTTCTCAGTCACCATGCGGGGTGTCTTTCCTTGTGGGATAATGAGTATTATTCCGGCTTCACCTCCAAAAGACCACTCTTAAAGAGGCTCAGTTTGTGACTACTCGTACATCTTGCAGAAAATGTTATGCCTTTGTGAACGAACATCTACATCTCCTCCCCAGCAAGGCAGGGAGAACGGCAGATTTCCAGTGGACTGCTTTCCCTCGGGTGCTAATGAGAAAACAGTTTAAAAATTGTACAGCTAATGGGCTAAAACATGCAGGAGGGGAGAGGGCTACTCTACTAGGCTGTCACTTTCCAGAAGGCAGAAGAAAACCCTCGCTGAGGTTCAAAGGCCGCTTGTGGCTGCAACATGAGAGGAGCCCGTTCCCAGTGAGCTCCACTGCCCTTTCTGTGATGGGAGGCTTAAATTGACCTTAAACCATCTCCAGCTGTGCTCTAGGAAGTCTAGCCTTAAATAGTCTCAATGATGTTGACTCTAAAATATTCCCTTCATGACTAATTCATATTTTTCCTTGATATTTAATCTAATTTGCTGCAGGCTAAGCCCTTTAGGTTTTGGCCTGTTGACAAATGAAAATGAGTAGTCCCTGTACTCCTCTTCATTCTCTCTGTGGATCTATGGATACATATTATCTCTTCCCAGTCTTTTTTCTGTTTCTTCAATAACTCCTAGAGCATCAACACATCTGCTACTCTCCTCCTTCCTAGTGATTCCAGGTGTTCAGAGATGGCTGAAGCAGACGCCATCAGTGAGTTTTAGGTAAATGCCACGTTCCCTA
>NW_009647419.1:1434497-1460696 GCF_000708025.1 Charadrius vociferus
CCCTACACATCTATCTGGACCAAATCATTTTGTGCCTAAATGCCTTTAATTACCAAAGGCTCTTACCAAAATACTTATCCCTGAAGTGTTTTCCTCCTTGCTCTTCTGTGTAATATATCTGGGTATCTTCTCCACTGCTCCTGTTGGCTTTAGTTTAACAGCTATTACATGCTTCATTAATATTTTAAGTAATGCATACTATACACCTCACGCTTAATATCACCCTTTCAAATGGCAGTAGGTTTGATGAGCTTGACCCTGAACTATAACATCCCACAGATCCTTCACAAAGAGCTTCTCAGTGCCATATATAAATAAAGGGAAATTTGCTCAACAACAACTGGCATGCTATGGCCACCAAGTTTCTGGCGCATAAGAAGCCAATGCCTTTTGCCATCCTGGGGAGAGGCCTGTATTCTTTCCTTTTGTTTAGAAAATACTCCAAAAACCCAGACTGCAAAAAAGATGGCTTAGTGGCTTGTGCAGAAACTGGGATGGCTGTCCAAAGTTTCCATGGGCAGTCTTGAGCAGCTATTTTACCTACCCCACATCTCTCAATTTCACCTCTACAAACTGGAGATAACGGTCCTTCCCCACCTGGGAAACACATTGATACTAGTGAGATATTTGGATACTGTAAAAGGAGAGCTTGGCAAAATTTGTGTGCAGTCAAATTAAAAAAGTGCTAAAAGATAAACAAAATAAAAGTAAGTCAGATTTCATATCCTTCAGCTTTCCTTTACCTACTTCTAACACTAGGAATTCCCTGGACTCACTGCTATTCCCTCGTGTTGTCTTCGTAACTGAAGCTTTTATCTGGCCAAATCACTGAAAGCCAAGCAAAGCTGTTACCATGAGGTGACTCCCTGCGGTGGCTGGTTTGGGCATCCCAGCCACGGCGCTGGCTGGGACAAGCAAACGAGTCCCTTGGGACATGGGTTTCTTCGTGTTTTGGAGTAGCACGCACTAAGCACCATTTAATCAATGCAACAGAACTTTTGTTTTGGCTACATTTTAAAGAGAAATCATTGCAGAGCTAAAACAGAAAATGAGAAGTTTTATCTCAAAAGGCTGGTTTTTGTAAAATAAACATTCTGCCTTACAGGAGGAGAAAATGAGAGGCATTCCCACCTACTGCCTGTGATTGCTGCCTGTGTCCTCTAAAGCAGTGCTCCATCCCTCAGGCCAAATTCTTCCAATCTTGGTCACACAGGCATCACCTGTGAAAAAGCACCCAGTGCTGGAACATATCTTTTTAACTTGAAAAAATTGTTAATTTAGGCATGCCATAGGGATATATGTGAAGCCATCAGGGAAAAAGCAAAACATGCAAGCTGAGATTCATTTCTAAGCCCTTGTCCCACAGAATTACTTAAACGTGTGAATCCAAGATTTTTCAGATAACTGCAGAGCATTTGGGCAATACAATGCAAGTGCAAAAAGTTTGGCCCTTTAAAATAGTATTGGACATGCTGCTAGTGCTCTGCACAGCCTCGGTGAGCGTACACAGCGAACATGAGGGCCTCGCCGTGAATATGTGCACACAGTGAACCCACGGGCCTGCTGGATACAATATCTAGCGCTTGCAAAACTGTGCTCATGTACACCACAGGGTAGCACAGGGCTGGAAATCCCAGATACAACAAGCAGCTCCTCAGAACGTTCCCAAATTTTCTGCATGACAGAAGAAAAAATACTCCGGACAAAATGTATATATATCAAGCCTGTTATCAAATATTTTATTGTCTTTTGATTTCTTCAACCCCCTGGGCAGCAACCACTGACGAATGTAAGTTACCACACTGAAATGGATGGAATTACTCACATATTGGCAGGTAAATAGGCGTCTGCAGCATTCTGTGCCTGCTGTCCAACTAAATGTTAGTGCCAATGGCACAAGATGTAATAAGCATTATTGTAATCATGGCATCATCTTTTGTCCTTCTTTTTTTTTTCCCAATCAGGAACTAGAAATAGGAAATATAATGATGTCAGTCTGCAGGAGAAGAGTGCTGGACCTGCAGAGCTTTACAAAACACTGCAAGCACCTTGCTAGTGCAAACAAGAGCAAGTCACCATAAAATTAAGGGAACAAACACTACCCACTCAACAACATAGAACACAATGTTGTTCTTTATTATATTATTTAAAAGAAGCAGATTTACTCTGTCATAAATTAATAATTCAGAAGGTGGAAGAAGGCACAACCAATTAGCTGCAGTAATTTGCATTTTTATGCTCCTTCATTAGTTTTCTAAGGTTCTTCTCTTCTATTATAGCAATGCAAATGCCATCTTCCAAAAGGTGAATAGCCAACCTGGTCTTTTTTTGCATGGTAATGAAGCCTCTTCAATTATTGGAAGACCAAACAATTTAATAATTTTTAAGACAAAGCTTTGTTGCTACAGTATCTCTTCTTTATGTTGGTTGTCACAAAACATGCTTTTTAAATGTCATTTATTTTAACCTGAAGCAGAGAGTTTATCAGGTGGCTGATTTTGTGAGATTCCTAAAATCATGCCTAACTTTAATCATGTGAATGATCCCTTGAAGGGAGGTATTAAAATCCTTTCTTAACTTAGAGGCTGACAAATAACTTTGTGTATGATGGCTTCGATGGCTTTGTTTGCAGTGCAAACCCTTGTGCAGGAATAAAGTGAGAAGGGTTTCATATATGAATTTGACTGTTAGGGGGACTTCCCTTTCTTACCGAGGAAGGCACGGATGCTTCCCATGCCCCAGATATCTGCTGGCACCCTCACCTTCAAAACCTTCCTGCCGCCTCCCCCAGGGATCTCCCTTTTGGTCATTACTATCTATGGGCACAGTCTTGCTAAAGTTGATGTCTTTAGCTTCTGAGAAATACTCCTGAGGCCAGCAAGGTTAAAGCTAAAAGTCTTCCTGCAGGCATGACTGAAGCCTTGGTCACCAGAGTGCTGCGGGCCAGCTGTACTCACATTGTCTCTGCCCTCCCATGCAGGGCACCAGCAAATCCCACCGGCTTCTCAGAGAGTTGCTCCTAACCTGCAGCTGGCCTGACACGTACTTATTTTTCCATTTTTACTCTGGTATTTTCCTTTCCAAATGCTTTCCATGTGAGGCCATTTCATTTTATTTTTGTAATTATTTTATTTTTAATACAGCCCTTCATTCCAGATGTAGATAGTACATGCACACGCTCAAGCATACGTATAAGCAAAGTAATGCTGAGGCTGCACCTTTATATAAATGTCTCTGAGGCAGAGTGTAAACCAAGAGAACTCTACAAATATTTCAAAGGGCCAGTGGGGATTAATCTCAAAAAAAAAAGGGGGGGGGTGTGAATAAAACCTAGAGAATTAAGCAAAGATAGGATGTATTTTCTGCCCTTCAGGCAACTTCTGAAGGTACCTGGCTCTTCAGGTTGTCATGAATGCTACTGGATGTCTGAAGAAGCCATAGGAAACCTACCCTTCTCTGTTCATCTCTGCAGGATGCTCATTTTTTGGGGTGTTTGGTCCTTCTAGGGACAACCTGGAGTGGCGCTCCCTCCCAAGCCCACAGCACCACTCCCCAGCCCACCAAAATCCACTCCATGCTGTTCCACAGCTTTTTTTTCCTTTAACAGAGCTGGAGTTCACGAACTCTACAGATCATCTTGGAATTTTTGTCAACAAACAATGTACAAGAAGGCATGGTTTCTGTCATTTCACTGATAGCACAGATGGATAGCATGGTTATAACACCAGCAGGGAGAGGTGCCATGATGGACCTTGTTCTCACCAACAAGGAGGGGCTGGTGGGGAATGTGAAGCTCAAGGGCAGCCTTGGCTGCAGTGATCATGAGATGGTGGAGTTCAAGATCCTTAGGGCAGCAGGGAGGGCTCATAGTAAGCTCAATACCCTGGACTTCAGGAGAGCAGACTTTGGCTTCTTCAGGGATCTGCTTGGTAGAATACCATGGGATAAAGCCCTGGAGGGAAGAGGGGCCCAAGGAAGCTGGTTAATATTCAAGGGTTACCTCCTCCGAGCTCAGGAGCAATGCATCCCAACAAAGATGAAGTTGGGCAAAAATGCCAGGAGGCCTGCATAGATGAACAATGAATTCCTGGAGAAACTCAAACTCAAAAAGAAAGCCTACAGAGGGTGGAAGCAAGGACAGGTAGTCTGGGAAGAATACAGAGAAATTGTCCAAGCAGCCAGGGATTAAGTTAGGAAAGCCAAAGCCCTGACAGAATTAAATCTGGCCAGGGATGTCACGGGCAACAAGAAAAGCTTCTATAGGCATGTCAGTTATAAAAGGAAGACTGGGGAGAGGAAAGGAGGAGCAAAGGAAACAGGAAACCTGGTTGTCCAGGATATCGGGAATGCCAAGGTACTCAACAGCTTTTTTGCATTGGTCTTCACAGACAAGTGCTCTCATCACACTGTCTGAGTCATAGAGGGCAAAGGCAGGGACTAGGAGAATGAAGAACTGCCCATTGTAGGAGAAGACCAGGTTTGAGAACATCTAAGGAACCTGAAGGTATACAAATCCATGGGACCTGATGACCTGCAACCATGGGTCTTGAGGGAACTGGCAGATTAAGTTGCTAAGCCACTGTCCATCATATCTGAGAATTTGTGGCAGTCCAGTGAAGTTCCCATTGACTGGAAAAGGGAAAACATAACCCTCATTTTTAAAAAGGGAAAAAAGGAAGACCGGGGGAACTACAAGCCAGACAGTCTCATCTCTGTACCTGGCAAGATCATGGAGCAGATCCTCCTGGAAACTATGTCAAGGCACACAGAAAATAAGGAGGTGATTGGTGACAGCCAACATGGCTTCACCAAAGGCAAGTCATGCCTGACAAATTTGGTGGCCTTCTACAATGGGACCACAACTTTCATGGATAAGGGAAGAGCAACAGACATCATCTAGCTGGACTTATGCAAAGCCTTTGACACCGTCCCGCATGACATCCTGGTCTCTAAACTGGAGAGACATGGATTTGACGGATGGACCACTTGGTGGATAAGGAACCGGCTGGACAGTCGCACTCAAAGCATTGCAGTCAATGGCTCAGTGTCCAAGTGGAGACCAGTGACAAGTGGAGTTCCTCAGGGGTCAATACTGGGACCCGTGCTGCTAAACATTTTTGTTGGCAACATGGATGTTGGGATTGAGTGCGCACTCAGCAAGTTTGCTGACGACACCAAGCTGTGTGGATTGGCCAACATGCTGGAGGGAAGAGATGCCATCCAGGGGAAACTGGACAGGCTTGGGAAGTGGACCTGTGAGAACCTCATTAAGTTCAAGAAGGCCAAGTGCAAGGTCCTGCACATGGGCTGGGGCAATCCCAAGCACAAAAACAAGCTGGGCAGAGAATGGATTGAGAGCAGCCCTGAGGAGAAGGACTTGGAGGTGTTGGTGGATGAGAAGCTCAACATCAGCTGGCAATGCGCGCTTACAGCCTAGAAAGCCAACTGCATCCTGGGTTGCATCAGAAGTGTGGCCAGTAGGTCAAGCGAGGTGATTCTGCCCCTCTACTTTGGTCTCATGAGAGCCCGCCTGGAATATTGTGTCCAGCTCTGGAGCCTGGGTCCAGAGGAGGGCCACAAAGATCATCAGAGGACTGGAGCACCTCTCCTATGAGGACAGGCTAAAAGAGTTGGGGTTGTTCAACTTGGAGAAGAGGAGACTCCGGGGAGACCTTATAGCTTTCCAGTACTTAAAGGGGGCCTACAGGAAAGGTGGGGAGGGACTCTTTACCGGGGAGTGTAGGATAGGATGAGGGGTAAGGGCTCCAAACTGGAAGAGGGGAGATTTAGAATAGATATTAGGAAGAAATTCTTTACTCTAAGGGTGGTGAGGCACTGGAACAGGTTGCCCAGAGAAGTTGTTGCGTCGCTATCCCTGGAGGTGTTCAAGGCCAGGCTGGATGGGGCTTTGAGCAACCTGGTCTAGTGGGAGATGTCCCTGCACATGGCATGGGGGTTGGAACTAGATGATCTTTAAGGTCCCTTCCAACCCCAACTATTCTATGATTCTATCATTCTATAACACAGACCAAATGACCGACCGTAAAAGCAGCAGGATGGGTTGGTGTGTTTTAAAAGGCTTTCTTCCTTTTTTGTTAACTTCTTGGTGCGTGCGAAGGCTGGGCTCTGAATCACTGCAAGCAGGAAGGTGACAGAGGAATGGACAGCTGAATCAGCTATAAGAGCTATGACTCAACAGCAAGCAACATTATGCCAGCAGGTATAACGAGGTGAAACAGGTGCCAGCAGGTGCAATGAGCATGGAGAAACAAAATGCCTTGAGTTAATATGTAATTTTAAGTAGAATTGACCAAAAATAAAAACACTTTGAGCAAGTAAAAGCATCTGAAAGCATAAAGGAGAATATTTTCTGAAATCACAGTAGTGTCAGGAGTCTCTATCTATGCTCTTTCTCCAGCCCCTCCGTTACCTCCTCCCCTTGTCCCCAAGCCCAGCCCTACCACGTCTCCTGCATGACCCCACACAAAGGGGACGAGGGTGGTCCGCAGGCAGGCTGGGGCTGTCGTTTATATTCCCACAGCAGGACAGACCCTCCCGACTTCCAGAGTTAATCTCTAGAGCTGTAGTGCATTTCTCCTCCTCCCTCCTACATGGACAGAAATAAGAATCTCTGAACATGCTTCTTACAGCTTTTGTAATCTAAGTAAATTTCTGTTCTTTATGTCAATCAGAAAAATCAATCTTTTTCTATGCAGTGAAGAATTAGAACATGTCATAGCTTACATGCCTGATATTTAGCTTATAAATCAAAATTATTTGCAAAGCACATTTTTTAAGAATGCCGTTAAGTCCTTGTCACAGATCACCTCAACAGAATAACATGCCCATTTCACATTTTTGACTGAAAGATATTAACATTAGAACAGATCCGTTGATTATCTAATGTGACTCCTTTCATTACACATCTACAGGACTCCCCTAAATTAATTTCGATACCAAGACCAACAGCGCAGCTAAGCCAGACTGGAAACTGATCATGGTTCCAAATTATCTGTTCAGAGAAAGTCCACTGCAGTCTGCAGTAAGTTCTTCCAGTGGTCAGTAACCTTCTATGTGGTAAGTTATTTCAAGCCTAAATATCTCTATTTCCAGGCAATGGATTTTTCTAATCTTTGCCAGAGAAATTAAAGATGTCTTTGCACCATTTTTCTGATTCTTTAGTAAGCCAGAGTTTGAACTTTAGTCCCTCATTTTCAGCACATTTTCCAGTCTGTTAAACTCATCCAGAGTTCCTGTCAACACGCCATTTTTTAAAAAGAAAACAAAATAAATAATAATATATTAAAATAAATAAATAAATAAAGATCAAAATCCTTTAGAACAGGGTACCATGAGCAGTGATGAAACACGGCGGTGGCGGGCTGCTGGATCCCAGCACAGGCATGAGGGGGGAGCTGTGCCGCGCCCCACTTTCTCCTCCATCAGATGCACGGAGCCGCTGCTGGATCCCAGCACAGGCATGCGGGGGGAGCTGTGCCGCGCCCCACTTTCTCCTCCATCAGATGCACGGAGCCCCAAGCCAGACCTCGCCAAGGAGCTACGGCCTGTGTAGCACCTTCCCTTTTCTCTCACCGTAAATCTTTGCCTGAGTAATACAAGCTCCCTGTTTTTATTCATATTCTCCTGATTATAGCCCAATGATCATTTTAGCACTTTGGCCGTGGCGCACTGCGGGAGCTCCATGTGTATCTGATTATCCATCATAAAATCAAATCCTTTTCAGTCCCTATTTCCCAGCATGGAGTCTCTTCCATCCTACAAGCGTGGCTCACACTGTTCCTCACTGCACGGGCTTCCAAAAAACATCTTGTTCCATTTTGTAAAGAAGTTCAGATTGCTCTCTGTCACTCACCAGCCTTATTTATCATTTAATTCTCCACTGGTTTTAGTGGTATAAGAAAACTTCATCAACAAAATGTCATGTTTTATTGTCTCATTAATAAAGATAATGTAAGGGGGGAAAACTTCACAGGGAACAAACCCTCATCATGATGGTTCCTTATTTACAGTTGTAAGACCTATTAATTTTTAATTAAATTCATAGATGTTGGGTGGATTTTCTATTGCTTTATTTTCTTAACAAAATGTCTTCTGGTGCGAACGCATGTCCTTTCAAAAAGTTTATTACATCAACAATATTATCTTGATTGAAAAGAACTTGTAATCTCATCAAAGGATGGTATCAAATTAGTCTGACAAAAATTATTTTTGCAAAGCTAATGTTGATGGACATTAATTGTGTTTGAGCAAACTCAGTTTGATAGGGCCTTAATTCCCTGAGTTAGTCCTGTTATCATTTTTAAATATTGGCACAAAATTCCCCCACTTCAAGACTGTAATTGTCAACATTAAATGCCCATGGGGGTCTTTTGCTAGTTCTTTTAAAACTATCAGATGCAAGTTAATTAGACATGCAGACTTTAAAATGTCTAACTTCAATAAACTGCTGTGTAATTGGTTAAAATTAAAAGGACTACATCGTCATGTCATACGACTCTGCCATCTGGCTTTCCTCAAATGAAGACACCAAGTGACTGAGATTCTTTTCATGAATTCTTGTCAATTCTGCTATCATCATACAGTCACAGAACAATAATACTATCAGCATTCCCGGTACAACTAAACTCCTTTGACTACTTTTTCATTCTTAAATCTGCTAACCATAGATTTTTTGTCTTTAACATTTTGCTGCCACTATCTACTTTCTAAAATCCAAGACAGTTGTTATTATGACTGTTCCAGCTGTTTTCTTCCCATTTCACTCTGATTTATAGATGCTTTTACTTTGACCCGTACTGTTCTTTCCTTAAGTCACTGCGACAACATCATTCTGAAATATGCAATTTGGGCATCTAGGAAAATGTTATTCAACAATGGAAAATTATCTTTCTCATTTTTCTGTTTACATGTTCTCCAGTTGATTGTCTCAAAATTATTTACAGCTTTATTAAATTGTCCTTTTTAAACCCCCAAGAATACGTATTCTTGGCAGAACTCACAATAAAAATGTAATCAAGATAAAATCCGTTTCATCTATTTTTTTCAGTTCTGTAATTAACTCTTCACTTCCTAAGGTCCCATATAGAACTCTGTCCCAATAGATACAATTTTTGTTTACATAGGAAATTTTTAAGTAGAATTTTAAAAATTCAGAGGGTGCCTTAAAATCAGCAGCCGATGTCACACATCTTTCAAACTGATGTCAACCCATCAAAACATTTGTTCTTGCTACATAATGTAGCTCAATGGCGGCACAGCCATCTGCCTTATTTTCTAGTGTGTTTGGACATTTCTAGCAAACCAGAGCTAGCAAGCTCTCTTGTGCTTTATCAATGTGACTTTGATCCTACAGAATCCTCCTCTTTTTTTTTATCAGTGGTCAGTAACTTGGGCTTGAGCAAGGCCATTTTAATACAGTGTCTCTCCTACCACTGCATTTTTCATTCAATCTTTTCAACATAGACTGTTACAGACAATAATTTTAACATTATGAGCATGGGAATCTTCCTATCTGTTTTCAGAAGACCCAGCTTAATGTTTCTAAATGAGAAATTTCCACTATGCATATAGCACATAACAAATTAAATGCTGTACATATTAGAATAAAATAAGTTTTAATTAAGCTATCTTATTAAACATTTTTACATTTAACTGTTATGGTTATATTGGCCATAGACAAGGTCAGATAACTTAACTGAAGTCAGTGCGAAATTCCAGAAAAAGATGATATTCCATATTTATTCCTTTACACTTCACTTTCTTACAATCATTCTACTGGTTATAATGAGTATGAAGTATGACTGAGTCTAGACAAATGTGTTAAGGGTTTCTATTAGCAAATTTCTTGGTACAGCTGTCATTATTTTTTTAAGTTGCTATGGAGACTTACTAGTTTGAGGCATCACTGTTTCAATGATTTTCCATAGCAATACTGCTTTGGCTCCAGTGCACACCCCAAAACAACCATGACTGTGTTCCAGGATAATTTATCTCCAGTTGAACATACTAAAGTATCTACACAATTGCCTACAATATGGTAGAAAGCAATCAGATTTGCTAAAGGACTGAGCTGATAACCTACTTGCTAAAACTATTGTTAGGTAGAGTGAGTTTCATAATTAAGATTTCAGTAAAAAAAATAGGTAAAAATACACAGCTGGGAGAAAACAGGAAAGGCAGAGTATTCTGTCAAAAGAATGTTTTTATGCTTTCCCAGTAATTTAGATTTTAAGCCTCAAGACCAGAATGCCCCTGGTAAATCTCAGACTTCTCAGAAGTTAAAATATTCGATTCTGTCAGGTTTCTCCTATTCCTCTTTATGCTCAAACAGAAATAACTATTTTCTTTTTCCTTTTTAGATAATTGTTTCTTTGCAGAATTGTGAAAGGAATACATTTTAAGAATTGCATAGCCCAGTGGCAATAGTGTCAAACGACAAAAATCATAAACCACCTTTATATGGACAAAGCATATAGCTATTATATGGATGAACGAAAATCTCACAGTGCAGCTGTGTAAAATATTCTGTTCTGAATTTAAAACATGCAGGGCCTGATATGCCTTTCACCCTCTGCGCAGAGATATAAACAGCCAGGAGTAATTGGTTTTACGCCAATGGAAGCAGAGTGCAGGAACTCACTCCAGGCTGGGAGCGAGGTGGACTTCACCTCCCAAAAGTGCTGGGAGGGTTTGGATGCACTGAAAAGTTTACTTGAGTTTTCACCTCAACAACAGCCCCATTTGCTGAAAATAAAGAGCATTTCTTTTCAAACAATGTGGATGCTCTGCACGCTAGAGATACTGGCTTACAGCAAGTCTACATTGGGTTGCAAGCCTCTGAGGGGGTTTTGAACTAGTGACTAACAAACTCAGTGGCCAAACTGGTGCTACAGACACAGATGTGTAAGTTAATTAAATTCTGTGACAAGGAAGCAGAATAGCACTTGCACTGATAACCATGTGGGAAAGGCTTATCAGCGTATGACGTACGGCTTAATTTTTTTTAAAAAAAACAGCTTATGTGGAATATTTCTATTGCAATTCAAGAAGGTAAAGAGGCAAGATTGTGGCACCTGGAGCAAATGGGCACTGTACAAAATATGTGGGACTAGTACACACTGTATTTTTCCTAATACAGAGTATGTTGACAACACGGAGTGGAACATATAACCAAATAAATCAGTGCAGTTTGATACCACAACTGCCACTTTTTGGTCTGGAGTATGAAATCAGTCTGTATTTTAAGGTTAAAGGTGGATTTGTGCCCCTAGTCATTTTAGTTGCTTATAGATGGACATCAAAATGTCAGACCCTGGGTTCATCTGGTCTAGTAGCATAAAATGGTCCCTCCAAATTCATAAAATCACCCTCTAAACCTGTGACAGTGTGCGAAAATTCTGCCTACATAAGTAATGTTTTACTTTAAAAAAAAATAGTCTGCGATACATGACAATAACAGCACAGTTAAAGTCTGAAGTGTCTATCTATTCAAATACTATGAAGAAGTGAAGAGTGGGCTTTTTGGAATTATTTCAATCTCTCAAAAGAAAAGCAAAATCAACATAGTTACAGTGTGTAAGGGGATAATAACTAAGAACTGAAAAAAAATCTAGCTTTCTGATTAATTTGTTCCTAGCCCAGGATAATAAAAGAATTGTACTTACAAAGGGATTGCATTTACAGTTGAGAAAAAGTATTCCTGCAATCTCTCAAACCTTTTAGGAGGAATACCCCAGAAATTGAGATATGAACATTTGTTTCTGTCCAGCAGTTAAGTCATATTTTGCAAGGGAATTTTTACTCATTTATGTCCCTCTGAATTCACACCAGCAAGTCAGAGACAGCTGTGAAAAGCACCCTTGCACAGAACTGATCTGAGACTACGAATTATTATAGACTAATTGCACCCAAACGATTGGTCCCTATAGGCACAGATGGACTCTCCACTCCCAGAGACTGATATGTGTCCCAAAATGAAATAGGCATAAATTGAACGAGATTAATCAGCATGAAACAGAAAGCTCAATGAGATTTCCATGCAAAGGGAAATGTGCCCTTAAGGCTCTAATCAATCAGAGCCGAGTATGATTAAGAACCATGGAGAAACGACTAAAACTCGGGGGTAATGGTATTTGAGCGAAGGTATAGCTCGGCTTGCACATCCTGACTTTCAACTACTTAACTGTGTAATTTCACGTTTGCGTAGTACATTGCAGGAGCACATGTATTGACACTGTGGCTATCAGCAAGGAATACAATTAGGACCAATGAACAAAAAACATAACTAGCTGCTACGGCTCATTTTAAAGGACACCATCTACTGAATATGTGGGACCAGACTTCATTACAGCCACCTCAGGAGATACCCGAGTGCCTGTGGGCTTTGGAAATGCTGGCCAAGCTCTGCCTGGCCGGTGCCCGGCACACTGGCGTACCCGTGGTCATTCTGCCTTCTCGCAGCTGACCTGCACTTGGGAACAAAAGCCTGCTGCCGACTGACAGCCAAAATGAGATATCGAGCACGATAAACTGTGCAGATCTTCAATCCTCCCCTTTCTTACAGGAAAAAAATGAAGAAAATTAACATGAAATTACTAAAACTCCACTGAGATGAACAGAATAGTTCCAATCTCATTAAAACTGTTCAGAAAGTGGTTTCGGGGTTTTTTTTGCTATGTGACATCTTCATATTAGAAGACTGACATCTTCACTTATGTCAATCTTTTGTTCCATTTTGATTTTTCATACAGTGAAGAAAATCCTTCACACAAAAATCAGTATAAATGAAAAAATGGTTTGCCAAAACTGAAATAGGTTTCTTTTTTGAAAACAGGTTTTATATTATTTTTTAACTAAAGACAGATCGTCCTTTAAAATAGCTGTCATGAGAAACTTTTAACCACATCCTCTTCTATTTCACGATCTGTCCAAAAGTACTAAATTACTTTTGTAGCAGTTACACTTGGTTTACCTTTATTTTAGGTTCTCTTCACAGGTAAAACAGATGTTGAAATACAGATTTCATTAAAGTAAAAGGTGTTGGAAAATCCAGGTAGGTACCTAATGATACTTCCAATGGCATCGAGGTACATAATTTCTATGGTTGGGGAAAGAAATATTCCCTATTTCAGGTCCAGGTACTGGACCTGGTGCAGGGGATCCTGAGTCATCTGAGGTATTCCACCTCCTTGTAGTGACCTCACACACTTTGCAGCATTTATTATTGAGGAGCAATGAAGAGCTGGAGGTTGCCCCTTTTGGAGAACACGAAGTGAATCCAATCCATCCATCCTTCCTTTTGACCAAGTAGCCACGACGCCTGGGGAAAGGCTCAGCCAAATGTAGCCACAAAGCGATTCCTAAGGTTGCAACTCACTGGTTTGGGGTGTTAGCTCTTCTTCTCAAGTAGGTGATCCTCAGACTATAAAAACCTACTGTTTCTGCCAGCTAATGTAGGAAATCCTTTCATTCAAGTCACAGGTGTCTGCACAGTAGAACTGAAAGTCTGGATCCAAACACAGCTGATGACTCACTTGGAAAGCTGCTACAGCCACACATAACAGGACTTGTAATAGCGACCTTCTTTTTTAAAAAAAAAAATATATATATATTTTACATGCAAAAATGAAAGCGGATTCCCCTTCATTTATGTTACTGAGCTCTATATTCACTGTTGTGGTTTTTCTGCACAGTGAATTTTATGACTTTAAACTCTGAAGGTGAAAGAGTAAGAAGTCATCTCCTCACTCCTGCAACGAATACATATTCGATTAAGTGCAAATATAATTCTTACAGTAGATGTGCATTTGGTCTGTGTTACGTTAATTATACCTCTGTGCATCTGTCACCCAGTTAGCTCCCAATATAGCCACACAGCTTCAGTGGCTCTACACAACTGAAAGGAGAAAATAAATCATAGTTCTAATGAGAGTTCGACACTCCGTAACAGAATTTGCTGGAAGAAATATGAAAATAATTCAAACTGGAACAACTCTGGAATAAAAGAGAATATTTCAGTATGTATTGAAACATGACCTAAAAATGCCAGTAAAGCACTCTGCTTTTTCTATTATTTGAACTGCTAGAAGTCTCTGTGCTCTCTAGAGTAAAAGTAAGTTTTCACTCCTGGTAAAATCACAGCATGTGGATTTTTCAGTGTGGTATATTTTATGTTACTGAACCTCAGTTTTTTAAATTGACAATTGTATTTATAAAATACCAGAACTGACTCAAGAAACGTTCAGACTATCAACATTTGTCCTTTAAAGATAGGGCCTCAAGAGAACTAATTAATCAATATTCAATCTCTCCAACCAAGATCTTATCACCTGGAGAGTGTGTGTGTGTATTTATGTTTGTGTGTGTGTTCTAAGACATTAGCACAGAATGTTTGTTAATCAGCTTGCTTCAGGAGAATATAGAGATGGGGGGGGAAAGAGGGTTTTCTGTGGAAAAAGTTAGAGACAAAACTGGTAATGCACATCACAAATTCACATTTTTGCTGTATCTGTTTGCTATTGGACTTGTTTAGAGACTCTGGGTTAATACTAACTTTAAAAATAAGCACACAACAACTGCAGAAGCTCCAGTTTTCCAAATGCTATTGTAAGGAAGACAATTGTCCTACGTCTGTAGAGTAACCCTGGAAGCAAGAGCTATATTAGCACCTCTACTCATGACTTTCTGAATGTTGCATGATGAATGACTGTTTGGGGAATCACTCCCAGCTGTTTGTTTGTTTTCTCTTGGAGATAGAAGGCGTGTTTGACCCTGTTATGTTATCTGCGCAGCATAGCTGCAAAGCAATTCCAAGAAGCAAGATGAATTAATTTTTAAAAGATAGCACATTCCTCCATGTGACACGCAGAAAAGTCACATTTCAGGTTTGAGTTAGCTTATGAAAGCTATCTTTTAGTTGTAATAAGTAAGATTTTAACTGCAGAAACACGACAAATAAGCAGAGGAGGCCACAATGCCTTCTTAAGAGTTGCAAGTTGCAACTTGCAAGTATGAGCTTCAAAGTATTGGCTTTGGTTTCAGTTGTTCTGTCATGTGTGACATGAGACACGTGTGCGACATGAGGCACATGTGCGATGGGTTGCTTATGGTCATGCAAAGCAGGTATGAAATACTGCAACTTAACCCTGAACTCAAGGAAAGAAACAGTTAAAGAAAGTACATGTGCCTGGTAATGTCCCTACAGTAAACCAAATAATCATATCAAGAATTATCACAGTCCTCATTCTTCTTAAAATAAACACTATTGGTTCAAAAAAAAAACAAATTACTGATATGACGTAAACTCGATAACAATTAAAAAAAAAAAAAACACAACAAAACATAGTGTTCTTTACAGGGTATCAAATTTATTTTATGTTTTCTGTCACTCAGTTAAACAGAGTGGCTTACTTTTGCACAGATAAGCAGCAGTTTCAGGTACACAAACAGCAACACATCTGAAAGGAGCCTTATTCCCAAAGGGGTAGCAGCCAATATTCTTTGGACTAGGTCAATATACCCTTTCCAAGGTATTTTCTTTTTCAAAAGAGTTTTGGTGGTATCAAATTTATTTTATGTTTTCTGTCACTCAGTTAAACAGAGTGGCTTACTTTTGCACAGATAAGCAGCAGTTTCAGGTACACAAACAGCAACACATCTGAAAGGAGCCTTATTCCCAAAGGGGTAGCAGCCAATATTCTTTGGACTAGGTCAATATACCCTTTCCAAGGTATTTTCTTTTTCAAAAGAGTTTTGGTTATGTCTTGAGATTATCACAAAGAAAAGAAGGACAGATTCCAAAGGCTTTCAGAAACTGTAAGTTTAAGAAACATAATAACATATACATTGTTTGATGTTCATATAACGAAAACTTGGAGTGCACGACAGAAACTCACACTCCAAAAATCAACAAGAGATCTTCAAATATAATGCCAAGAATGTGAAATCCATCCTTTGCTTAGGTACAGTTACAGCAAGTGAATGTTTTAGAGAACAAAAGCAACTACCCAGAAGCCAGCTGTGTACATGTTTTTATCTCTAAAACAGCTGCTGTGTTTGACTATGCCACTAAGAGAGAAAGAGTCTCCTCCTCTCCCACTGGCCACTATATTAAGTAGCTTGCTGTAATTGCTGCATAGCACTTGGCAGTTGCAGGCATGGTAACAGTTAGCGTTAATAAAAGTAGAAACTGTTCTCACAGTTGCGTGTCTCACAGTCGCATGTGTGAAACATATCACACCGAGTGTGGAGAAACTGGACATCTCCAGTACAGATGACTGCAGATTGTGACCGAACAAATACGTTCAGCTAAGTGTGCACCCAATGTGACCACATACAGCACCGGCAGTTAAGTAATTATGTAGTCAGAAAATATACAAGTATGATGATTACTGAAATAACTACTTATTTATTTTGTGTTCTTTCAGAACTCGGTGTTGCACTCATAAAAACTAATAACTTGGAGGGACTGTTTAATTTAAACATTAATGTCTTACTGCATGAAAAATAACGTGGCTGTATGCATGTTTAGATATATTTTTCCTTATACCTTCATCTGCAGGGAGGGAATGAGTCAGAGTAGCCCGCATATAGCTCTATTTGTACCTGTCTATTCCCAAAATATCACAACAAATATTTAAGGATCTTTTCAAGTGACAGAAGTAAAGGTCAGGGTCATAGCAAAGGGCAGTTTGTGGAGGAGGGGATTAGCATTTCCCTAAGTGATTTCCTCGTCCATCTATTTTTTTATATCCTCCATAAACAGACCTCTCTAATTTCAAACACATTTTTTGAATTCTGCAGAGAAGTCAGTTCTTAAAAGGTAGCGTCCAAAATAAATGTTTTTCTTGGCTCATACAACAGCTATCCTATCTTTCCTTTTCTAGTATAGATATGGGTGGGAGAAGGAATATGTGTGTGTATATTCTGTATATACACAAATATCAGTGTAGGCTCTGTTTAGCATTCCGCACTCACACACTACTTATGCAAAGGTATTGACTGGAGAGCTTTGCTACTAACATATTTTTTTGTCTCTATTTCATTGAAAAATAATTATTTAATAGATTGATTAGATTAGCATTTATCTGTTTTATCTGGCTAGTAGGGTAATGCCAGTAGAAAGTTCCAGGTGCTCAGCTCCTTTACAAAACAGATCTTTATTTTGCATATTCAAATAGAGGGCACTTCTCCAGCATCCCACACACACACTGAATTCTCCTCTTTAAGCAGCTGTAAACTGTGTGCTAGGTCATCGCTGAATTCATACAGACTGCATTCACTTTTCATTTATTTTTAAAGATTGCTTTTAGATTAGAAATTGGTAAATGGCTTTGTGGAAGGGTGACCCCTCCACTGCGACCTTCTGCCTTGTCACCACCGAGCAATAAACAGCTGCTTTAAAAGCAAACTAAACACGATGCTTCTTAAAGATTGTAATATAAAGCGCTCATTTCAGTTTTTCTTCCCACTTGTGTTTTGGCAAGAAGTTTTCCAGGTTTCAGATGAAATTCCTCAGTAAATAGTTTTCTCTCTCTCAAAATGTGTGGCCAAAAAGCATAACAAACCCGATTCTCAATAGCTTTTCAGTTCAGGTCCTCACCTACCATTTTGCAAAATGAAGACAGACAAGGAAAACAGAACCACTGATCTGACAGCAACTCACAGGCATCTAATACAGGTATAATTTATTCCCATTCAAGCTGCTGCAGATGGCACCAAATTCTTCTCTCTCTACATATGATACATGGCTCAGTAAAGGAACTTGACCTCTCTCCAGCCTACGGAGGGAAGATGCCACCCCCGAGTGTGTGAGAGGGAGAAAGACTGAAGGTTTTTCATGCTTTTAAGCTATCCAGTTAAACTAGAAGAGGAAGAAAAGGAGAACACCACTTAGGGATAAAGATGAAGGAAAGAGAGTGTTTTTATATACTTGCTTCAGTGTGGGTTTTGTGCAACCTGTCAGAAGACATGCATGAATTTTACTACTGGTCTCGCTGCTTCTGTCCTTGAGATGACCATTTGCCTAATAGGAAACTTCCCCTACTCTGGTCTTCTTAGCTTGGCCCTCACTGTCATACGTGGTATTTTTTTAAATTACATTAATATTAAATAACTCTGATTAAATTGGATGGTAAAATAGAAAACTGATGATAGAATGTCAAGGAAATGATGAAGAAGAAAAATGTTTTGGGTTTTTGTGAGAGGCAGAGAGAGAGGAAGCAAGCACGTGTATTTGTGCATGGGAAAGAGATCAGACTTAGTGAACAACCGATTGAGGGGAAACCAATACCTCCTGACTTGAGACCTTGAAGCATAAGGTACTGGGGAGGAGGAGGGGTACCAGTATCATTAGTTAATGTTGCTGTATTGTTAATTCAGATGCACTCTCATTACTATATATTCACCTATCTCTAGCTTTCAGTAAGATAGTAAGATGGACAAATCTTTGACTCCTACATTTATTTTCCCCCCTAGTAGACCATTCTCACGTCTGTTTCAGATCATCAGATTTTACAGGTTTTACAAGCAGTGGAATGAATTG
Source organism: Charadrius vociferus (assembly GCF_000708025.1). NCBI lineage: Eukaryota > Metazoa > Chordata > Aves > Charadriiformes > Charadriidae > Charadrius > Charadrius vociferus. The sequence continues at coordinate 1,453,060 of NW_009647419.1, forward strand.
AAAGCAGCTCCATTAAAAACAGATGAGTCACTAGGGAATGGACGAGGGGATAAAGAAAAAAAAAGCAGGTTGCCAGAGTTCACCTGGAGTTTGACCCAGATCATCCCCAAGCCTTGGGAGGCTGCATGAGGTGGTGGGGAGGTAAAAGTACACTGGGTGAGATCAGTTGCCATGGCCTGAGGCAGTGGCATGCCACAGCACCAACGACAACTGTCCCGATGGCCATCACTTATGTGGCAACAGCTGCAATGCAGAGGGTGAATGCAGACCCCGTCTCTGCCTGGTGCTCCTCAGATGGCTCCGTGCATGCTGGCGCAGCCACTGATGGCCACCACATAAGAGATGTGGCAGCGTCAGGCCATGACTGGAGCAGGACTCAAGAGATGCCGAAGGAGAGGAGGCTCCAGAAGCACAAGCCCTGGCCATCAGAATGATCAGGGCAGCAATAACCCACCCACCCAAGGGCACACTTAATGGTGGTGTCACTCCCCAAACCCATCACCAACAGCACCCGTGCCTCACCCCTGTATCAGGAATGCAGGCCTGCCTGCTCATGTCTTTCAGTGCTCTTAGGGGAATTTTTCCCCCAGGACTCCCCCACTTTTTTCCCCCTGTGGTGTCTTCCCCTATGTTTTGCCCATCCAGAGCACAGTTTTGCAACACCATGCTGATCACTGCTGAGCCCAAGGAGAGTTCAAAACAGGACAGTGCAGGCACAGCCCAAAAGCGCAAGACCATTTTTCTCCACGCCTTGGATTGCACCTCTGACAAAGTGTGCAATTGTGCACAAACAATGCTTAGACCAGAGAAAAAAAACCACAGACTATATCAGCACAGTAACATGGGAATTTTCTCCTGAATTCAGGCAAAAAGGTAAGGAATCAGGACTTTCTCTCACCGTGTAGCAAATATGTACAAGAGTTTTTGGATAGGACTAGGAAGGTAACTATAAAGAGGTAGAAGTCAGTTCTGGAAATGAGTTTGTGTGTTGTTTGGCTGGCCTTTAAAGAATCTGATAATTTTTAATGCTTTCGGTATTAAACTGTTCTCTTAATGATGTGTTAAGGCAGCTGTGGATTTACCGGAGGTTCTAGGCAGTTCAAGGCTACATCTTCCCCACTGGGCACACTAAGTCTTGGACAGATATCATTTAGTTATGATTTAAATCAAGGAAAACATAGTAACTGCTTTCTAGAGCTAGATGAATTATTAACATCAATTGCCCTTCTCTTATACATGATTTTTGGCAGTAGGATGACTATAGGAATGTTTCATTGCAAATTTTACATGGCTTTTTCATCTTTGGTTGCCTTGGTGCACAGGCATATATTGATTCAGGTTATACTATTGTTTATGGCCAGAAGATACAGCCAGAGACACTTTGACTCACTTCATCAGAAGGAGTGGCCTTTGTGGATGTGGTTTTAGCCAATTGGAAAAATAAAGCCTAAAGCCTACTTGTTAGCGACAAATTTTGCTGTTCCACTGAAAGATAGGATGGGTTTCGGCTTTTGAGCCTGCAACATCACCAGCAATAATTTATTGAAGGCAACAGTCCTATATTGCTCCTCAAACACTTCAGGAAAAAAACACAGTAAATTATCTGCAAAGGTGAGATGACAGACCGCAGCCTATCAATGATCCTCTACAGATGTCATTAGAGAATCACATGGATACACAGAATGAAAAAGCAAGATGGATTTATCATTAATGGTCAAGTCCTTAGTAACTGTGAAGATGGCTGGTTTAACTGTATGCTCAAGCATGAAATCTGCCCATCCTAGTTCTTAGGTTAGCAGCATATTTTTATTATTTACCTTGCAATATTAAGAGACAGATTCTTAATAACAGCAAAACCGCACTCCTTTTTAAAGAACAGGCCACCAGCATGTGTGGAAAGGCAGAGTTTCTCATGTGCACAGTTGCAGACTGGCATTTGGGACAGCTGTGTACCTTGTCCCAGGTGTATCACTGCTTTGCTGGGTAACCATGGAGAAGTCATTCCCTGGTCTTCTACCACAGCTTCCCCCTCAGAAAAATATGAATAATAATGGCAGGCTTCTTTGGGAAGAACTTTGAAATCTATGGGTGGAGAGCGCTGTTTAAGATCAGGGTATTGCTGGTAATTTATTTATCGTTCAGTTGTGTGGATACTCGTCTGCTTTCATCCACTGCTGCACCACCGCAGTGATCACAATAAACATTACACTCTTGGCATCTAAAGTGCTTCTCTTGCGTTCACTGCCCAGACTCTTGTTCCAAGTCCCCCATCTCCTGCAGCTGACAGGTGGAAGATCAATCACAGACTCCTGCCAATTCTAGAGCTGGACCTGCCCGCCTAAGTCCTGTGTACCCAGTCCCCGATCTCCTCTGGCCTTGGTGCTTCCTTTCCCCTTCCCAGACTCCATTACATGAGGTGAGCATCTCACAAGAAGATTCGCTCCCCTGTAGTGCCACCTGTTAAGGAGGGCAGTGATCCCCAGTGCACCACCTGCACCGTGCTGGCCGAGGTAACAACCTCTTCCTCCACTTCCTCACTCTCTCCATTGAGGGCTGCAACCACTTGGTAAAAAAGAAAACAATATCAAAGTATTGATGCATTTTCTTGTCCGGAAGCACAGCATCTGATAAGGATGTGCATGTCTTCCAGCCGTTGACAGCAAATTGGATGAATGCTGATTTGCACAGATGTCCAAGCAAGCAGTCACTGTATCAGACTTGGTTCCCCACTGCACGAGGAAAGATTTTTGAAAGAAGGAGCACTCTCTGATCCAGTAAGATTCACAGCTGTCACTGAATTAAAGAGGATGGTTTATGTGTCTGGCTAAAGTTATATGTGTGTGACTTGGGGGGGGAGGGGGGGGGGCAGCCATCCCAAAGACAACTACTTCATTAACTTTGTGAGAAACCTCACAATTTTAGGATGAAGACAATCTGGTTTAGCTGAAAATCAAATTTAAATAATACACAGGCTGAGGCCTTGAAACTGCCACAGAAAATAAGACTTTGTGGGCTCAAAACCTATGTTACAATAGAGGACAGTTTGATTAGGTTTTTCCCCGAAGCTTGATCTCTCTTTTAAACTACTACCATTCATATGATACACTTCAGTCACTACCAATGGAAGATTAATTAAAGTTCTAATCTAAAAGTGCAATATTCCATCATGTCTTTATTAATTCCCAAGCCACTTCCTTTCACTTCTTTTTATCTTAATCTTTTCCACCTCTACATCACCACTGCCTGCAGAACTGCCAGTTTACTAACCCAGTATTTACATTTTTTTGATTCATAATACATCATCACAACAGAGTTATTCGTGGTGGTAGGTCTGTGCTGCCCTCCTCCCTACTTTTTATTTTTTTAATCAAAACAATTCTTTACCATAGCAACTTTTCTTGGCTACATACCCATTCCAATAACTTGCAAGCAGCAAACACTTGACAACGCTGATCAGACCACACTGTCCTCATGCCAAATTGAAAGGCAACTCCTCCCTGGAACAGTAAATGCAGTCCCAAAGTTACAGGATTAAGCTGTTGCAGGTCTCTCAGAAAGCTCATATTCTTTAGAAAGTTACTGAACGCTAAGAAGTTGTCTGTGCCAAAACTTTCGGAACTTTAGAAGTAACTCAAGGGAGCAACTCCTCCCTAAGCCTTTTAATTTATGATAGGAAGGGAAGAGCCATAAAAGCTAACAAACTTTTTATAAAACTGGTAAAAGGGAAAAAAGTGTTCAACTCAAATACGTATAAGACACGGAACAAAAGGTGCCAAAAGTCATGTTGAATCAACTTCTTCTAACAATACTTAAGTCGCTGCCAGTTTGACATCAGATTTTTAAGAATATGTGAAAGTAAGAGCCAACTTTTTTAATAGGGTTTTTATTTTACCTATCTAATCATAACTTCCCAATTACACTTTATGTAGAAATATCACAATACTGTATTTTCCTTCAAAAGTTTTATACATAAATTTCCTCCATGACTTAAAGCTATATATTCTTCAACATTCTGGTGAAGAAAATAATTTCAATATTCAGACTTACGTATTCATATTGCAAAACTTTATCAAAGTACAAGAAAAGGGGCTTTGCCTGTTATTAAATGACCTGAAAATGGTTGAGAATTATTCATATTTATCCTATCATACTAAGAAATAGCACTGAGAGTCCCAGTAAGCCATTTCATATTCCCAAATCAGCATGTACAAAATAGTTCTCAATTCATTTTATACTGAAAAACTAATATTTTCTAATTTACTATTGGTCAAAAATGCTATCATTAGTCTCTGATTACTAACCACCAAACTAAGGAAAAAGATGTTACCTGCAGTTGGTAGAGTGGGGTGAAGCTAAAAAATGTCCAAGAATGTAATATTTCAGTGTAGCCAAGAATCTGTGGAGGTTACTAAAAGCAGGAGATTTTGAAGTGGGAGTAGCTACAATCTAAGCATAATAAACAATATCACCAGATAAATATTAAAGCATGCCATAAATTTTATGGCTGTAAAAAGATGTAGGGTTTTTTTTTTCATTCGTACATTCTCAGTGATACCATTCATTCCCTAATTTTCCTGAAAATTACCATGCTGTTACAATTCTTTCAAGGTTCAGTTCCTAGTCTGGTTGCCAGAGATTTGCATGCAGAGATGAAGACGAATGATGCAGCAGTGGTACAGACATAGTCAAAGGATATGGAGCAATCATGTTCCTTCTTTTTGGAGGAACCTAACTCTTACTGCTTAGGCCCGCACCTGGGGTATTTGTTCTCTCCAAAGCCACGTGAAACAACAGCAGATTCATCTCTACTCCTGAAAGGAGCCCTTCCATCTCTGCTCTTTCCTATCATTTATCAGGGCATCTTTCCTGAGTCCCTTCCTTACTGAGTCCCAGACTTTCCTCTTTCTATCTGTTCATCACCTCAGCTGACAACTTGAGTTGCTCCATTAAACTTGTCAGGCTCTTCAGGACATATCTTCCCAATGCTTTCAAATGCAGCTCTCTAATATCAACTGTCCACCTAGTCAGGAAAATTTCTGGTTTCATCTTTACTTCCTTTACTCAGACCCCTACCAAGATGCACCAGAGTGCTTCTGCAGTGCTTGTCCTAAAATTCTCCGGGTCTCACCCTTCAACTTCATTTTCCCAGCAGGGACCACCACCATAAACATGACCTCTATTGGTTAGATTTTTTCTTCTGTGTAGCCCATGAATCCACCTCTGCCACTCCCTTCGTATTATTACTGTGAGGCTGCCTATACACTCCTCTTTGGCAACCTACATCCTCTCCTGTTCCTGAAATAGAAAAGATTTCCCCTCTCCCCTCCTGTCACAGGGAAAAAGTGTTCCATGCACATAGCTTAACCAAAACAGAATCAAAGTGTTTTATTGATTTGTTAATGACTTAATTAACTGGCAATCAGTGAATCCATACATTCATGACCAGTATCAATACTAAAACAGATAAACCATAATGCTACATACTTATGAAATGCTAATAAACACCCACAAGCTTCTAAAATCCCTCTATGAGTAATCCCAAGAAGGCCTATTCCCCCCTACACAGTCAGGTACACACTCATGCACACGCACGCACACACATATATAGCAGGGGTGTGGGTTACAAGCTCTCCTCTCCTGGGAGCCCCGCAGGCACCTCCAGAGGGAGATGTGGGTGCTGTCACTTCATGTGTACCCACGCTGCTCCCCACAAGCCACAAGCACATGCTGGGGAGAAAGCACCCCAGGAGGGTACATGCGCACAGCCTGAGCATGAGTCTCCAGTTGTTGCACCCCACGCCATCAGGCTCCCGGCTGGGTGCAGGGTACCCACAGCTCTGATGAGGAGGCTGCGCTGCCTGTCCTGGACAAAGGTTGCGGTGCCCACAGGGTGACTTCTTGCAGTGTCCAATCAGGTTGTGTGGGTTGCTGTTTCCTCTTGAAGGTCTTCACCGTCCTCTTGAAAGTCTCTCAAACAGATTTCCACGATGCTGTTAGTTGTCTTTGCAGGCTGACTACAATTCAAAAGCCTTTTTGTAAATTCCCAGTTGCTGTTTAATCCAGATGATCAGATTGGGGTAGACGTCCTACCAGTTTTGGGTGCACCGTGCACATACGTACTGTCTATCATCACTTCCTTATCTTGAGGGTGTTTTTATCCAGGCCGTTTGCCAAAGGTGGGCCATGTGAGTACCCCAACACCTTCCAAGCAGGCTTTTTCTATTATTATTATTGTTATTAAAAGCTCTATCAAAACTTTCACACAAGTATGCATCTCATTTTGACTGTTCTTTTACTGAGTACTTTCCATGCCTGAATGATCACACCAGACTCATGCTTAAGCTATCAGGCTATAGATGCCTCTTTTGCAGCCCAGAGAAGTTAGCTTGTCGGTTTTTTCCTCAATTCACAGGCTTGTATTTTATAGCCTTCTCTCTGCAAATGTGAGAGCTGCAGGGACAATGGCAACAGCCAATTTGGATGGCTGCAAAAAGAGAAAGACTTCAATCTATAAGCCCAAAACTCTGTACAAAGACCCAACTCGGTCAAATCAGAAACTTGCAAGAAGAATTCAGTGCTTGTCAACATTTTTGTGAAGTGCTCCAAAATGTGAATGCTAGCTGACTCATTTCAAACTGTTTTAGACAGTCCAAGGTTGTTTGGAGTTGTTTTTCTCAGAATGACAATGGAGTATTTTGGAAGAAGTATTACCAGAAGCCTGTTATATTTTTCATAGGCTGAGAAATAAAAAAAACTAGAATAATTCAGAGATACATTGCTTTGGTTTTGCTAAATCTTATTCTGTTTGCACTTTCTATCCCTTTCTTAGTTTGTCTTTATTACTTGTTTCAAGCAAACAGTGATACAAAGCCATTTGAACTCCATGTCATGGAAATGGTTACATTTTATCAATGCCCTCCGATCAATCCAGAATTTCATCTCTGTTCCAGCCTTTTCTCTGACCTGAGATACTCTGCATCCTCACAGACCAGTACCTCTCATAAAAATCAAAGGCTTAGGCTTCAACAAAAAAAGCATCTATATTTTACCTTTCCTTGTCTGACATTTTTCTCTGGGAAAAAAATATCACCTTACATGTTAATCAAGACAGAATTTTATAAATAAATAAGGGTATGCCTTTCAGAAATCAAAACTTGCTTGGTAAGTAGCAATTGATTCCTAACTTTAATAAAGGAAAATGCTCTGAACAGGTAAGACTATTACCAGAAGATTATTTGTGAATCCATTAAAAAAGGCCTAAAATTAGGTTCATCCAGAATGTATGAAAGTAATTAGCTACATAATACTCATATGGACTTCACTCAGCACCTCCTGTCTGAAATATCTGCACTATATTTCTGTACTTTGCTGATTCACAATTTCATTTCAAGTTCCGGAAGAAAGCTTATCTTCTGTCTTGTATCTTGTTCCCTCTATGTGATATCCCAAATTGCACTTGAAGCCTTGCTTAAGAAGTTTTCTAAAGAAAGTTACTTCATTCGTTTTGGCACCTTCTCGTCACAATTTTTTCCAGTTGTCTTCGTGCTTTCACTAATACTTTAAAACATGGCTAAAGAGGAATCCATCATGAATTGCAGATGGCAAAGATAGATCACATGCTATCAGATAAACATTCC
>NW_009647419.1:1460848-1466282 GCF_000708025.1 Charadrius vociferus
ATTCCTGCTACTGGAGAGAAAATAGGAATGATCCTGTTTTCTTTCAGAATTTGGCTCCACCAGGCCTAAAAAAATCAACATTCATTAGCTGTCCCCATGTAAAATGCATGTGGAAGATGGTGCTACTGGATTAACTACGTTTCTTTCTCTGACATATTGTGTGCTATCTTTTCCTGCACATCTACCTAGAGCTCAATTGTTCCGATTTAACCTGTTGTTGTTCCTTTGTTGTATTGCACAACAACTCTTGCATGGCAAGAACAATATTTGCCCCCCTCCTGTTATTCCCATGTTCACAATTGTAACTTCCTTTATATTGAAACTACTGTTTCTGCAAGATGCCTTTGAGCTGGTCTACAGTGAGGGTAGCCCACTGCAGCAGGGCAGACAGGCAACCCACAGCCCCAGCCAGAGTTCACAGATCCGCAGTCTTCCTGCGCACGCAGAAGGGCCCTGCACTGCCCTGCCAGCTTCTAGCTGCTGAAAAGGGATATCCTGGGAACTCTCAGCTTTCTGAGAAGCAGCATTGTCTACCTGAACATGATCGCTAGAAGTCAAAGAAAGGGTGAAAAATAACAAGCTGCAAAGCTGATCAGAATGTGCGAACCTAAGATTCAAGAGAAGTCCTTGCTTCAGAATTTTAGTCTTTCTTTTCTTGCAGCACAATTCCTAGGCCCTTTCTCCCTCCTCAGTTTCAGCCCATACAAGAGACAAGCAAACATTACATTCCTCAGCAGCAGACCCTGGCTCATTCCTCTATTGACTCTTATCAATGCCCACCACCACCTCCTACGTATTCACAGGAAACCCACTGTTTTCCTCTGTTTATGCTCACTGTTGTCCCACTGAGCCATAGCAATTACACTGATACTCAGAAAGGTCTCTAAGATAATCATTCATCTTCCAGACATGGTATCTGATCGATTATCTGGTCTCCTCGTCTGTTTGAATGGGAAGATTTTACTCACCATCTATTCAGCAACATGTTCTCTGTTACAATTGGTACAAACATTCGGATGACAAAAATCTTCCCAAATTCTATCCATAAAACAATCTCTACTCCCCTGATAGATTGAAATGAGGTGCTTTACACAGTAAATACTATTATGTTTGTGGATCTGTTTATGGTCGTCTTATTTCAGTGCAAAGAAAAAGAGCTGAGAGCAATAATTGAATAGAGAGCTGCAAAGCACCACAGATTAATATAAAATGATAAGAACTAAACAATTCAGCTTCTGTAATAGTAAACATGTCTCTCTATCCTATTAAAATTCTTTGAAAGAATTAATACAATGATAGATAAAAGCAAACTGAGGGATACAATTAATTTGTTCTTTCCAAAGACTTTTAAAACCCAAATCTCTTAGAAGTGGCTCTTAAGAATGCTTGGAAATCATAGACGCCTGAAGGTGCATCCACATCACAGTTTTAATTCAAATCGCCTCCACTTTCTGTTCTTTGAGTTGCATTATGGAGCCGCCTAAACAGGTTTCCTTCCAGACAGATCTAAACCAGAAGATGCAGGTCTAAAACAGACCTGTCACACTACAAATGCTAGACATTTTTAACCTCTAGACTGTATCAGAAGAGATCTAGCTGAGTACAAACCCCCAAAACGCATGAAGCACGTACATGAGGGACTCTAACTGTTTTGGTCTATAGACCTGCTCTCCTTGAGCTGTTCTGCTGGCTAATGAAGACCTAGCCTGGGGCTCACACTCACCAGGTAAAAGTTACTATACCAACTTATCTATCATAAGCTAGGATGTCCCTTTACGGCAGTAAAAATTAACCTCATGTGACTAATCATCTGCCTCTCAGGTGGTAAAATAAAATCCCTCAAGCAACATACTATACGGGGAGAACTGAAATGTGTTGGGGAGGTTGCTGTGAGGAAGCTGGTAGTGGGAAAAGACTTAGACAGCTCAGCGCACCAGCGGAGTGAAAGGACTTACAGGCAGTTAAAGGGCAGTGGGGCAGATGGTGGGGCTGGGAGGATTTGGAGACACCCTGGGGAAAGAAAGTCAAACCGAGATGGAGCAGTGGAGCTTTCTTCAGGTGTCTATGAAATGGGCAAGTGCTACTTGTCTTTTGGCAAACTCTCACCCCTTTCTCAGCCACAGAGCAGAGAAGGAGGAGGAGGGAGGCAGGAATTTGCTGTTTATGCAGCACGCACTCCTCTTACAAACAACCCTTGTGCCCTCTGGCATAGGCAAAGCTGTTGGCTCTGCTACTGCTGGCTACTGCCCACTCTGCCTGCACAGCAAGCTGGCCCTGTCTGTCTTCAGTGATACCACCCAAAGAACAAGGGTCTTCACTGGTGCGCCAGTTTACGAGCTGCCTCCCCGCTTCACTGACTGAGACAGGCTTCAACGGTGCCTGTTATGATTCCCCTATGCCTGCAGGCATGTCCTCTACAGTCTGTATTTCTAATATTTTGTCCAGGTTAATTCCAAGTATCACAAAGGACAAGTGCCCTGAGATACTTCACTGCAGTCAGATCATTCTCAGCAGCTAGTCTAAATGCTAAAGGTGGAGAAAAATCCATGTAAGACCAGCAAAGTATCCGAGTGCCTCTGAGACCAGGTTCCCTCTTCTCATTCTTGTATTGGGACCCTCCATATGTTGTTTAATTCTTATCCTTGCATTTCTTTGGCATTTAAATCTATACACTTAAAATATGTTTGCCTTCAGCCGTTCTCAGCAAAACAACATGTTCTCAGTATGCAGTCTTATCTCAAACATTTCCCGGGTATTTTGCTGTTCCTTGGGTGTCCCCTACCCGGCAATGCATCCTGGACACCAATCTAAAAACGGAATTCCAGGTACTGTTTGCGTTGGCACTTTTCTGCAGCTCTCTCCTTCCTCTCTGATACAGCTTCTCCGTGGGAAGCATCAAGTTACATGTCCTTTTTCTACTGCGATATTGTATTGCAGTCATATGAATTTGCTATCAACGTTTAGGCCTGTTTGAATATTCCCTCAGAGGTTAGTATTAATAATAATCATCATCCTTTGCAGTATTAATTCTCCATAACAGATTTCATCAACTGCCTACATGTATAATGGTTCTTTGGATCCCAGCCTCATGACTCTATGCTTATTCACAGAAAATATTTTACATAAACTCAGTATACTCTCTCACTGCTTAGAGAGAGAAACAGCAGTTGAAACAGATCCGTAAAAAACAAGTGAACTAACTTGTTTTGATGTGAACAACCAAGAAGCTTGGCTGAAAGGCCCACATCAGCATCTTTTGGGCATCTCCTCCACTTTGAGGTACCGTGGCATCAATTTATTTTTTGTTTCTTGAATATCTTGAAAAATTATGGCTTAATTCTAGCAGTAGTTACTTCAGCAGGGTTGCTTCAGTGAAAACAAAGGCAAAACTTACTTGCACCCAGTGTGCTGTGCTAGGTCACTGCATACCCTTTCCCTCCCTCACTTCCTCTCTATTTTTAATGTCTCCTCTTGCTGCCTTTTTACTGAAGAAGCATAGCCAATGCAAGACACCTTGCTTTCATTTGAAAAAGCAAACCTGGCTGCTCTCCAAGATTTCTCATTTTAAGTTACCTGGAACATCATTTTAAACAGGAACCACATACATTTACTGGTAGGCAACCCAATAATTTCACTCTCCACAGGAATCTTTGAATGCATACATTAACGGTATAAGCATGGAAAAAAGTTATTCTGAATGAGAAGCCTAGTGTTTACAAAAGCAGTGCTTGATACTTCAGTTAAAATGGTCCTTTATAGGGAAAAAGAAATGCTGAAGCACTAAAGGCATTAAATACGTATTCCAATCAGTCTTAAAAAAAAAATCATTGCTATCACTGTCACAAAATACCATGGGAGGGTGGAATTTGGTTTCATTCCCCAGCCTGTTAAATCATAACTAGGCATGTGATTTAATATAGCAGAGTGATTTCCTGATTTGTTTTTAATTGCCAGTATACACAGACTGCATTTTCAGCATGAGTTATTTTTATTTTAGATAAAAGAAAATGGGAACAATAACAAAGTCTTCATGAGAAAATACTTTTCTGTAACATAGCATATTGACTCCGTGTTGCAAAATGGGAGTTGCCTTTACAGAAAGCCAGTTTCAAGAAATGTCACTATGGCCAGAAAAGGAAAATAACTGCCTAAGGTCCCAGATCAAGAAAGGACTCAAGCACAGGTCCAACTTCAATGGGACTTAAATACATGCTTTGTTTAAGCAGATACCTAAAAGTCTTCATAAATCAGGAGGGTGTTTTTATATATTCATACATATATTATATATATATATTTACTAATCACTGTTCATTGCAATGGATTTGTGAATAAGAGAATCACACGTAACATACGCCTAACATGGTTCCCAGTACATGTTTATACATAAGTTTTATTCTGTATCTGCCCTATGGCTGAAGGTACCTTGTTAGGAGGGGAATTGGCATTTGTTCATTCTCAGCTCTTCATCTGTATTAAAAGATTCACATTCCACTGTAACATTTTCATTTACATCCCCTTCAGGCCAATAAAAAGCATAATCATTTTCCTCCCCAGTAACTGCATGGCCATCAGCTTTAATTTCAGCACACTTTTCTCTTCCTAAACCTTTTTGTCTGGTAACAGCTGGTCAATATATTTCCTCATTATGCCCCTTTCTCCAAAAGCAGCTATGCTATGCTCCCAGTAATACACCTTCTTGACAACACCTTTGTCCTAATTGTTTCATCCGTTGTAATTTTATGCACATCCTCCTGATGGATGCAGAATGTCTGGGAGGCATATATTACAGATTCTATTTCCTTTACCATGTTCCTCCAGTTCCTGTGCAACATAAATCATATCTGTAATAAATCATAAAGTCCAGAAAGACTTCAGTTAAAGTTACCGGGATGGTGGACTCTAACACAGAGTTTGATTTGCAAATAAAATTCTACTTCATTTTCTCCAGTGCCCTTTCAAATGTATGTACAAAAGCCTTGTTTATCCATTTGATCCTGGGAGATATACAGCAGTTCTAACACGCTTTAGTGAATGCATCTAAAATTGTTTCAAAACAATTGTGGACTGTTATTAAACAATTTCTTCAGATAATCCAGAAACAACTAATAAACTCCATGAGTTTTTGATATCCTAGCCAGTCAACAAAGCTATGCGCTGCTTTGAACACCTGGGACAATCACCAGCTACAGCTAACTACATGACTACATGACTGATGATAATCATCTCTGCAAAATCCAGATGTAATCTCTGTCTCAGTCATGTGTCCTGTGACAACGTGAAGAATTTGAGTCCCATTCATTTCCTTGTCACTTTACCACCCAGAGCAATTATTAAAGTTACAAACTGCATTCTCAGGAAGCAGCAGATTTTCTGAGGCTACTCTTTCAAAACTCATTCAAAGTAATTCTGCACACTAAGCCACGACACTCTTTTC
>NW_009647419.1:1466335-1471607 GCF_000708025.1 Charadrius vociferus
CACTCTTTCAGTTCCTTCTCTTCTATGACTTAAGAGTACTTGAACTGTTCCAGTTCTGGACACAAGTCCTTTGGCATATCTAGTTAAACAAATACTGGGCTGCTGGCAGGTTCTGATACCATAGAAGCATATTCAATAGACATGTTAGCTTTGGGTAGAACCTACTAAATATTGTCATCTTTGTCAGTGGACTAGAACTTTTTTCTTGCTCATGACAAATTAGTGATGACGCTTAAATTAAGGCAAATGAGAAATCAAATTTCCATGAAAGTGCTAAAAGACTGTCCCATAGCCTCATCTGATGGGGCAAATACTCTCATTGCTCAAATTGCTGGCAGAGAAAGAAACCTTTTTTTTTATTATTAAGAAAAAGGTAAAAAAATCATACGGGCAAAAATTATACTACAAGTAGCATTTGTAATTTTGGTCCCAGTCCAGCAAAGCTCTTTAGGACATACTTAATTTGTCTGCTCTTCTGAATTGGAGTCATAATTAAGATGTTCTTAACCACCTCTTTTATTTAGTGAAGGAAAACATTTTTAAGACCAAATCAAGTGGTGATTGTACCTAGAGTGCTAACACAAATTAAGAAATGCAGTAAGGGATTGGTGAAAAAAGGGGAACATAAAATTTAAACCATTTTAGAAATACATGTTAATACATAATTATCATTGAAATATTACAGTAACTTAAAAAAAACCCCTCTTCCTACCTGCCCCTCAGGTTAGCCATCATTAGTGTAATTGGCTGACTTTCTAAACACACCTTCCTTAGGAGGAATATTAAGGCAGAAGATCTGAAGGAGGAGTGCATGAATGGCTCTCCAAATCATTTCAAGGGAGGCTCTCCGTAAACACAGCACAGAACAAAGCTCAGGGACATCTGCACCAGATGCAAACTGTTGGTGGAGACAAGCTGGCTGTGGCAAGGACAGACAAAGGAACTACGAACTCTCAAGGACCCGGGACAGTGAGGACAAAAATCATGAGGATCCAGAGGAAGTATTTAGTTCAAGCAGGAAGTTGAGGTGGTCTTTGCAATGTGATTGTCCCTGAACTGTCAGATTTCAGGCTGAAGGCCCTGTCAGGCCTTTGCAGGCATAATGAGAGCATCATGTTTTCTTCTTCTTCTGCACCAGTGAAAACTTACATCTCCTCCTCTTTGCTCTATATAAAGCAAACGTTGAGGAACAGTGTGAAAATTATAGTGCAGTTATTTTGTTTCTCATGTCCAGCAAAGACAGACGATGGCTGAATTCTGCCAGGGCCCTGAATGCACTCAGGGGCCGTACAACCTCTTCCCTGCCCTGTTGCTGGGGCTTGGCTGCCTGTACTCAAGGGCAGCTACAATATGGTGCAGCGGTGTCTCTTCGGGTCAGACTGGCAGGAAAGAGCCGTAAGAGTCCTCCGGTTGGGGGGACTCCACCCCTCCCCTTGGGAGCTGCATGCAGGCTTACAACCTTGCTCTTGATGGTTCCCTCACAGGTGTCTGTGTTTTATGCATATTTGTGCCTCGATCCCAAGATCCTCTTCTCAAAACAGAAGACAACTAAAACACTGTCCAACAGATCCTTCTACCTGCTTTTAAGACAAATCTCCAGGTGCAGTAGCTTAATTAAGGAGAATACTCGGACTGAGGTCTCACCTCTGCATGAATGGAGAATTTCTTAACCTCTACCTAGTGGTTAACCCGCATCGCTCCACATGAAGCTCAAGGCATTTCTGCTAGCAGACAAAGTGTGGTGAGACAGAAGGCTAGAGACCATACCTCTTGAAGTCTAGAGGAGAAAGCAGATCATGAAAACAGGAACTTCTTTGTTTGGTCTCTGGATGTGTTTTATTCATCTTATCCAAAACATAATTTGGGTGTGTTGATCTGTTTGAGGGTAGGAAGACTCTATAGAAGGATCTGGACAGGCTGGACCGATGGGCCGAGGCCAATGGTATGAGGTTCAACCAGGCCAAGTGCCGGGTCCTGCCCTTGGGTCACAACAACCCCATGCAGCGCTACAGGCTTGGAGAAGGGGGGCTGGAAAGCTGCCCGGCCGAAAAGGACAGCCGGCTGAATATGAGCCGTCAGTGTGCCCAGGTGGCCAAGAAGGCCAACAGTATCCTGGCATGTATCAGGAACAGTGTGGCCAGCAGGACTAGGGAACTGATTATCCCGCTGTACTCTGCACTGGTGAGGCCACACCTTGAATACTGTGTTCAGTTTGAGACCCCTCACTACAAGAAAGACATTGAAGTGCTGAAGCATGTCCAAAGAAGAGCAACAAAGCTGGTGAGGGTTATAGAGCTCAAGTCTTATGAGAAGTGGCTGAGGGAACTGGTGTTTAGCCTGGAGAAAAGAAGGCTGAGGGGAGACCTTCTCGCTGTCTACAACTATCTGAAAGGAGTTTGTAATGAGGTGCGTGTCAGTCTCTTCTCCCAAGTAACAAGCGACGAGGAAATGGCTTTATGTTGTGCCAGGGGAAGTTTAGATTAGATATTAGGAAAAATTTCTTCACAGAAAGGGTTGTCAAGCATTGGAACAGGCTGCCCAGGGAAGTGGTAGAATCACCATCCCTGGAGGTATTTAAAAGACGTATAGACGTGGTGCTTAGGGACATGATTTAGTGGTGATTTTGGCCGTGTTAGGTTAATGGTTGGACTCCATGATTTTAAAGGTCCCTTGCAACCTAGATGATTCTATGATTCTGTCAGTGAATACATGTATTTCGTTCATTGGTAGGGTATTAGTTGTGTGGTAGACAAACACAGACACAATACCTGTTTGGATAATAGCCCACTCAGAGATTTAATAACTGTTGAGTAGCTACCTCTTAACCACCCTCATCTCCCACTTCTTTGATCCTTGAAAATATTTACCTTACACTGTAAGCCAAAACCTCCTTCTACCTAACTAAACTATCACCTGCACAAACTTTTGAAAAACAGCTCCAAAGTTTTTCCTACCATGAAAAGCCCAACTTGATTTGTTTGGTAAGATCTATTCTCTATAAACTTGCTTTGATTCTCTGTTTATGGATCTGTTCCCTTCTGGATATATAGGATACACCTGCTTGCTTAGCTGTAAAGGGCTTCTGTGTGATGAATCATTCACAGATATGCCCGTCCCACATACGAACTGCCTTACAGAGCTATATCAAAAATTGACTTAACGCTTTAGATCAGCAGCTGCAAGTTTGGGTCTAACTGGGAGCTTCTCGACACTCTGTACTTTGGTCTGTGCAATTTTTGTTGTTTGAAAGTAAATTTCTCAACTACTATCCCTGACTTCTTTTGGCACTTTTTCTCTTTGCATATGCATATGATGATACACTGTCATGCCAGGATAGATTTTCCCCATTTACTTAACTGCTTCCTCAGTTACATTTCTGAATTTTGTTCTCTGATAAAATCCTGTATTTACCAGTTACCAATACTACCTTTGTACAAATCTTTACACTGACTTCAAGAGGTCCTGAAATAAGTTTTAAGCAACATGGCTAGCAAATTCTCCTGTCCCCACAAATCTGGCACTGTCCCTCCACAGAGTTTTTGCTCTGTATCCTTCTTGTTAACTTCAGTATTTTTATTTTATTTTGTCGGTATCACTCTTCATTTCCAGCTCTGCCAAGAACGGTTTACAGTGTCCCAATTAAACATATCTTTTAATTTCAAGATGAATGCAGACAAACTGTAACAGGCAGGTGTGGAGCTCCTCTTCCAGATAGTGCTTTCAGAGCTCTGAGGTACTTTTTTAGGTAGTGGCTGACAGAGTTGCCTAGGTGCTTTCCACAACAGTTGCTTTTTGTGGAATAGTTGGTTTTGGCTGATAAAATCTTTGTTTTCAGAGAAAAAGAACAGAAATAGGCAAAAAAATACCCAAAACACTGAAGTATGTAAAATGGCATATTTAAGTGAGCAAACTGGCTCCAAATAACTAAGAGGTGAGACAATTATTTGTCCAAAAAGCAAAATGAGGGTGGTCACTGCACTCTGAGCATAAATGCCCACATCCATTGAACTGTCCAGGTGCCTAAACCAAAACTGTGTTAGCTGGATTAGCGGGAGGAAAAAAAAAAATCCTTGAAGTGGCTGAGAAACTAATAGGCTTCCATATTTTGCAATGTACTTAAAGGGAAAGAAAACTAAGATGTATCAAGAAACATGGAGGAAAACTGGCACAAGGCACAGTTATTTCTGGTGGCGTTCACATGGGTTTAGTTCTTGCACACTTTGGTGAACCGTATGAAATGCTGGCAGAATACCGAGCTTTATTGTTAGCTGTGCCCAGAACACCTTCAAGGATCAAGATTAAACAGCACTGAGAGTAAAGCACAGTATTTTCATTGGCAGATTAACACAAAGCATTAGTTTTTCTAAAGAGTAAGTAAACTGGAAGTTAGTTCATTTCCTAGGTTTTAGAAATAAAGAAGTGAAGGAATGACTTTTGCTGAGTTTCAGCTACTTATAGCCAACTGCAACCAGAAGCTTCAACCTTGCCTACAACAGAATTGCTGCTACCAATTTATAGTTTGAATTTACTAATGTAAATATAATGCATTCATGCAGTTCATCTGCCATGCATGCCATGTAGCTGTGCTGTCAATTTTGTCTACGGCAGGGATTAGACTGGGACACCTCCACAAGCAACACTGATCTCTCACTCACACAAAGCTGCATGCAGCTTACTATTAATACTCGAGCAAGCCACGTTTTACCCCTATTTATCACAGCGTGGTTCATCCAGGAATTGCAGGTTTCAATAAAAATGAATAATTTTACCAGTAAGCAACACAAACTTGAGATGCCCTTCACCAGTCTCAAAATATCTCGTTTCCCTGGATTGCGTCCATAGCCTGTATGTCAATGGTAGCTGTAGCCTAGCTGAACTGACTCAGTGAAATTCAAGGCATAGAGTGGGGATTTTAATATAGATATTCACGCTGAATCGAAGATTACTTCATTTTCATATAAACTTGTGGCATTCTGGGCGTAGTCAGGGGCCAGCTCTGATCACTTTCGCAGCGCCCAGCTCCCTAAGGGACCCCTGAGGATACACCCTTTAAAACCAGGGCCTACCCTGCGCGTCAAGAGGCTTTGCTACGAAGGGAGACTAGAAATAAACTCGCGTAGCTGGTGGAAAAATCCCGAACTTGGCAGAGGCCTCGTCCCGCGGCTCTCAGCCTCCCAACCCAGCAAAACAAACCGCTGATAACATTGAGGCGGGCTGTGAGAGCCGCCGTTCAAAGCGGAGCCGTGTCTCTCCCAAGGTCAGCTATTTGAGG
>NW_009647419.1:1471801-1503639 GCF_000708025.1 Charadrius vociferus
CGGGGGGCGAGCTGCTGAGCCCCCGCCGAAACGGCGCCGGGGCAGGATGACCCCCCGCCTTGCAGGGGGTGGAAGCGATGTACAAACGGGCTAATCTTACCCGAGGTCTGCCAGCAGCCTGGGGCAGGGCTGGACCCTCGTAGGCCTCACTGCCTCCAGGGTCTCTTCGGTACCGCGTCCCCATAGGACTCCTGTGCATCCCGTGTCTTCCCTCCTGTGCAGAAGTAGCAGGTTTAGGTGAATTTTCACAGGATTAGTAGTTGGCAGGCTTCAGGGAGGATGAACAATCCAGTTAAATAACTTGATGGTGTGTCCTTTTTATCGCAGGGGTTCTAAGGTACTAAAAGTTGTGGGTTTATCGCCCTCCTACAGACCACATGGAGTGTGCCTTGCTCCCATGGGGGCGGCACTTAGAAATTTTGATAGTCCAGCACGTCCCATGAATTACATTGGCTTGCCTGGCCTATGACCTCAAATCACAACGGCTTTCTAAATTACACCAACTATCTGTCTCGGTGATGAGGGGAAGCCCCTCTGTGATACTATTTGAACATATGCTCAAACCCAAATGTGAGTAATTCTTTATAGCAAGAACAATATTGCATTTCCAGGCGAGCAGGATAAGCAGGGTGTTTAAATATACTCGTTTCAAAGAACTCTGCTTTATCTTCTGAATAAATCATTTCAGGGAATAACAGCCATAGCAACCTATTCATTTTAGCATCAAAATAGCAAGAATGTATTTTAAAACAACTATTTTTTCTGTCCCAGGAAATGGCCTGCCTACCTCCTTTTTTAAATATTATTTTTATAACTCCCAGTGGCCTGGATTCAGGATAGAGTTAATATTTTTCTCCATGACGCAGTAGGCAGAACATGCTGAAACTTTATGAACCCAGAAGCGTATTCTCTATGATAAACAAAAACAAACTAAAAAAAAATATCTCTAAGGACTCAGCGACTCATATGGCTTTTACCATCTGGCACACAGTCCTGGCACACTGTAAATCTCTGCAAGTGGTATCTCCTCTACAGACCCTAATACATAAAACCCATATGCCAGAGGCTCTTAGAGGCCACCCCCTTAAGTTGCAGACATCACGTTAGAGCAGCATGAGATCTTCTATGAAGACAAAACTTTTATGATATTTAGACGGTAAAAAAAAAACCATTACCTCCAAACCTTAACAGTATGGATGCCACCAGTGGGGGAACTTTTAGCCATGGTGCCTTTCTTTAGAAAGGTCACCAACCACACTCAACACAGAGAGCTGGGAGTTGAGCAAAGGCAAAACAGGAGACGGGGTTGAACGCTGAGTGCTTTAAAGATAATTCCAGGGTTATCTCTGGAAAAAATTAAAACAACTTGCATCAAGACATTTAGTAATACAAGATAACCGAGGTTACATTTGATGAATACCAACCCTAATGACAAATATATTCCGTGTAAATCTGAGCTCCATGATTTTTGGCAAGGATATTAGCCAGCAGCTCAAAAGTCCTGGCACCAATTATCAACATGCCCATAAGTTTCTGCAGGCACAAATACATCTGTTAAATCATTCCTCCATGCTTCCCTTCAGCAAATATATAAAGTTGTAAGTGTTTATTGCTTCATCACCAAGCTCTGTGCCATAGGCCACACCTGGCCTGCCCGGCATGAAGGGACTGAAGCCCTGAAGTAGCTCTGAGCAAGTCCCCCAAAGCGTTACATCTCTTCCTTGGCACCTAAGAGGAGACTGAAAAGCAGAAAGCCCTTAAAAAGGGAGATTACCCCGAATGAGGGCCGTCCTCATGGATTACTAGGTTGTGATGCCAGAAGGCATAATCAGGTCTAACCCTATGAATAATGCACATGTGGTAATGGATCCAGCTCATCTGCTCTCTAGACTCAGCATCTTTTTGATCTGCTAAAACAAGGTTAATGAAGATACGGGATGTCTGCATCTTCCCCAGTCCTCATCTTTGCTTTCTCTGAGGAGTCGTCACCATTTCATATCTAAACTGGGAAAGCAGAAGAGCTGCAGATGGATAAACACAAATTATTTCATAGTTTATTCTATTCATGAGGGCAAGACTTTGCCCAAATGTTGAGGTCACACAGCAGCTCTTCCTGATGGCACCACTGATGAAGGAACATCCTGTTAGATTGCTGTTGCTGTGTCCCGCTTCTCCTAGAAAGTGGCAGTTGAGCAAGGGGGCTTCTGTGCAGAGGATCAGCCTCATGCGCGTACACTCACAGAGGGTTACAGAACTTATGGAGCGTGTTCAGGGTGGGGTATAATAAGAAAAGGTCAATCCAGTTGAGAAAAACAGTCTTTCTTCTCCATTCACACATCCACTTAAAATTTGCAATTAATTGCAATTAATTACATTTTTGCTCTTAGATAATTAGATAACTTGATCTCTCCTTTGTATAAATCTAAAAAGTAATTAGATTTCCTACTGTAATAATACCAGCAGCAACTTCCACAGCTACTCATGATGGTTTTCTGTGACTAAGGGCTGTACCAGAAGTGGAAGAACACATTTTTTCTTCATGTGCCATCCAGTGATTTTTATCCTGAAGTGCATTCCCCACTGTTCACAACATTCAAGTGCAGAACCTCTACCAACATTTTAGTATTGTTGTGATATTTTTATTAAAAAGATAAAGAGAATTTTAAATATAACGAGATTTTTAATTTGAAAAAGCACTAAAATTTTTAATACTAAAACAATAATAAAAGAATTTAATCTTGGTTATGGTTTATTATATTTTATAATCTTAAATTACTAATTATTATTCTATTATCATCATTTATTCCTCTTACCATAGCACTCAAACTCTGTCGTAGGCTAAGACTTCACTGTACTAAGTACTATACCATGTAAAAAAAAGAAAATAGCCCATTCCCCAAAGCCTTTAAATTTAAGGGTACATACAGCAAGTCCCTTGTATTACAGGGGCTACAAACAGCGAAGTGTCGAGAAACAGTAAAGGCAGTTTGATCAATACGATGGACTGACAGCAGGTGAGAGAGCCTAGCTGCTCCTGAGGGATTTGCAGGAAATTTCACGCAGGAGAATTTTAAGGAAGCCTTTACAGGCAGATGACATGGTAACTTTGCACAGGTTCACAGGGAAAACCTCCAAAATCTAACGCTGTGTGAGAAGCAGGCTCAAAAAGGCGTATTCCAAAGTGTTCACGGCAGATGATAGATGCTAGCATCTTAACGTGACAGGAAGTGGAGGCAAGATCTTAAACCTGATCTGAAGAGATGAGTGGGAGAAACAATGTGGGAGGAAGTGTGAGTGGGAAGAGCAGGACACCGCGCCGCAGGGGTTGAAGAACAGGGAGGCCATGTGTTAGTGCACAGGAAGGGATAAGTCTGTCAAAGACCAGAATGAGGAAACCAGCCTTTGCATCAGAATTTTGAATGGATCTGATTCCTTTTGTCAAGCTTGGAGGGGAAAAATGAACTAGTTTTGAGGTGTAGCAGGTATCTCACAAGGTTGAAAGAAATGGCATATTGTAGAGACACTACAATGGAAACATTTGCAGGATTTGGGCACAGCACTACGGCACAGCTCTAGAGATGCCTGAGTGATACCACGGGTCTGTGTGATGTTGAAGAAAATGATGTTGCTTGTTGTCTAGGAAAAACACTCTGCGTAAGGATGGAGAATCACATCTAAGCCTGAATATGAGGAGGTTTTAAGATGTTTTGTTGGGAGCATAAGTAGAATCTCTTTTTCTATTAAGTGTTGAACTATGATTTCTGATATAAATAGGAAAATATATATATCAATATAAGTCTTGACAGTAATATCTACCAGTGATATAAAGTGCAACACCGTGGTAAAGTGGGTGATTGAAAACAGGGACTGTAGCAGAGGAAGTAGGAGGTAAATATGATTCTGGAACTTATGTTCAACAGATGTAGCAGAAACTATGTTCTATATATTGCCTGACATTAAATATTATTAGGCAAGAAAAGTGAATAAAAGCCCAAGTCAGAGTTGGCTGAGAAATTTCATATTATCAGCATTTTTTTTCAAGTGAGGAAACCAAAGGCTGTCTGTTCATATAATCTTTTTTAGGAATCCTGTTGAAGTTCAGTTTCATGACGAATTTAAGCTGATCCAAAAGCAGCCTGATGCTGAGATGCATGGTCCGGATTTCACCACATTTCTGCTACTTCTTTTCTGTTACCAAGGTAAATCAATTTAAAGTTAATCTTGGAAAAACATTACTGGTTTTAAGCAACATCAGTGGATTGACCTGATCTCCCATGACTGCACAGATCACTATAGCTCATGCAAGGGAGACGGCAGGAATGAGCAGTTCCGGATGGGATGGAGAGAGGAAAGGCAGGACTGCTCCTTTCCAGGGCAGCAGTTTTATATCAGCTTAAGCCAGCCATGAAACGGCAGCACTAGAGAGTCAAAGCTGGTGTCAAATTTAGGTGCTCTGAATGATGATTAGGATGAGTCTCTAGGACTCCTAGGATTTGTGCAGTTCTCTCCACTCTTCAACAGTTTTACAGTAAAGGAAAAATATTTTTCTATATAAAAGAGCAATGAATAAAAAAACCTCTTCCATAAAGTACAGCACTTCATGGGGAAAAAAAAATAAAAGAACTTTTGCCCTAGATTTTCTTCCACATTTTTCATTCATTTCAGTCCTTACATTCCACAGAAATGCATACATATTTTACATTAATTACATAGTTCAGTTTGTTGGTGATTCAAAGGCTGTAGCTACTTTTTACTTTTGCTGAATTTCTCTATCCCTAATTTGTTTCTATATTTAGCAAAATACAGTATCAGTCTGAACAATTTAGTTTGCTTTCTATATTTTCAAAGTACTGTAAAAAATCCATGAAGTTGTTCCTATCTTCTGTGTTTTCTGTTTTTCTTTTTTGTTTCATCATTGTTTTTTTTTTCCCCATAAATGACGTTCAGCTTGTGCCTAATACAGTGATCATGCAAAAAGAGATATTATGTAGCAGCTGAAAGCTTGGCAGGATATTGCTGCAAAAACTCTAAATTCTATCACACAAAAAAAAAGGGTGGGGGGGGGGGGGGAGATGACGACGAGAAAATAGCCCCAGCACGTATTTTCTGTGAATATTTGGCCATTGAAATTTACTGACATTCATGTTTGCTGAATTTAAAAAATGCAGGCTTGAGCTCATAGAATTGGATTTTAGATCATTTATTATTTTATTAAAAACCGCTTGCATGCTCATCCAATCAGGTAATGTGAATAATGTGTGATGTATCATGCTTACTCAACTAAGCAAACCAGCTCATAGTTTAAATATCTAATAATGATACTTGTGCAAATTATCTGTGACCCGTAAGTGAATTTAAAAATGCATTGAATACACTCCCATTGTGGATGTTTTGGGGAGGGAACTGTTACCTGTTGCAGATAAACCTCAAGCAAAAAAAAAATAGTTATATTTGTCATTGTGAATTAATTGTTTATCTCCAGCAAAGCGACTGCTCAGCTTATTTTAGCTTGGGTCCACAGATAGCAGTGAGGAAAATCATTGTCCTTTTAAACTTATTTTATCAACTTGGATTTGCTTTCTAATCTTAATTCCTTTTCCTCCTCTTTTTCCCTTCATTTATTGCTACATTTATATCTTTAACTATTGGGATCTAAAGTATGTTGCCCATAGTTTGCATTTTGTATCAGCATGCCATATTTTATTTCAACATTGTATTTTTTTTACCTTTCACATCAACATGTCTTAACCCTATGAAGGTTTTATGAGAACCATGACATCATAAAAAAAGCTATGTAAATTTAGAAATAGAAAATCAAGTGGGAAAAAAAACTTGAGAAAAGACAACAAGGGCTTCTATTGCAGTAATTGCCCTGAAAATTGTGTAACAGATCCATTCTTAATGAAACAATATGCTGAACAGATCTGTTCTAATGATATAAGTGTACACAATATCTTTCCTACTTTAGGAATCCATGCAACACCTAAAAAAAAATGTTCAGAAATCAAATGAATAGAGTATGTATCTCTAGAGTATGCAATTATAAAGAAGGATACAATAAAATAGAAGTACTGAAACAATTCAAACTTACACCAAAATTTATTAAAACTATGAATATATTCAGATAGTACAAGCAACACTGGTCTGAATTGAGTGCAGATTCAGAACCAGTAACGAGCAAAAACAGAAAGACAAGATCGTACATGTCATGAGCTGAAACCAGGCATAGCTGCGGCTCTTGCTTTGCCTTTGCTTTTGTGACTCTCTTAGTAGGTCTCGTGATACAAAAGAGACTGTTACAGACCAGTTGATAGCTCCTGCCCTGTTTTGTTTGGGAGCCCAGCTTCCTTCAGAATGTCCTGCATCCCATCTCCAGAGGCCCATATTAATCCTTAAAGGCCTCCTGCTCAGGAAGGTTAACTTTGAGCATGTGCTTAATCACTTTCCTGAATCAAAACCTAGAAAATCGACTTTATTAGTGCAATTTATAATAGATTTTGTGGGCCTAGCAATTTTTGTCTTATTAGAAGAAACAATCCACCTTGATGCCTTATCCTTTTTAATAATTGATGTTCTCATCTGGCATTTTTACAATCCCACATTAACTGTGAAGATTTCCTATTGAAGGTATAAAATAGCCCTTCTGAAAGATAGGAGAAAGAAACAGCCCAACAGTACGTTCACTGAAGCTATGCGGATTCTGCTCTGACATTCGCCAAAGATAATGAGACATGATTACCTACCTCTTTCTTACAACTTTTGTTATTACTGAGGTTGAAGTAGTTTTTCTCCTATAAACCTTCTTGTGCAGTTACGTGAAATCAATAACTAACAAAAAGACTTTTTATTTTCAGAGGACATGCATTTTCATGTAATAAATACTTGACCCACGTTATTAGACTAGGATGATCTATCCAATAGAATCATCTTAATTACCTAGAAATTATGATATATGATAGGATATAGAATAGCTATCCCATGATACAGAATGTAGTTTAAGCAGTTTCTGTATTGCTTGAAAAGAATAAAAGTTCACCTAAAATCTAAAGTAATGGGATAAAGTTATCTCATTAGTCTCTGAGATTCTGATCACTTTATTATTCTTGATCTTTTAAAATTTAAGGAAAATCATATCCATTCAGCAACACATAAGGAATATACCTCTCTTTTTAAAGAGATTCTCATCTATCAAGCCTTGTAAAAAGCAACAAATCCTCATACCCCATCAGCAGCATCTGTTGCTAAATTTGCCTCTTTTCTACTTACTGAAATGTGAGGAATATTTCTAGAGGCCTGCATTTTATAGAGTTGACATGCCAAAAGTTCACTGACCACACTGCCGTCTTCATAATAGCTTTGTTTGCTAGTTAGTTGTTTCTGAGTGCACTTGTTCAAAAGGCTATTGAAGCTGCTGATGTGTTGTATTTAGTTCTTTTGAAATGCTGAAAACAGTGTCTTATTATGTTTAGCTTTTAGCTTACCTTTGTAACCAGTTCTAATTGTTTAATGTACCCGTGCACTTTTAAGGTGGACAGCAGAAAAATCCTCTCTTCTCACATTACCTGAAGATTATCTTTCCGTCAGCTGTCATTACATCAAATTAGTAATTAAATGGCTTTTTCAGTGAAACTAAAATTACAGCTGTGAGGTTAAAGTACTCAGATGGAACTTAAGAGTTCAGGGTTTGGCCAAGGGTTCCCTGCCCAGTCTTGGGCAGGACTGTCCATCTTCTTGCACCTAAGTTTACACTTTGTGAAATGGAAAAAATAGGCCATCTCTTCCTCCCCACCTTTGCACATTACTGGGGTTTTAAGCAATGAGGATCAAGAGCTTTCAGTAATTATACAATAAGAACCATAATTTGTTAACAAATTTAACAGGTTCATGATTTTAAGAACAAGAGTAGTCCCAATGAGACGCTCTGTATGTGACCCATCTTCTCAGGGTCATTAGGACTATTCACAAAGTATGAAGACTATTGTGGCATTTTTGCAATTAGGATGCTGTTAAATTGCCTTTTTGCACCCATTTTTAAGAAAGACTTAGAGCCAGCTCCTGGCTTAGCCAGTGTGATAATGACCAAGATAGAATGAAAAGAGACTTTATTTCCCTTTGTACCATGACATTCTGAATCCAGGCTGAAGGTTAGATCTAGCCTACCTTTTTATGACACTGAAAATGATACATGCTTATCTCGAAATATCAGGTGCACTTTTCTTCAGCTGTCAGTTAGACTTAATTCTGTTGTTAGAGGATTTGGCAGTTTGTGACTATTAAAAACAGTTTGGAAGGGATATTGCTGCCCTTGGCTGAGTTTTGCGTTTTAACTGTATCACTATTTAAAACCTCTGTATTTTCCATGTCGCATGAATTCTCGAGTGTCGTCTTTCAGACGAATGGACAACAGCCTTCAATACAAGCATATAAAGTATACATATTTCCCAGTATCCTGTTTATGTATTTTATATATTTGCTTAGTATTTACTTAAATGCATATACATGAAAATAATACCTGTGGGTTTCCCCAGTGAAAAATAGACTATAAAATCTTCGCAAAAATGAAAGTCAGAATGACAGAATGTTCTTTGTATGTTCACACCAACAGCAAAATCTAGGAATTATCTAAATTAAATCGTCCAAGATCTAAAATTCCTAAATAAAGAACAACTCAGGCTCTTCAGCATTTCTCATATTAAAGTAACATGCCCTGAAGGAGAACAAATAAATTTAAGCTATTTTAGATTGGACAGAAAATGAATTCTGATTTGCAGACACCTTCTCAGAGAAACCTGTAACAGTAATTTCTATTCTTAGCTACAGAGGAAATTCTAAGTTGCGTACCTCTGTGATTTATGTTATCTGATACCTAATGTTTCTGAGGGTTTTTTTGTGGGGGAGAAGGGAGGTGAACTTCCACATGAGGAGACCATGGGTATGCAAGCATTTGCTCTATCTGTGATACAGTAAATTTACTTTAGAAGAGGAGTGTCTAAAGTAAAAAGAGTGTCTTGCTTTCTAATTGAGATGAACTAGCTCTATTGATTGATTTGAAATCGTGTGTTTCTGCTTGGAAAATTTGCACTGTCTGCATTTGTATCATGTTAAAATAGGACCTGATCCTTCTCCTTTTCACATTGGTTGTAAAGCCCTTACAGTGGAAAAGAATTGGGCCTTACTCTGATAAAATACATGTGTTTCTCTGTGTTTATATGTGTTTATAATATATATACATATTTACAAGCAATGAATAACTACAAAGCGTGCTCAAAAGATTTCTCCAATTCTTTTACATTCTAATATGTTATACCATTGGTAGAGGGAGAATTCTGTCTTTGAATACTTAAGGCAATAATAGTATCTGTCACCATCAAGTATGAAGTTAACACCAGTTATGAATATAACCTTCCCCCTGGGCAGTCATTAAAAAGTTGTTCTTTCTAATTCCTGTATAAATATCTAGGTTAGATTCTAAATAAAAATTCTGTGAACTTCAGTTGAAATAAAAATAACAGAACTATTTGAGGTTTGTTACAGTCACTTCTATATCCAGTTGACCTTGTCCCAATTTTAGCTTTGTTTCCTTTTTCTGTGTGGCTTCTGGGAACCTGCTTTGAAAATAAAATCTACTCAGAGGGTCAAATCCTGAATATCTTACTCTGATAAAACTTCCAGCTAGCTTTGCCTGGCAAAGACTTGAAAACAGTTGCCTTTGCACTCCTCATTTTTTTTCTGAGTCAGAGCTAAAGTTCAACTGCTAAGGCAATGACAACCTAGAACAAAATAGGATATACTGAATACAGCCAATTTGTGCCAAACTAAGATTCATAATAGTGGGAAAAAATTACTATCAGCTCAAGCATACAGGAATAAATAATGGTTCTACATTCAAAGTTAAGAATTTGGGGAGTTTTTTTAAGATGTGAAAGGAAAAAAAAAAAAAAAGAAAAAGAAGTAAAATAACTTTACCTGGGAATCTAATATTAGCTTCAGCAAAGTATTTCCAATTTAGACCATATGCTAAGGACTAGACTATACCTTTAATAGGCAAGTACAAAACACTTTTTCCAGGTTTTCATTCTGAGATGAGAGGGGGAGAAGGAGGTAGTGCACGTGCTGCTTCTCTCCTCCATAGGTTAAGGACACTTTGTCCAGCTCTTAACATTGTCCTGTGCAATAACGCAAGACCAACAGAGGTACCTGCCTCTTCTTTGTGCCTTTTTGCCTCACAGTGGGAGCGTGTACTACCCGTGTTACCTACCTGGTAACATTGAGAAAATTGTGGGGGTTTTTTTCTTCTTCAGTTTCTTGCTCTTCCTCAGTTCCTTGATTATCAAGATATTATCCTGACCTCTTTTGTAAAGTGCTTTAAAATGTTTAATAAAAATACTACATTTGGAGGAACAATTGTAGGATCACTGGTAATTGTTAGAGCAGGTTTGCTTTTAAATAGCAATGACTGACAGTCTGTTCAATGGTGATCCAATAGTACCAGCAAAGCTTAAATTTCCCTGTTTCTCATTTATGCTAAAAAATTATATTCTGCTCTGATAAGCTAAAAGAATCTCAGGACTTAAACCTCAAAAGTCTCATAAATCAAGGTTTGCCCAGGGACATAATATAAATTTATTGTGAAATACTTAATTTTTTAAGGCTTAATTTGTAGCCGCCACTGCATTGTGATCATTTCATATGCCAAAGATAGACATCTAACTGATAATTTCCACATAAACTCTTCTTGTGATCACATACGTGGTCACAATAGCTGTGCACAAACATTCATGTGTGCGGGTCTGCACCCTGATGCGTGGTGCAGTTCTCCATTAACACGGTTAATTGCTAAGCATCAAATGCTGCGACTCAGAGTACTGTCAGTGGCTAAGAATAGACCTTGCACAGCCTGACCAAGCAATAGCCAATGAAGCGCTCCACAATGCAGCCCAGAGCTGTGGTGACCTCCACGGTGGCAGAGGTAGACTGTGTACAAGTTCGCTGGCCATCCCTTGCCTTTTCCCAAATCAGCTGCGTGCTATGGTACAAAAACATCGCTCTGGATTGCATAATGCACCTATGAAACCCATACTCTGCAAACTCTTTCTGTCTCTTGTTGTTTTTACTGGAAACACGGAGGAGAGTATAAATTTTGCATCCTCCTCACTTCACCCAGAGTAGTAGACTAATTTGTAGTAGACTTTCTAATAGAAATACCCACATCATTAAGATGGGAAAGATCTGTGGGCTAGTATGTCCTGCTCATCTCTTCCAATGAAGGAAGTACATACTGTTTGTTTCTTCTGGTAGTATAGCTGTTGATGTCATGTGGGGCTATCAACAAATACAGGACCGGATGTTATTCCTACTGAAGTAAATGTTAATACTCCCAGAAGGAGAACAGGTGCTAAGAACTTGTGAAACAGATACTACAGAACATATAGCTAAATTTGGAGGAGATTTTTGGATACCACCTACATGACGGAGCATGCAGTATTGATTTCAAACTATTTAGACATTCATCTTGTAGAAACAACACACAACAAAATAATTTGAGAGGATTTCTGCAGCAGGGTGGGTACACATCACAAAAATATGGCAGCAATTTCATAAGATGATACAGTACTAGATTAATAATAGACCACTATATTCAGCATATATCATTCTACATGTTGCATTTTATGCCCAGCAAAAGATTTGCAAGAAAAATGCTGACTTACGTAGAGTTTTGAAAAATTGTCTTCTTTAGCAGCCAACAGGGCACAGAAAGATTTTTCCCAAGAGCATCTATGAGTTCTAACATCCTTTAGAAAACAACAACAATTAATTTCTCAAATAATGTATGCCACAGGTAAACTATGTTCTGTTAACTGAAGTAGTAGATCATAAAGCAATCAGATGTACTTGATTTCAAATAAAAATGGCCTTAAAAGAATACTAAAGTAGCAAAATGATAAAATGTCATGATTAAAATAACTGATTTCACCTACTTGAACATATGCACTATAACAGTTTTGTTCTACAGTGCACAGAAGTTCCTGGCAAAATAAAGCTTTTGCAGGTCTTGCTTTGGTAAAGGGAGGTAAAAGAGAACATTTCTTTCTTTCTGGCTCTTTTGCTTCATCCACTATCTGTCTCAAACCCTAAATGGTGGAAAGGAATATCGCATAAATTAGGCACACAAATTAGCCAAAACAAAAGTTACACGACATGCCATGTGCACAAAATTAATGCCAGTCACTTGAAGAGCTTAGTCAGAAAGTACAAATGAGAAGTTTTGAGACTTTTATCAGCCAGCCTTCAACAAACTCTACTGAGAATATACAAATGATGTTCTTAAAGGTTTACAGTATGGACGATTCTGCCTGGATGTTCCTCAGATCGGTACAGTCGTCTGTCTAATTTCAGGACTGTTCTTTCTGTCTCTCAAAATAATCTCAATGGAGATAGTAGAGCTTTACAAAACATTAATTTTTGAGAAGAGAAGATGACAGAACATTTTCACAGATACTTCTTTACCTTTCATTCATTATTTTTCTTTTGAATTTAAGTTAAAATATAAAATCTGCTTGTAACAGAACATAAATGTAGAAATTTTCATTTCAGATTGTTGATATTGGCAAAGCTATCGACAATTGTAATGAAAATAACTATGTAGTGTTAACTTTGAATACTAGTACTGATTCTACCTAAAATACATTGATTTCAATATTATTTACTCTGCTTCATAATGGGGAAATATGTAGGAATTAAGGCCGTTATATTTATGAAACATTATGATCTGTTCTCAATTATTAATTATTAATGCAATTCATTTAAAAAAACTGTAAGGATCAAATTCCTCCCAGAATAACTGAAGCAAAGTCAATTCCAACGGTCAGTTTGACCCAGTGTGTTTACTATTACTTCTGCAAAAATCTTTTTGAAAATGCAGACTTAGAGGGTGGAAAGAATGAAGAAGAATGAAAAAAGACCACAAGGTCTGACACTATGAATTCTTCCTTTCCCTCCTCTGGCTCATTTAAGGACTTTCCCCTTGTTCTTAGGAGTGCATTCCCCAGGAATGAAATAGGAGCATTCCCTGCTTTGCTTACCAAAGTGCAGAGGGAAGAACCAAGCCAAGGTCTGTTCCCCTTCTGCTCTAGCTTACAAAGCAAGTCTTAATTCCTGGGGTGGGTCACCTGCTCCCAAAGACATGTGCCAGTACCGTAAGTATTTCAAATACCACCTGTATGCTGGGGAGCTCCTGGAAGCAACGGGGTCTCCCTGGAACAGGATGCCTTTCCTGGGAAGTCGTGAGGTTTATGTAGCGCCTAGCTGTGCTTATGGGAATAACTGAACCATGTTGCTTATTAAAACTCAGATTACTTCTTACTGCTTTTAAATCTACCTTTGTGGTTTCTTATTAACTGTTCCTTGAGCACATTATCAATGTCTGATGATACAAAGTCCAGTGTGTGCATTCCTTTACTTTTAGTCCAGTTTCCCAGAAATGTGGCTTGCTACTGTAACATTTGTAAGCTTTTGCGTCACCTATCTGCCAGCCCCTAGTAAACCTGTTGGCTACTTTTACCCAAATGCAACAAAGAGCTAGAAGACCCGTCTGTATTCATTTTCTACAAATCTCATGAAAATAAGTGGCCAGGGAGGCAAGGTGGAAGCAGACGTTGCTCTCCTGGCAGGAAAGGCTGCAGGCTGAGTGCAATCATGGCCAGGCATAAGGGAATCCACATGGAAATTCACCCCCAGTTACAAATCGTAGAAAATTAGGCTTCATTAATTCCACTGCTTATGGAACTACTTGTTTTAGGTAATATAGCTACACTGGAAATCCAGATGGTAATAATATCTTTGCTAATTTATAGAGCATTAACACTTTTTTATGCTAGTGTATATGAACAGCAAGACATATCGATCGGCTGATCCAGCTCCCATCCACATCAAAGGAATCTTTCCACCAAGTTAAGTGGGAGTTGGACTAGGGCCACGCATAGTATTATCCATCATAAACATTTATAATAGCAACATTAAAACATAATTTATTCTGTACAAGACTCAAAAGCAGAAACAAAAGAAGCATTTTAATCTTGTTTTAAATGCCATGGTAGATTTCATTTATACCAACAGCAGCATAAAAGGAAAACATAAATTCATATTCATAAAAGCATAAATGAGTGTACCATAAGTGCAAGTAATGTTCACTTCCTTCACTACTCCTGCAACTTTATTATATTTTGGAAATGAAACTTTCCGTTATGTCCTTGTTCAGTCACACTCTGCTTACAGAGGTGGTTTTCACTGAAGTACAAGATGGCCAAAGTTATTCTGTAGGATGGAAAACTAATGTATATGAGGTATGGAATTCCATGACTTCTTTTATAAAACATCTATATAAATTAGCATGAAAATTTTCAGACTTGGCTTTCATGGATTTGTGGAAGTCCTACAGAGGCTTTGGTAAATGCCTCCATTGAGGAAATATTTCATATCCTCCAGTAGCCTGCTATTCCACCCATGAGAGCATTCATATGCTTTTGAACCTATGTTAAAGCTCAGCTAAGAAGCCATTAACTGTCCAGATTAGTCCTGTACAGGAAAATCCCGCATGGGGAAATGGAAATTCCATGGTAAGCTCCTAGCAGAGTTTCCGCTGCATTGTTCTGGTAGGGAGAAAAGAGGGATTGTGTTCCCACAGAACGAGCAGTGGTTTCAGTCCAAGGGGCTCTCTCAGGATTCATCGGGGTCTAAGGGCAATCACACATAAAACTTCTGTGTCTTCAGGTTGCATTTTGGATCCTCATCTCCCAAAGAATTGTACTATCAAGGACTCCTGCTGTAGTTGCTACTGTGCTAGAAGGAAAATTTCGGGAGGTCACTGAAGTTTATATAGATTAAATGTGCGCTGGGCAAAGTTAATGTCAGTTAAGAACTTCTGCTGGTAGTCTCTGGTTTTGCCTCTCCTCATGGCAAATCTTCAGTCTTATGAAAGAGCATCCAGAATAGGAGGAATGTTCCTGTTTCCATCTATAGAATTTGTCTTGGGGTTATGGTTTTTTGCTACTGGAAAGTGTTTGGACTGCTTAAGCCTGCATTAAGCTAGTGATCATTGTATCAGTGTGTATGTGTGTTCACCAAATATTTTTTAAAAGGAAAAAAAGAAAGAGGTTTAAATATAAGATATAAGAATAGTTTCCAGTCCAGGAATGCACCCTGACTGGATCCTGAATGAATAGCAGGGCAAGCATTTAAGTTAGCCCTCTTCTCCCCTGTTCCTGCTCTTCTTGCCTCCATGAAAAGAAAGCACAGGCATCGGCCAGACCATATCGTGCTCCATCAAGTCCCCTGAACTGGGTAATCGTGGCTACCTGGTGGCACACAAGTAAACCTCGATAGAACCCAACTGTCTAGATGACTGGATCCTGATTTCAAATCAATACAACCATATAGGATTTTACTCAAAGGGCATTAATCACCCATATAAATTTGGAAATCTAAACTGTGCCTTGTTCAAGTCACACAGGATGTAGGTTTTTCAATAGGATTATGACTTCTGAACACAGAACTTAAGCATCTTGGTTAGGCAGGACACTTTGGATTTATTTTTTTTATATCATTTCACTGCTAGTGTACTTTTTCAATCCCTTATTGAATGAATTTATGATTCACTTGCCTGTGATACAACTACAGTCTGTGAATTCTCAGAAGACAGAAATCTTAAGATCCAAACCTGCTTCCATTAATGACAATATGAATTCTGGTGTTAACTTAAATGGGAGCAAGAGCAAGGTATACTGTCAATGAAATGGTGACTTAACAGTGAAAAAGCAGACCATAACAGACAGTTGCAATTCTGTTTCTTCCGCAAAGATGGATCATTGATAAGAGATCTTTTCTTCTAAAAGCTAGAGATACTATTGCTGTTTTTAAAAGAACACTTAGCCTGTTCCAGTTTAGTTGATTATGAATTAGTACTTTTCTTCCCTAGCAGTTGTTTTTTTTTTTCTTCATAAACTTAAATTACAAACCAAAGGTTTGTAAACTGTCAGGCACCGACTGACACTGCGTCCAGCTTGGACAATATATTTCCTTTTTGACACTCATTGTACTAAAACTACTAGATTGACTCCTTGTTTCTTACCTGGTTTTCTCCTGTATAGGGCATTTGGTTGTACAAATTATTTTTGGATGATGATTTCTCCAGTAAAGTACTTCTTTGAAATCCTTCCAGGTTCACAACATATAGTATTTAACTTCATTATCCTTAAAATTAAACATTAAAATATTTTCCATACACTGCTGTAGATTAGTGTTATAACCATGTTTGGAGGAAGGAAGAAAGGAAAACATATTGTTACTTCCGTTTATTTCTTGAAATAAAATGAAACCTTGGGTTTTTTCCCACATTATCCAGACATGCTCAGCTTGCTGAATGTCATGTGTGAAATGATATCCAAAAAAAAAGGTGAGGTATTTTGCTTAAAATATTTGATTTATCTATTCTAAGAGAAACAAATCAACTGATTGCTAATTTTGATTGAGACCAAATTAATTAGGAGGAAACGACCTCAGGGTGGGGGAGTATGAAAAGTTATGGCAGTATTATTATTAATTATTATAATTATTTTATTATTTTTTATTATTTGTGTCAGAAAAAGAGAAGACAGCTGTAGAGGAGACCTGACCTGTCACAAGGAAGGCAGTAGAGAAACAGGATCCGATTTTTTAGCAAAAAATCAGACTGCATTAATTTAGTTAACCATGTCTGTGAGTAACTTGCAACAGGTTTATCAGCCAGTGATTTATCAAGAAAGATTATCAGAATGACCATTTTCTGAGGAAGACAGGAATAGAAATGGAGCATTATGAATTCTTGATTTATTCTGGGTTGCAATGATAACCGTAAGTACATTAATGAAAGAGACTTTACCTGGATAGTAGGAATGTAATGTAGAGTGTATTAAGACTTCCTGTAGTGGCTTCAGTGCAAAGGAATTCATATGACTCATTAAAACCATTTTGGGAGGATGTCACCAAAAATATATAAAACCTGCTCATCAGTTTGGTTTGAATTTGCAAAGTAATTTTAGCAGAAATGCTTTTAAAATATCAAAAAGTAATAATTGACATATATACAAACTGAACTGTTTCAACATATCAGTGTTTGTGTGTGTGACATAAAAGTCAAAGAAAAGAAGGGCAAGGCTCTGTAGTTAGACCATCCTGATGAGGAATGGGAGATGCATGCTGCGCTCCAGCTTCTTGAGAAGTTTTGAAATAGTGTTACTGAAGAGTTTTGCTATCCCCTCTCTATTCCCTAATACACTCTGAACGGGGCTTTCACAATGTCTTTTACTGATACTGTTCATTGTGAGTGGCCTATTTAGAAAAAGAGAGGTACAGAGAGAATACAGGGCTTGGCGGCTGGCAAAGGCATGAAACATCTGGCCTCAAACGTTGTGCTCTAATACAAAGTGGAGCATCTCTCTCTGGAGAGACTGAGGATCCACCCAGAGTCACCTATGCCGCGCTGGGGCAACGCTGCTCAGGAAGGAGGATAGCAAAGTTTCAGGTCCTCTCAGATAGAGTACAGATCTCGTCACCATTCCCCCCCTTCCTGGGCTGTCTGATATAAGGAGGAGCCCTGTCAGTAGTACCACTAGGAATCTAATTCTCCATCTCCCTGACTTTTACCAATGTGCACCTGAAAACTGAAACGCTTTGGAAATGGCAATCTGTTAGACGAAATACTACCAAGACATTTCATCTGTAGAGGATCAAAAATAAGATTTCCCCAGACTGGAAGAATTGGATTCCATTCAATTTTCTGGGCTTCAATCTTGGTGACAAGAAATAAAAATATTCAAATAGCCTTATTGTCTATGTAATTGGTTTGACCAATTACAAAACCAAAACAAAATCAAACCCCAAAAATAAACAGAAAAAAACCCCAAACCTGCAAAACCCCCTCAGAATCTTTGTCCCCCAAGCAAGGTTCCTTGTGTAATGCAGCAGCAATGAGTGCCACCCTTCAAAGAAAAACTCTTTCAGATTGAGTTGAATAATTCATTTTCTGTTTTCTGACTGAATTTCGTAACAGTTGGTTGAATGTAACTTTTCTGACTCGTCAAGAATCCACGTGATCATGTAGTGCATATTTGGATACATGTAAAGATGTTCAGCTTTCTCATCTGCATTTCTGGGAGTGTGAAAATTGTGTCAGTACCCTTTAGATTTCCAGCCGACTTTTGCTGATGTAGGTGAACAGTCACTGAGGCACAATATTATCATTGCTGCCATACCGCCCCTATCTTAGAAGAATGTTATTGTTGCATTTGCTACTGTTTACTATTGTATAAAATGAAGAGACTTAAACTAAAAATGTCATCTGTGGAGCACATATGCTTTTATTTCCAAGAATCTGGATAATTTAATTATATTATCTATTACAAAATGTGCTGCTTATAAAAAGCGGTATTTGAACAATTTATTTTAATTAATACGAAATTTTAATGCTTGTCATAAAATGTCTATTTTTCCCAGAGAGTATATGCTGTCATTCGCTGATGTGGTACAGGTAAGTTCATGTAAAAAGAGGATTCAGTCTATTAACTACCACTTTCACCATCTGGCAGCATTCATTCTCCATCTTTTTTTTGTGTTTTTTGTTTGGTGGCAGAGGGTGCTGTGTACTAGACTGCATCTTCAGTCTTTGTTCTGAGCCAGTGTACTTTCTTCCTTTACTACTATGTGTGTCCTTTGTCTATTACCCCCATTTCTGTACTAAGGTTACACTTTTTTATGAAAGCACAGTGAAATCCTTGTACTTTGCAAAGACTGCCTTTAGAGTCTGGGCTAGTTTTCCATCTCTAGATGGAAAGTGCAGAATCAAAAAAAGTTCACTTAAATAAATGCTTTTTTGTTACCTTGAGGCTAACAAAACTTGTGATCTGTCAAATTTGAAAAGGAAATTAATTTCAAAGATATGAAGGTGTAGGAGGAACTCTGCTGCCCTACAGAATTTATCCTGTGGCTTTTAGTTAAACTGCCTGGGACAGTCGTAGCTGGTGCGGTAATGCAAAAAGACAGTGCTTCAAATAATTCCCAAAATCTTTGGGGGAACTTATGTAACAAATAGCAGAGTTAACTCAAGCAAGAAATGAGCTCTTTTAAATATCCATAATACAGAAATCTTCTGCAGGGTTTTTTTTTTTCCCCATGTTCAATATCAATTCAGTTTCAATTTCATAGGACTGTGTGAACCAAGACAGTTACAACGATGAAACCTGTAGAAATTGTGTGTTTAACTTCTTCATAACAGTCCAGATTTAGGAAAAAATGGGAAGGGAAGGCAAAGGGCAAAGGGCAAAGGGGAAAGGGGAAAGGGGAAAGGGGAAAGGGGAAAGGGGAAAAGGGAAAGGAAGGGAAGCGAAAAGGAGAGAGCAATTGAAGCAGGTGGAATATTCACGCAAGTGAGAAGTGTCTTAGGGCTGCAAAGGCAGCTGACAGATAACTCTCCTAAATGCCCAAGTTTCCATTGCTTTAGACAGCATACTTCCCTGCATCTTAGAGAGATTTTGTCTGTATTTAGTAAGGCTTCCCTTAGGCCACAGGGGAGTTCCAGATAATTAAAGAAGGATTTGTAGGTGTTTTCCCCAAAAGGTCCCAGTACCTGACAGATGAGACTAGGGACCACTGCTTTCTTGAAGTGTGAAGGTAGCTGTACTACCCAAACAGTACAAAATTACCAGGTACCAACTTCCCTGTCACATCTCACCCGCGTGATGCAATGATGACCAGCCCTCCTCTGACCCTGTCACCACTCCCTTCTGTTTACAACACTGGCTCTAATTGTATTTAAAGCACTACAGAGTTAAAACTAACGTGCAATTGTGACAGAAGTTCTTCAAGTTCACCATTTGTTAGTGGCCCATAGAAATTATCTCCTTTTTCTTATTTTAGGTGGAGATTAGTTTTATTTGTATTCACTGATTTTTCAGTCTTTGTAGTTGGGATATTTTAACAGTATAGTTTTTACCCTCACGCATCCTGAAGGAAGACCTACAAATATACGTAGATTTAGAAACAGCAGTTTGGCTAACATTAACATTGGCCACTTCAATGGGATTTTTAAAGACAGTGGTGATTTTGTTTTTCTAACAATAGTAATAAAGAGCAAGGAAGTGTTCTACACACAGTGTAGCTGTGAAAGAAGCAGGAAAATACACCTAAATGGAGTCCTAGGACTACCAAGCAACTCTTTCACTGTCCCCCCTTCACCCAACACTATATTGACAATTTCTGATTTCCTTTAGGTTTCATCCAAGCAGTAAAGATCATCAATAATCTGTCCCACCTGACAGAAATTGCCAGCACATGGTAGAACCTGAGCTCTCATCTGACTCCTCTGAAATACATTCCACAACAAGCAATGACAGTCATCTGCACTGTCCCCATATTGTTGATAAAGCTCATTCTGTAGCTCTGTTCCACCTTTGTATTGACCGAAATGAGTGAAAGCTTTGAGCTGTAAAATACAGGAGAGGAAAGTAGTTCAGAAAACAGGCACAAATAAAATAGTATTTTGGAATGAATGGGAAGTTTTGCAAAAGACAGGGCACCTGATTGGACTCATTTGAACTCCAAACAATAATTTCAGATAATATGATTGCAATTTAATTGAATATTTCCATATCAGATATGAAGTGCTTTGCAGTGAGGCCCCAGGAAGTGAAAAATCAGCCCTGACTGCTCTGAATGGGCTTAAATACAATGCCTAAGAAGAATCTAAGATCAAGTCAACACAATTCCCCAATGAATATTCTCCCCAGCAGAAGGATTAAATAAAGAGACAGACTTTGGCATTTAAAGGAATATAATTTAAAGGATAACTGTCAGGTTTAACCTTTTATATGTGTCATGACCATTAAATGGATAAGACTATCGATAGAGAAATGTATAACAGCAAAAGAACAAATAAAAAAAATTAACCTCTAATAGCTTTTAATATAAGAAACAATATTAATAACTAATGCCTAGTTCACATCTGAGAATTGCAAATATCCTGATAACATTCTAATGTTGACTCTTCCTGGGTAAGCAGTCTTGTGTCCTATTTATTGTACATATGCCATCAATATTGTCATGGTTACAGTACAGCTAAATCATTAATATATATGTACAAAAATTTTGAGACCATTTAGATTTAGAATGAAAGTAAGCAGTACAGCCTTGCACATTGCTTCTGTGCCTTCAAAAAGCCAATTTTATTACTCCAAAGTTCAGAACAAAGGATAAATCAGAATCACAGTTGATTAAAGATACATGTATTTCACATAAGTAAGTATTAGTTAGAACTTGATGAAGTTAATTAAAGCATTTCTATCAGCTTCACTAGGTGTTCAGTCCTCCAGTTATCTACATAAAATTCTTGTAATGAAAAGTTAGCTTCAGTGGGGTTTAGGAGCAAGCCAAATGCAGATTTTTCTATTAAAAATATGTTCAGCAGATCATAGTTAAACCAATACTCTTTTTCTCACTCTTAAGCTTTAAGTCTCACTTATTGAAAATTACATTTAAATGGCAAAAAGACAAAGCATGGAATATAAACTAAGATGTCTATTTGAATTATTCATGGTGATCTAGAAAAAATAATTGATACAGAGAGAATAATAAATGTCCAAGGAGTATTCCTTTTTATAATTTCACTTTTCTTTGCCTGTTTTGTAAAAGGAAAGAAAAATATCTAAATTGCTTCGAGTCCTCTTCTGCACCAACACATTTTCTCTTTGTTCATTGTTTTCTCAATGACAAATCTGCCCTGGCTTATCCGTTAATACAAACAAAACCAAAACAGCACAAAAAAAAAGACTTTCCTAATACCTTCGAAACTCAGAGAGATGATTTTCTACACTGGAAGGAAAAATACCAGCTTTCACTACTTCTAGCTGCTATCTAAAATTCTCATGTATACCTCATTTCCTTTTATGACAAAGCCAAAATATTCAATACAGAAGAGCTGCTAAGTGCTATCTCCTGCCATTTAGATGGAGTTAGGAAAGCTCTACTGATACGTTTGCTAATGATAACTGGTAAGTAGATGTATAACTCACTGGGGTATTTTCTATCAAATCAAAGAGTTTTATGATAACTCCTCTACAAAAAGCAAGGTAGTATCCCGACCATCTCAGTCACATGGGGGGAGGGCATTTAAAATTAGTATCTGAAAGACAAGAGTCTAAACACACGGCAGACTTTGTAATGATTGCTTA
The DNA here is from genome assembly GCF_000708025.1 of Charadrius vociferus. Lineage (NCBI taxonomy): Eukaryota > Metazoa > Chordata > Aves > Charadriiformes > Charadriidae > Charadrius > Charadrius vociferus. Next base: position 1,494,058 of record NW_009647419.1, read on the forward strand.
GTCTCACACTGTAAGAATGGGCTGATAGCCCATCAGTCAGGGGAGATCACTCATCACCATTGAGCCATGGTAGCAGCCACCAGATGAACTTTTCATGTATTTGTCACCCATTTTCCTTTCCTATTGAACACTCTGTGTCTGTATCTACCACTGCATCCATCCCACTGACATTCTGGGTTTGTGGCAGCCCTGCCCTGAAGAGGCTGCCTCTTCAGCAGAAGTTACGCTGATTTGGACTTTTAGCTCTGGAGGACACTGGCCAAAATAGCAGCTTCAACTCAAGCAGAAAACCTCAGCAGAGCTAAGGAGAATGTGTTTGCCAATTTGTAGAAGTCAGATGAGTTGATCAGCTGATACCATAATACCAGGCCATTATCAAAGTTTCATAAATCACAGTGGAAACTCAAAGTTGGGGTTTACGTTCCCTTTCGGTTTCTGTGGTGAATGGAAATATAAGCTTTGTGAAATACTACAGCTCATTTTTAATAGCACTGTAGATAGTATGAAGGTAGAAAGGAATGCATAAGCCTTTTTTCTCTTAATTTCTTATTTTATTTCTTTAAATTTTCCAGATGAGGTGCTTTCTGATTCAACTTCAACTGTAAATACAACTTTAACTGTAGCTTTCAGTGTAGGGCTCTGAAGGCCTTCCTTTCTTACAATAAATGTAAAAGATCAAAGATATTATCAAATAATTTGTAACAGAAATAACCAGGTGGACTTGAAATACTGCATAATTATAGTTTTTTAAGTGTCAGCTACAGAATTAAAAACACTTTATCTCATACTTCATCTTTTTTTATATTTTTAAAGTTGAATTGTGCCTCAAAATGGTTAGATTGAGAATTAATACCTACAGAACTTTAAGAATAAAAAAAGAATACATTTCTTTTTTTTTGTTTCATTCTGAAAGGTTCTCTATAAAACATATGATATGATTCCAATTACATCACTTAAGCTGAATCAAGGAACATGCTATCTTGTATGAAAGAAAAACAACAAAAAAAAGCCGTAAGTTGAGAGACAGGAAAATGTTATTAGTAAAGGAATGTATTGGAGGCTTGATCTCCTGAAGCCTATATTGGATGACAAAGAAAGGAAGGTCACTAAAGGTGCTTTTGGCCTTGCTTGATGCTGGATATAAAAAACAATTCAGAAGTTGTAGGAAGGACCTGGACTTCCTGCTGCCAGTTTTTCTGAGTATCTCTCAAGTATGTCAGGGGAACCGTGAACTGCTGTCCTCTTCCTGCTCAGCTGCTCATCTTCTTGAGACGGTATCAGTGGTTTTATCCTCCTGTATACTACAAAGAGTAGGATGACAACAGGACTGGAACAGCACTCCAGTCTCAATTTGACCAAGAGATCCAGCTGAAGGCTGAGAAAAACATTTCTAAAACTCAAGCGAAGACAGTGATGGTGCTACCCTTTCCCATGATGGACTGTAGCTGAGACAGCATATGAAAAGGCTGTATATGTCCTGTATAATAGTCTCAGGTGTGATCTGCTTGCTGTTTGCAAATCTAGTCATGAACAAATGACCTGTAAACCAGATTAACAGGCCAGTAAAAAATAAATTTTTACTGCTAGTCTGCATTGCTGTGAAGAGTTAAGCAGACAATGAGTAACAGCAAATCTTTCTCCTTATTACTAAGTAAGTAAACTCTAACTCACTGCCATAAAATAATAGGAGCCCTGTAGTAGTGTTTCTGGTACAATTCAAAGATCATCTTGTGAGAGTTGATTAACCTTTTTTCAAAATTTTTCACCTAAACTCTCTGTATCTTCTTTTCTGAAGAAAAAATAATAATGATATTTTTATAAGAAAAATGCCAAAAGGCAAAAATATGTCAGTCAAGCACTCAAGAGAACACATTAATTATATTAAACCTTAGAAATTGTCTTTGATAAATAAACTCACTATCATGAGTTAAAGCATGCTAAAATCTACCTACTCAGTCTAGAGTCTAGTTGACTTGGGGAGCAGATTACAAAAGGCTGCAATCAGCTGTAGGGGCTAGACCAACTAGCTGGCAGAGGAGAGGGCAATGTCTGCTTTCACATAATCCCATAAATAAAGGTTTTCCTAGAATGGGGGATCTGCTTCGGCCCAAACGCAATGATGACCTGAAGGTCTCATGAGAGGAGAACCCTTCTGCTCTAAAGGGCATGATGACTTAGTAGGCTGTTGACATTAATCCCATATATATTAAGAGTGAAGGTCTGGGAGACCAATACTGATGGTGTCTTGTGGTTTTATTGTTAGAAAGTGAGAGAACTTGAAATGTCTAGCAAACTGCTAATATCTTGCAAGTTCCTACCAATAGTAGGATGCTATTCCACATAACTGCATTGATTACATCTTTCCCCTGGATTGAGAAAACTTTCTTGTATGCCTTCTCTCTACCAGTCCATACTAATCAAATCATCCTGCTTCCCGTCTTTCTTATTCCTGAGGCTTCTCTGCTGTTCAGGGCCTGTTTCCTCTCCCCAGCATTTTCCCAACATTATATGAAATGTTAACTTTGTGAGGCAGAAATGTTTTGAGCAGCAGGAGATGCTGTGTTCTCTTCCTAACTGTACCGCTGCCCTTGTTAGAAGCAAGCCATCTTACCTTCCTGCGTCTTCCCTTAACACCCACCCAAGTCTCTAAACTGAAGATTCCAAGTTCACACGTACAAAGATAAATGCTGTTCAAAACATTGGGTATACAGCAATGTCCATTTGCTTCTTTCAGCCAAGCTGGACCAGGAAATCTACTGAACATGTCTTCCTGCAGACTGAAAGAAAAGGAGTATGATCTTGCATTATGTTGAGTTTCTTCTGATATAGGCGGAGTGCATTAATGTTTGTTGAAGCCTGCGATGAAATCCAGACTGCATAGAATCATAGAATGGTTTAGGTTGGAAAGGTCCTTGAAGGTCATCGAGTTCCAACCCCCCTGCCATAGGCAGGGACACCCCCCTCCAGTGCCTCACCACCCTCAGAGTGAAATATTTCTTCCTAACGTTTAATCTAAACCTGCCCTCCTCCAGTTTAAAGCCATTCCCCCTCATCCTATCACTATATGCCCTAGTAAAAAGTCCTTCCCCAGCTCTCCTGTAGGCCCCCTTTAGGTACTGGAAGGCCGCAATAAGATCTCCCCGAAGCCTTCTCTTCTCCAGGCTGAACAGCCCCAACTCCTTCAGCCTCTCCTCATAAGAAAGATGCTCCAGCCCTCGGATCATCCTCGTGGCTCTCCTCTGGACACGTTCCAGCAGGTCTGTGTCCTTCTTATGTTGGGGACTCCAGAGCTGGATGCAGTACTCCAGGTGGGGTCTCACGAGAATGGAGTAGAGGGGCAGAATCACTTCCTTTGACCTGCTGGCCATGCCTCTTTTGATGCAGCCGAGGATATGGTTGGCCTTCTGGGCTACAGTCGCACATTGCTGGCTCATGTTGAGCTTTGCAACATCTCTCAGTCTACTTAGCAATTTACAAGATGAGTCACCATATTTCTAATTATCTAAAGAAAAAAAAAATAACCAGAAGTTAGTAAATAGTTCTTGCTAATATACTGAAATCGGCCATGGGAGGCCAACTAGTATCACTACAGGAATAAGAAAATATCAACAGGGAAAAAAAGGGCAATCAATAATTAAGGCCTAGATACTCTTAAAAAAATATATAGTAATCTGGTGGGTTTTTTTTCCCTAAGATGTTATAAACAATTGATATGAATGCTGATTTATACTAATCTTTTTCTTTCACTGTAACCACACCACAATAACTTTAGACATAGGGAATTTGCAAATGGGATCCAAGCTGTGCATGGTTCTAACCAAGCTGTTTAAAAGCTGAACTCTTAGATTGGCTTGATATCCATCAAGAGAAATAAATAAGCTCAAACAGTTTATAGAAATACTGGTTTACTTTCAGAAAATGGTTCTGCTTTACTTCCATAAGCAACATTAGTTTCCTGGGATGGATGAACTAGGAAAATCTGATTCCCTCAACATACTTGTAGGTATCAGAAGGCAATCTTGTTTATTTGGTATACATAAAATTGTATTAATCAGAACAGCTTTTGACTTTGTCTTACACATTTTTGCTAACCCACATCATCATCTGCAGAAATTGAGAAGATTATAGGCAGTCAGTAGGGACAGCTGTTTTTATGGCCAGTTACATGTATCAGCATTAAAATCTAGAAAGAGCTAGAAAAAACCACTGGAAATATGCTGTCATTTCTTGGAATGAAAGCTCTATCCAGCTTTAATAAAGACATGAGAAATAGTTTTAATTTGCTAAATAAGTAAAGGGCCAGATTGAGGTTGTCTTAATAACCCCTGGTGTCTGTGGGTTCCAGCAGTCAGAACTCAGCCAGAATGAGCAACGCTGCCTGAAAGAGTTACGGAAGATATTGTCAGGCAGTGATGGAGTCCCCATCCCTGGAGGTATTTAAGGGTCGTGTAGATATAGAGCTTAGGGACATGGTTTAGTGGTGGGCTTGTCAGTGTTAGGTTAATGATTGGACTAGATGATCTTAGAGGTCTTTTCCAACCTAGGAGATTCTGTGATTCTGTCAGGAAGCTCACAGGGGTCGACACAGCTCCCTTGCCGTAAAGCAGGATCAGCTACAGTTGCCTCTCGATCAACTGCTGATGGCTCGTCTGGGTTATGGATTAACTGTGTTGCAAGACCAGAGACACCTGAAAGGCCCGGCACCAGCCAGCTCACGTCTGCCAGAGGAGGAGTTGTGTTTGCAGGACACTGCCACATCGGTGTACCCTGTACCCGCCTGGGTCCCTGCCCTCCCTGGTCACCCGTATCACCAGCCTGCTCTCTTCCCCGTTGCAATCTCACTGCCTGATCCCAAAGACCACTATGCATTCATCTCGTACAGCCTGTGGGTTTCAGGGTAGGGCTGATCTTCATTGTCATTAATGTTGTCATTAAAAAATCTTTTTTTCAGTGGTCTCTGAATAAGGTCGCCATTCACCTATAATCAGACAATCTTCCTTTTAGCATTTGATTTGGCTGCAAACTAGAGAACAAGCCATCTTGTCCCTTATTTGAAGAGTTTGAGGCTCAGTCAAGTTGTGCTGAGTTTCAACTGAAATAAAAGAGTATTACAGTTGGGGCCTGACTTACCTGGAGAAGCAGCCACCCACCAGCTTAGTCTTTGCCCACCAAGTTCAGCCCCTCATACTGGTCCTTCAGGAGTTCAAAGCCACATTCAGAACAGGAAGGACCTTGTATGAGCTTCTCTTGGACATACTAAGCTAGGGAATTAGCTATGGCAAACTTTAGATCATGTCCAGCGTATCCCTCATCCTATCTGATTTCATCTATTTTATGCTGCAGTTATTGATACGCAGCAGATTGCAGTGAAATAAACACAGTATTTTCAGGTTTATATTTTAACATTTAAAATTTTATCAGTATGCAGCACTATGAAAGGATTGTAGATGCTGATCTAATCCACCTACTTTTCCGGTGGCCAGATTTGCTGTAATAAAAATGCATATAATCCCTTAAATGACATACCAGTTTAAAGGGCTTCTACTTTTCTTTCGTAAACTGACAACTGTAAATTGTCTTTCCTTCCTAACTGTGCTTATTTGTTAAAAAAGATTTTCTTAGCCCCAAAGAAGCTAAACCCAACGTGACCTTGAGTGTGATCAATTTAAATACAAAATTGCATTTCTGGGTATAGCAGTTATTTCTCCTGATAGGCTCCTGGTAGATATCCTTAAATAGCTATTGACTCCCCAGTTCTTTAACCTTGCAATTTTAAAGATATATATTATAAAGTGTTCAGATCTGAAAAATTCCTTAGCTTGAATGCACAATGATTTCAGTGATTTAACTGCAATGTGAAGAACGACACCTGTAAATGGCCAGCCCTATTCATTTGTAGCTTATTTACTTATGATTTTTCTTAAGGTATAGTTTCTAAATTTGTGAAAAAGCATGAAGAAGTAAATTAGTCATGCAACTGTATTTTAAAGTTGCTTATGCAGTTGCTTTGAAGCCATTAAAGAAGCAGGTCCTTTTACTTGTATGTTCCATGTGAGCAATCCAAGATGTATTAGGAAAAAGCTTCAAACAATTCTGCCTGTCAGTTATTCCAGACTTAAATTTTGAACTCCTGAGCTGTCCCAAGCTAGGGATTCAGCTGAGAAGAAAGGCTCATAGGGCTGAAAAACCAACAGAGACTACTGAATAGGATATTTATTACGAACTGGTTCAAAACAATTCTTAAAAAGACTGTTTCTATTAAAATGGATTCTCCTATTTGCTTTCCCAATTTCCCACCATTTTCCATTGAAGGGTTTTGCAAAAACCTTGCAGTGACTAATGTAATAAGTCCATGATATCTCTGTGAAGAAGAGAGAAATTATTCTCATGTGTTTTAGACTGATTCAGCACTGCTTGTATCAGTGGCAGGTTTCATCTTGATCCTTTTTTTTCCGGGAGTAGAGATTGCTCATGTGTATAACCTGTTTACGAAAGAGCTTATGTCAAGAGACTGCTACAAAGTAGACACAGACGATCTTAACAGCCTAAAGAATAAAAAAAGAATTTAATGTGCAACAAAGACACAATGAGGCACAGAACAGAAACAAAACATTTGTGTAGGAAAAAAAAAAAAAAAGTATGGCTTTGCTATTAAAATCATCAAGGTTCAGAAAATTCAGAGACAGACAAGGAGTTATCGGTATATATCAGCACAGTAGAAACAAACTTTTGAATTGAAATGAAGACATTTTGATACTTTAATTAGTGCTGGGGGTGGGGGTGGAAGGGAAGACATTTTTATTTTTGGTAGTATAAATGTTATCTTCACCTATGTCATAAAATGAAATCTATATTTCAGTTGTAATTATTGTGAATATCAGACTTATCAGGAGATTTATGCCGAACACCTATTTTTCGCATGGGGAGATTTACCAGTAGCAAGGGGAGTGAGTCCAGGACTGAGGAATTAGTGAAGGGGGTAGTAGTTTTCTCATCGCGCTGTGTGGTTTTACAAAAACACCACATTACGTGATGACCAAGAAAGCTATACAGATCCCCTCGATTACTGCTGCAACTTCATCCAGCCCAGATGTGGCTTTGATACAACACTAACATTACAGGAAAACAAGCCCAGGACATTTCAGCTGCTACAGCCTGTTTATCAGAATGCTTTTGTTCGTCCCACAGTTGTATTTACTAACCTGTTTCTAGGGGGAACAAAGAGCTGATTTCACTTCAGTAGCTGAATCTGCTTACTCCTCAACTATTTGGATCAGTGGACCCCTTAATAAATCAAGAGGCGGCAAGAAGCATAGGTAAGTGAATTTCCCTGTGAGGATCCTTCACTGTTTCTTGCTGGAGAAAGCAGGGATATTCACTTTTCCAGTAAAGTCATCAGATCTGCTGATTTTCAAGGAGTACCTCATTGTCCCTACGGACTCCTCTCGAGTTTGGGGCAGAAGCATTCTCTACCTTTCCTGTTGAATCTGTGCCACTGTGCAATGAAGTTATTTAGATTCTTGGGGCCAGAAAAGGGAAACACAAGCACATGCAACAGTAGTACATGACCTATCCCTAAAGGGCATGGAATGAGGAGACAAGAACCCTAAATTTTGGCCCTTCTTCCATAAATATTTCCAGATTTTGCTCCCTTACAAGCAGCTATCACTGGGCAATCAGTCTACGAAGCAGGGTACTAATCCCGTTCACAGCTGAAGCCTCTCTCATTTGGCAGTCAGCTCAAAAGTTTGCTCTCTTTTTCTCAGGGCCCTACAACATTCTTATCTAAGCTGCCCGTAGCTTTCCTCCTCATCTGTTTTTGTACTGCTTCTAGCGCTTCTTTGTTCGTTCCCACACAGGCAAACAGGCACAGTAGGTCCAATGAATTCTTTGTGCATTGAGTATACTGCACATCAGTACAGTACATGACTGGTAGGTCTGGCATGTCTGGGAAATATTGAACTGCCTGTGCATGCAGTCCAACATGTCTGGGATTTCCATGCTGGCTATGTTCACAAGTCCTGGAAAAATACCTACATATTTTTCATAGACCAGTTCATTTTTCCACATGAAGGGATTAATACACTGTAATCAGTTCACTTTTCATCTTTTGACAAACTAAGCTTATTGAATTCAAGTCTCTGATCATGTATTGTGTTGTACAGCATCCTCTCTCGCACTGAAATCACTTTTGTGATTCCTTTCTGCATGATCTCAGGTTTGTGAACAGTGTTTTAAAAATACAGCCGCAGGAACTGTATGCCTCATTCGAAAAACAATCTCAGCAACGCTATACATAGAAGGTAAAACCCCTTCATGTGCCTCGTCAGTAAAAGACATGACCAAAAGGCAGCGTTTCCAGTTCGTAGGAAACGGTATGTTTTTACAAACTGCTCTCATCCAAATCACAGTGGGTTTTTTGGTGGAAACTTCTGGTGAATCAAAAGTACTCTGACCCCTGCAGGTGCTTCGGCAAACTGACACGAGCAGGCTGAGGCAAGAACCTGCATTTTTGAGGAAACAGAACAAAACTTGTAGCTCGGTGTGTTGCTACGCCAGGGAGCATCATCCATTTGTCTTAACGTTCGAGAGTTTGAGCGCTTGTCTAATACGACCTTCAGGGTGCTTTCCTGACTTACCGCCTTCCAGAATACAGGAACACACAATAGTTTTGCTTGTTCTCAAACATATGCACTGGGTTTGTTTATATCAAAACACGGCGCCTTTAATGAGATCAGCTTGTCATTTACTTTCCAAATCTATTAAAAAATGTAGCACAGTATCAGTTCAAATACTGATGCCCAGTAGATGGCTGCTTCTCATCGTCCATTCCTTGTAGAGATATGTCAGCTGAATGGCCCTAATCCACGTAATGGATGCTGCATTGATAGCATTTTATCACAATAATGACGTTTCACTGGAAAACAGATCAATGCCTTGCAAACTATTGGGGCTAATTAAGACATTTGTAGCTCTTGAAAAACAATCGTCTACAATTTAGTTTAAGTTCTGAATGGATCAGAATAAAGTCAGCTATTCTGATATGATAAAGACATAATTCATTTTAATATTAGACAAATATGGGAAATGCCTTCTTTTAGACAAATATGGAAATGCTTTCTTTTTCAGCATCACGTTGGACAGCTGTACTGCTTCCATTAGTAATGGGCCTGTGCTAGTAACAGGCAACCTTTGCTACCACTAGGCATTTAGGCTGGAGTGAACGGCAGTGAATTACAGTGCTTTTTAAAACACACCAAAAAGGTGTTGCTATTGCTGACAAAGCTTTACACTGTAGTTTCTTCTGTTACTGGTAGCAACTTGTCCTTTGCCTTGCCAATGGGGAGTTTTGCCTTCACAGAGCAGCTCCTCCATTGACACGAGAACTGGCTCTTTCTGGTAAAGCTGACGCGCGCGCGGGACTGGAGAGACTGCAGAAACCATACCTCAGCACCCTCCGTAACACCCTATATTAAGTTTCCAGAACCTCTCTCCTAAAATTTCCCACATCGCTGGCACCAGTACACGCAACCCAAGACTTTCCAGGCTCAGCACCCTGCAGCTGACACACCACCCCCCCTC
>NW_009647419.1:1506048-1524025 GCF_000708025.1 Charadrius vociferus
AAGCTCCCCCCCCTCCCCAGACCCCCTTATTTAAAACTTTTACCCTTCGTTTTCTGAGCCTGAACTTCCCGGCTCTGCCCCGCTCTTCGCTATCCATAGCGCTTCGCCGTTCTCGCTAACAGCCGATAGCAGCAGCTGCCGGTGCCCAAACTGAAAATTTCCCGGATAAAAGGGGGCTTGGGAAAAGGGGTTTGGCAGATGGAAAGCGGCGGAGGTCAGTCGTGCACACATGATGCCTGTTCCGGATTCCCTCCTCTGTAAGGAAACACAAAGGCTGATCATCTGTTGTAAAGTTTTCCTTCCTCTTCCTGTCACTTAATATCTCCCCGCCTGTCCTACTCGGTATACAGTGATAAGGGATGTCTTTTTCCCTGCTGGAGCATCAAAGGAGGCGGGGGGAGAAATCCCCACGGCAGGACACCTCGCAAAGTCACTTTCTGCTTCCCGCCGGCTGCTTGTGAGGTGATCAACCGCTGTGAAATGCCAGAGAAGTTGACCCCCCTCTCCTCCAAATTTTGTATCTCTCAGAGTCCTCCAGATTTATTTTTTCACATATATAACTTAACGAAAGGCCAAAGGCAAATTTCCCGTCTCTTTTTGTCTTGTCCATCCAGCTCCCTTTTCCCCCAAGTTGAGGGAAAACATGGCGCTGTAAAGAGATTACAAATAACCAGTAGTTTGGGATGTATAAAATGTATGTGGGACTCAGAGCGGGAGCTTCGACAATTCTGGAAAAGGAGAGGGAGGCGGTCTCCTCTCGGCGGGTAGAGGGCAGCAGAAAGTCCAGAGAGCTGGTGAGGCAGCATCTGTCCAAAAACCTCGCATTTAAAATGATGCGCTGTTTTGAGAGAGCTAAAACCAGTCATTTTTAGTGGGCAGCTGACCTTTGTGCCGGCGTTCATTATTAGTTTAAAACTCCATTTGCCTCCCTCACAAATAAATTGCAAACCACAGCAGAGCAGGGCAGTGCGTCCCGCCTGTACTGGAACGAATGCCACCAGCCTCTGCAGTTGTTGCTTGGGTAGGACCAGCTCCAGGGTTAAAAGCTCTGTTGTTAAACAGTTAAAAAGGGCCCTAAACCACTTTGAAGACATCAGTGGAGACCGTGTTGCTGAGTATGTATGTTGCTGTAGTCTCTCTCTCTTAGTATTATTTTTAATATGTATTGTAAAAGTTTTCTTTCAAGAAAAGTACAAGCAAAAAGGGGAGAGGTATTTTAAAAACCTACCTGGTTTTGGATGAGTTTCTCTTTTTTGCAGCTTTTCAAGTAAAAGCTTGGCTTCAGTAGTTCCACCCCCCCTCTGCTTGGTTAAAGGAACTAAAAGCCCGCAGTCATTAAATGCCTTAATGTTCTAACTCCCTTACTGTATCACAGTACGGACGTCTCTGGCAGTTTAGGAGTATTTCATTCCTTTGAAGTGATGCAATCTGTACGTTGCTGTAGTTCAACTCGTAACACGTCCCATTTACTGTTGAAAATAGTATGAAGCATTTGTTGGCAAGATTGCATTTCAATTAGTGTTGTGGTTAGGAACTAGTTCCAGCTGTCCCTATAGGAATAGCCAGGGAGATAAGTTATCTATTTAATTTTCATTCTCGTAAATGAAAAGCAACTGAGCTGAACTGTCAGCCTAATAAATAGTCCTGGAATACCTATTACCGAATTGTCAGGAAACTGCCTCATTCTACGCCGCAGAAGTAATGTATTGTTCTTCATGGTGGGTGTTGTGCACCAGGGGTGGCAGCGAGGAGAGAAAAAAAAAAAAAGAAAAAAAAAAAAAAGAGGAGTTAATGTACTGCCTACGATGACTAAAATGAGGTTGCTTAGCTCTATTTTTTTTGATCGTGGTGACCTAAACGGTTATGCAGTTTACAGGCACATGTGCAACAGGCTAGGCTGGTGATGCCTGATGTGTGAGCAGTACTAAGCCATGCCTTTATCCATTAACGGAATGAAGGCTGCTTGTTGTTTTGTTGTTTTGGGTTTTTTTTAATCCTGTCTACTGGGAGTGCAAACCCTTTCCTACCCCAGTTCAGGGAGGAGGTAATGGAAGTGACTTACAGAACTGTGTGAATAGAAATTGACATTTTTACTCTCCTTCCTGTCTCTAGCCTTCTCTTTCACTGCAGTTTTTTACACTGAAATGACCCCTACTGGCTACAGTTATAAGCATTTTTTTTTTCAATCATTTTCGAAGCTTTAGTAGTGTCTTATTTCAGAGTATCAGCGCATACTGGGCTACAGAAAACTTTAATAGCTGGAATTGCAGCAGGTAAAAATACTTGTCTGTTAACTTGGTATGAGTATTTAACACACTCGGCATAAGTGAACCCTGTAATGCCTGATGGAGAAGCCTCTGTGGCATCTGTCACTGGCAGGCTCTCTTTCTGAAACTAGAAATGGACTAGTTTTTGTGAAACCAGTGTTTATTAATGAATTCTGTTGCTGATTCTAGGTTCTTTTCTTCATCGTTCTAAAACCTGAAGGAAGTTCTCGTTCATCTCGCCACCGTAACTATTCACATCTCTATGCAGTTCTGAAACTCAGTTTGTGGCATTATCCTATGTAAATGCCTTTCCTGAATGCAGTTGTATTCTTGCTAAAGAATAATCCTGAGGCCAGCTTCCCCCGGCACGGGTGGGTACCTTTCCTGAATGGCAATCTTGAGAGACTTTGAAGACCTCCAGCCTCTCTTGGCTTTACCGGGATGCTGCTCGGTTGGTTCCATGAGGTGTCGAGAGCCTTACAGCCCCTTCCAAACACTCCTAGCATTGAGAAATTTTGAGCTCAAAGCAGGGACTGCCCTTGGTCTCTGTCTTTGATGGTAGGTGTAGAGCCACCCCCGAATTAGACTGGAGTTCTCCAGAAACACATTAGCCTTGGTTTCTGCAACATTTCAGCTGGGCAAGGCTCCTGCCTTCTGGGGAATCGGAAAGCCTTGGAAAAGCTCTGCCAAAGAAGTTCTGTTACTCTGTGAAGGCATTTCTTGGGATGACTCTTTTTGTGCCTCTGTTTCAACAATTCCCCAATTTCTGGTCCTTTTAGGTGAAGAGGCCTTGATTGCTTTGCTGAAGTCTTCTAAGGCGAAACAGGGAAATAATTCTGAAAATGAGCCGATATTATTTTTAACCCCGTAATAGAAACATAACATAAGTTTTTGTGATATATACTTGAAATATAAAGTTAATGAAACTACTAGTTTTACTGTGTTCTCAGGTTCCTTTAAGGATATATTTCCATACAAGTTAGCCTCCAGGTAGCCATTGAAAGAAGGTATTTCTGCTCCAGTGACTTACCAATAACATTTGTACTTTGTTTTAGGTTTTTGTTTTGGTGGGGTTTGGGGTATTTTTTGGAGGGGGTGCATAGTTATTGCTGTATACTTTTTGCCTGTTGTAGCTAGTTTAAGGTTTGCCTTGAGTACTTGAGGCTTGTTTGCCTGGCACGTAGCTTCTGAACTGGCGTTTCCTCAGAACTGGGAGAAAGCTGCTGTAGCGGATTTTGGGCAAGTATCAGGAAGTATGTGGGTTAATCTTCCCGGATGATGGTAGAAGCTTGCCCTACTGTGGCTAGTCTCAGTCTCTTCTACTAATCTGCAGCTTTTTGGGAGCTCGGGGCATTACTGTCTGTGTGACCCCTCGTTGGGACAAGGAGGGAGAGCTTGGGTGTTCTCCCCACGCACCTTCAAGCCTGCTGTGAACTAATTTTCCTGCCCTAGAAACATGACAGAGTATGATATGTAAGGGTACAGTATATACTGTATGTAACCAAAGCGCAGTGAAACTGGAGCTGATGAGAAAAAATGAAACTCTGATAATTTAGGGTTTGGTTTTTTGTTTTTTGGTTTCTTTTTTTTTTTTTCAAAATTGGAAGGAGGAGAACTAAGCTCTTTTGTGTTCGGGCATCAGTGTACACATATGATAACGGAGTTCTCTTCTGTTTTTCTAAAGTAAGAACAACTTGCTTACAGGCTTGCTAGGATTTTTACCACAAGTAGTGCCGCTGCTCGTAACCTGTGTAGCTAGTACCCTTGGGAGAGCCTTGTTTTCACTTGGTTTTGATCCTGTACTCTGTATCTAAGGGGTCAATGGACCCAAAGACTAGAACACGATTGCTTTGTCTCCAGACAGACTTCTATACAACATGCTTGGCTTCTTGCCTGTGATGCAGTCCAGACCCCTGAAGATCAGGTAATATTTTTCTTTGAGTACGAGATACTGAAGTTCAAGTGATTTAGAAGTTTCATGTGGGCAACCTGATTGTTTGTGTGTGTCTGACTGGAACAGGGCTGCCCAGATTTCTTAACTGTTTGTTTGTTTTTTTCTTATTCTGTTATGCAGTGGATGGCTGGGGAAATGTCCAAATAGTTCTGATGTCCACATGTGTATAGAGAACTTCCTCCACTAACATCAAGTGTTAAAACTGATGATCTAGTTGGGGGACTTAATCAGTATTAAATGGTGTGCCAAATGATTGTTGGCATGAAGGCAGTCAAAATACTTGGTTCAAAGGCTGTCAGCAGTCCAGGCTGTCCGGGGGGAAAAAAATGGGCAAATTATTTATGCTGTTAAAAAAAAAAAAAATCATGAAAATTGCTGAACTTGTGAAACTGGAATGAGAAATAATTCTTTGATGGCGAATGTTCAGCTTCTGACATGCTAGTTGTGACCATATTTAACAGTCCCCTTCCCCCACCCTCCAGAAAACACTTAATAGGCACACGCTGACTTCTTAAGCACAGGCTGGATAATTTATAAGCTATTTCTACTCCGACTTACGTCTATGCCAAAATCTCGACATCAGTAAGAACGTGTAACGCTGAGTGTGGCATGGAATTTAAATTAGATTAGGTGCTTATTTGACTTGGAAATGGTTTCTTCTCTGTTTCTGGGCATCACATTTCAATTTTAGAAATCACTTCGTTTCAATATTTCAACAAAAATTAAACAGAGAAGTCAAATGGATATGAAGAGGGTTATTGATGCAGGAATCAGTTGGTTTTTGCTGTTGTGGATCAGCACAGTTAGTTTAAAACTAGAAATCTTGAGGTGGATGGGCTGAATGACTAAATCTCCGAACTTCTGTCAAGAGGAATGCTCCTTTTTTTTTTTTTTTTTAATTTCTTGAAACCTTTTGATCTCTCATGACCATACGTCAAACATCCTCTGCTGATGTGAATTTTTGCCTGTAGAGAATGGTTATTTAATCAGGTTTCCCAAAATCATGCTGCTTACAAAGAGTTTTGTTTTTTTTGGTTTTTTTTTTTTTTAAGCTACCTTCAAACTTCTCGGATAGTAATTCCTTCTAACTTCTGCATCCGTAGGCATGTCTGCTTTTTCAAGTACCCTCTAGCTGATTCAAGAATACTTGCATAATTTAACTTCTTGCATAGTACTTAGTCAACCAAAATGCCATTTGACTGACAGGCATGTTATGTAATAACTAATCCATTAATATGGTTCAAAAATGCCTCCCTCTTCCTTTTCTCCTCCTCTCTTTGCACCCTCATCGAGGATTCTTCATCTCAATGAGTAAAGTTCATAGCACCTTGCAGACAGGACCAAATGTTTCTCTGTTTTAATGGATTAAATACTTTGTAGAAGTGACCTAGTAAATGTTTCTTGTGACTTGTAAACTGCTTTCATTTGAGAAGGCATTTAATCCACAGGGAGTGTGAACTTGGAAGTGGTGAATGCGAGATTTTGCCTGAGAGTTCACCTGACACGGGCTGTGTGGGCTGACAATATTGTTTTAACTCTGCCTTTTGCTATATATGCATCCAATTTGGAAAATGACTGATACTGATGTAGCAAGCTTATGTATATGGAGAAACTTAGCAATATAAACTAAGATGTGAAGATACCTTTGTAAAAGGCTATCTAGATTAAATTCCACATAAGCATACGGATTAAAAGATGGTCCCTGAGGCAGCTCTCGTCTAAACAGACTAGTTTGGCCATGTTTGGAGGAAGTAAGCCCTTAATAATGTATTGAGGTGAATGGCAGCCATTCACACCTTTACCGGGGGCAATATTCAGTTCCCAGCAGCTTTCACTGGGTATACTGGTTACTTAACTTCAAATCATGTTAACACCTTGTGGGTCATGAGTGTGAAAGTCTTTCAATAGGAAAACAAACAGGAGAGCTTAGGGTTGTGGACAGGAGGAAAAGCACTGGCTCGCAGGCATGCACCCATTCCCATGTGCTTAATCATTTCCAAAACTTTAAGGTTTATGTAGCCAGCTGCCTTGATACTGATAGGCTTCAGCTGTTTAGTTTTTTTTTAATTAGTGAAAAATTTAGCAACTGTAATGTTTCTGAATCTGAGGGACCCCATTCTGTCGGGTCACTTATCCTTGCAACAAATTAAAGTTCAGGGTTTTGCCACAGCCTGTGCTGGGCTCTGTTCAGGAGGTTTTTCAGAAAGGCTGGAGGGGTGTGTGTGTGGAGGTGTTTCTTCCCCTTACTGATGGGCTGTTGATAAAAAGCTGAGGCCATACTGATAATGGTGTTATGTGAGCTAATGTAAAAAGTGCTGCTTTGATAATAGAAAGACTCAAGTGGATGTCTATCTCTAAGTTAGGTTTTAGAAGAAGAAAAAAGCCTCGATGCTAATTCTAAATTCCCGGTATGTAGAGTTTTTCCTGTAGTCGTCTGTGACTAATAAATGTGGTGTAATTCCTGTGAAACATCCTACAATTCTGGTGTTCAGTGATGCTGCGTTAATGACTTGGGGGGAGGGGGGGGGAAGTGGCAAAAGGTTTAGGATATCGGGTTTCTTCTAATAGTGTGGACTGTTCTTGGTATAGTTTTTGCTTTGTTCATAGCCCTATTCCAGAACTTGTCTTAGGCAAAACTTTTCCTACTCCTGTCCGCTTTGCTTCTGCTGAGCAGCTTCAGCGAGCTGCCAGCCAGCTACTGCTTTGCAGCGAAGCTGATGGGTGCTGCTGTACGTGCAGGCTTCTGAAGCCTGTGGGTTCAGCTTGAAGTGTGGGGGGGAATAAATTGGAATTTTAGCCTCCTTTGAAAAATGGGTATGAGGGTTTGGCCCTTTCCTGAAGCTGTAGCAATTATTTTCTTTTTTTTTTTTAAGAGTTTTCTAGAGCTGGAGGAAAAATCTGCTAGGACAGCTGAAACGCTGCTGTCCATGCTCATTCTAATCAGGGGAGTACTGGCAGAGGCTCTGGCTGACCAATTAAACCCTGGGACACTGTGTAATATTTTCAGTCAGCTATTTACAAACGAGACATGGTTCTGGTCATAGGTTTAAAGTAACTTATTTGCAAATCTTTTTTCAGGTACTTAAATGTCTAGGGGTCAGACTTCAAGGCTCGTTATTTATCATTTCAGACCATCTTTGGGGCAGAAGGCTATTGGAAGCATCATTCAGTCTTGTTGAAAGGAACCCTAATAGTGAAAGTCAAAAAACCAACCAAACAAAAAAGACCCCAAAAGCACCAAACAAAACACCACCACCCCCCTCCCCCCCGAAAACACTAAAAAAAAACCCAAACCAAAAAACAAAGCCCTCCACACCCCACCCACCCCCCCAAAAAAGGGGGGGGGAGATACTCAGAGAACTGAAATATTGCAGACAGTGTGGGCAAGGGAAAACTTTAAGACTTGAAATAGTTGTCCACATCACATGCTTCACTTAATGCTTCCATTTATCTCCTTGCTTTCCTCACGGCTTCGGTGGAGTTTCTGATAATTGAGTGGAAAGCTGGTTTGTTTAAATACTTTCTGCATTCCTTAGTATGAAATAACTGCCTTGAGACACACGCAGCGCTGCTGCAGTGAAAAATCTTTCTCACTGTATCAGGGATTTGATCACCTGAGATACACGCTCTAGTTTGAATAAGATAAAGCAGGCAGTTGAGTTTGAGACAACCCTTATATGTGTGGTGTTCCTGAGATATCCAAATGTTATGGTACAGTTCTGCTTTCTAGCTTTGAGTAGAAATTTTATCAGGAGGCTGCAAAGCCCTTTTGTACTGATGTGCATTCCACACGAAGATTGATCTTGGAAAGTGGACCCTTCTAAAAGGTGGAAAAACTTGCTTTATCGTAAAACTCTCAGCTGTGTGTCTTCCCATCAAAGTTTCTGCCAGCTCTGGTCCCCGATTCATGACTTTGCTGAAGGAATAAGTTGGGAGAGGATTGCAGCCAGTACATGAGCTCAAACTCACTTCAAGGCTAGCCTTCCCTTCTGCTGCTTTTCAAGGTCTGGGGCTGGGTTTCAAGCATTCTTTAGTGGTGATTAGTCATTTCTATTGTTCAGCTCCTCCAAAACATGAATTTCCTTTCCATCCTTCTTTTTTCCTGTTCAAAGAGAAGCCAAAGCTTACTGGCAAGAAGTATTTCCTTTTTTTTTTAATTTTAGGAAGTCTGTAGAATCTTTTCAGAGTCTCATACCATCTTAATGAGTACCACTGGTTTGAAAATGCTGTTGTGTGCACCAGTGTGCTGGAGTGTGGGGCTCAGACCTTGGGTCTGGTTTGATGGAGAAGCTTCTGAAAGGTTCCCCCCTTCCCAGAGGGCAGTACCAGCCTCAGTAAGGATCACTTCTCTGTCACTGTGAAACCCTTTCTCTCTCCTCCTTCAAGTGCAGGATTTAAAAGGATGCAGGAGTCTGTAAGTTGTGAATTTGCAGATCTGAAAGTGAAACAGTCCATGTATTTGATGGTCTCGTTGTTCTTTCAGCATCCTGAGAACCTGTCTGTCAAGCTTTAAAAAGGCAGGAATAGTTGAGTAACATGCTGCAGTTGAATGTAAATTATGGGAGTTCACTCAATTCACCCCAGTTATGTCTACCCCGTCACCCCTGAACTGTAATTTAAGATTACTGTGGGTGCAATGCTTGTATATTAGTTTTCAACAGTGATACTTTAGTGACCATTCCAGTATGTTGCTTGCTGGTTTGAAGGGATGCATTATCTTTATAAACAGTGAAGGAGAATAGTATGTGGTTTTCCAAACAATATCTGATATTTATTAAATGTCCAGAAAGGAAGAGAAGGGTTGGGGCACAAAAGAGAAGATTCTGTGGTGGGCAGAAGGAGGAATTTAAGGAAGGGAAAGTGAAAATTTTAAGCAATGGAGGAGCCTCTGAAAAAGTCTTTCCTTGTACTTTGAACTTGCACCTGTTTTGAGATGATCGTTTGCATGTGGGGACAATAAATGCAACTATAGTGAGCTACTGCGTATTTCAAAATAAGGCTCCAAGTTAGTTTCTTGTAGTTGCATGCTTTTCTGGAAACACAAGCAGCTCTTCGAGTGAAGAAGACATACATGCTTCAGTCGTGAACATCACGCCTGGCACACTGCTGTGGTGCTGTATTGTGAGTGCTGGTATGTAGGATTTAGCACGGAAGAAGTGATGGAATGCTGCTTATTGGAGACACATTTCTCAGACTGTTTCCCAGACTGGACCTGTTGTTTAAGGACCTCTTGTTCAACTTGTTAATGCCTTAATCCTCTCCTGTACTTTAGATGCATGCTATGACAGCACTTGGGAGTTCAGCAACCCAGAGCAGTGCTTGAATTATTAGCAACCTGAAACGTTTGCTTTGCAGAAAGCAAATGATCGTATGAATGATGGAAGAAAATGAAAAAAGTTTGGAATTAACGTTTGGATGCCTCCCCTCCCATGGTTTCCTTATGGTATGAGAGCACACTTAGAAGAATTAAAGGAATATTATGTCCAAAACTTAACTTTGGTCTGAGTAAATGCAGAGCCGCTTTCTTTTCTGAAAAGGGAACTTGCCTGAATGAGTTGGAAAGAGAGGGGAACTGCATGTAGATAAAAGTGATTTGAAAGAGAGAGACTTTCAAGCTATAGTTGTTGGCCTGCTGGGAGGATTTGAACTGCTTCTAGACATGTGTGCAAAAGGTAGTTGAGTGGCTATATAACAACAGTCTGATGTCAACTAAGGACTGCTAAAAAGAGTGGCCCTTCCCTTTTTTGCCCCTACCTAATCATGCCAGCACAATGAGATGGTGGAAATTGCAGCTAAACTAAGATCACTTTGGATGAAAACTAACAGTTTGCTTGGGCAGCTCTTCAGCTGGATTGTTTCTAAAAACTTAGAATGTTAAATGCCTACTTGATTTTTGTACTTTTAAGCGTCCTGTAAGTCAGCTAGTGGATAGGATGTGCATACTGAGGTGTGAGAGGCTTTTAAATTCTTTCACTTGGGTCTTGTCAACACTACTTGCGGAGAAGTAAAGCATTCACAAATGATTATATCTCAGTTTCTTCTTTCATATCATCCAGATTTCTGAGAGGTACGCATGAAAGAGCACTCTCCTGAAATGAAGGCCATAGGGGAGGTCAAACAGAGCGTGCAGGAAAATGTTTGTGCTACAGTTTGGAATTGTTCATGAACTGTCCCAGGTCTCCGAATCACTGGTGTGTAAAAATTTGTTTTTTGGAAGAGTCTGCAGGACATGATGATTTTGGGAGTAATAGAGGCTAGGTTATATGCTTCACAGAGCCTAGACTTTGTTCAAAATGTGTTTCTGTTATCAGTTGAAGTATTGCTGACCTCTAAAGGAACAAGCATGCTATACTGGACCACCCTTTTATCTGCATCAAGCAGAGCACTAGATGCCTTTGTATCAAGTAAGTTGTCCTGGCCTGATATAGAACAGAACTAATTTTCTTTATAGTAATCTGACTTTTCAGTTGAGCCTCTTCTTAAGGCTTCTTTAAGAGGCTTTTTTAAGAAGCGTCTTCTTAAAAGAGAGCATCTGTCGTTCATTTGGTGGCTAGCCCAGCCTAAGCCATGGCATAAGTAAAGCTTTGAATCCAAGTTAGGCACTGGATTCATCCCTTTAGCTCATGTGAGAGCTTTCATGTGGTTGTACCTTTCATTCCAAGGAGTTTTGTTCTGCCTATACTGATGTGACTTCTGAGGGTTTACCCTAAGTGGTAAACAAGTATTCGTTTAACAGGACCTTTAATTTCTATTCATAAAAGGACAAAATCAACTAGGAAAAGGAGCCTTAAGTCTTCATGAAAGATCACGCTAGACTTTGCATTGATTTACTAAACTAAAATAAGCTCTTTTCTTGTTATACGTTTGTTCCTTCATTGATGGAAATCTTGTTTCTAAATGAAATTGTGTGAAAAGCAGCCTGGTAAAAGACATCCAGGCTAGAAGTGGATTTCCATTCTTCCCATCTGAACGTGACTTTTTTTATATTCACTCACAGTAATGAAAAATACCTTGTTTCAAGATTCAGTGTGTTGGTTGTACAGTCTGCAAGTGTTCCTGAGGGATTTCTCTTCCATCCTCTTAATATGTTGGCTGAGCTCATTTTTGAGGGGTGCAGTATTGAAGACTTGAGGTGCAGCTGGCATTGGGCTGTGCATGTCCTCTGTACCTCCTTTTCTGCTCCCGTCTGAAAAGCCATGAGAGGTGGCAGGTGAGATAGCAAACACTAACTTGTTCTGGAAATGGAATAATATCGTGGGTAGTGCCACAGTGTGTGGTGCCTCGGCATCGAGTCATTCTACCGTAAGGGATGGCTCTGCTTTCCATTCCAGGTGGGTCCCACCTTATGTGGGGCGTGCAGCTCTTGTGTGACAGGGACTCTGCTGAGCTCTCTGTCAGGCCTGAAAAAGCTCTTGTGCTGAAATACCTCAGGGTAAAAGCTCACATAATGGTCTGAACTGGTGTGCTGGAAAAACAGAAGTGTGCTGTCATCGCTGTCTGCGTGCCCCAGCTGTCTGCGCCACACTGGTCCCAGGGTGGTGGTGGTGGGTAGACCAGCTTTAGGGAGCCAGGAGGCAAGGATGCCCTGCTTTACGGGTCCCATGGCCACTGGGGCAGGCGAAGCCCTGGCCAGTACGGGGTGGTAGGGGAGGAGACCCTATGTGTTGGAATCAGAGGAATTCAAACTGTTTTCTTAAGATGGTTAAACAGACCAATCTAGATGAAGCTGTGGTCCCTGCAGTTACAGAATTTGAAACACCAAGTCTTGGAGCAAAGCTGTAGCCCCTTTTGTTCTTGTCGTTACATGGAATACTGCTGTGATTTGTAAAATACAAATTGTCCAGGCTGTATTCCGGCTTCTCAAAAACAGGATGTATTATTGTTCTCCAAATTCTCATGATTTTTTTTTTTTTTCCTCCTCCCTCTGCCTGCATGGCCGCCTCATGATGAAAGTGTCCCAGGCATTACTGAAGCAGCATCATCTCTTGAAAGAATTTTAATAGTTTCTCTTCAGGAACTTCTATACTTCCTTTGACTTTTATTGATACAGTTGCTGTACAGGATGATAGGTTAACTTTAACTAAAAAAAATAAAAAAAAAAAGACAAATTGTTTCCTGGGGTTAATGACTACTCTTCCTTTGCTATTTTTATGGAGTAGAAGAGCCATGAGGTTTCCATGGAGGTTCCCTTCTTCACGTCTAAAGTGGACTTAGGTGTTTATTCAGTGCTTTTTGTCAGCAGGGTGCTTTGCCAACTTATAACAGAAAGTGAGCAGTTGGCTGTACAGGGAGAAACATACCTGTGAGTGTCTGCCATGACACTTGCTGTGTAGGTCATGTACAGTACTTAAGTGGTAAACAGCTCTTTCCAGGTGTTGGTTGTTTCCCCCCCCCCAACCAGGAAAAACAGCAGGTTAGTGGATATTCTGCATGTTTCAGTGAGTGGACAGCACTTATGTGTCAACCTCAGTGTGTGTGTGTACATACTGTTATTTACTATCAGCTTTTAGACTGCTATTGAGAGTCGGACTACTGAGTGACAATGGGGTTGTGTTTTGGCTGTGGCCTCCCATAGTGGAGGACAGCTGCTGAGAACCCCAACAACAACAGAAAACCCTACCCTTCATAGCTGGAAGGTGCCTTAACTTTTTCTTTAGGGGTTACTTGCTGGGATCTGTACTGGAAACTTGCTTGTTGATAGTATACAAAATGGGGTGAAGTACTGGAAGGCACAGTGTGAAAGCTGCTGGGGAATACAAGGATGTAGATTGGAAATAGGTATTTTTTCTTTTTGTCATTACTAGAAGTCAGTGGATTATCTGTGTAACTGTTCTGTAGTACTTGTTTTGGTAGGCAGAAAAGGTTGGAAAGTGATCTGGTGCTCTATAGCAAAGAATACCTAATGCCTGGTTTATTTTCTTCAATCTTGCATAAAAAGCACAAATCTTGCTTAAGCTTCTGGGTTGGTGGGGTGTTGCTGTATGTTCACTTGACCTAAGGAAGCTGAGGTTTTGTAGGACTGGTAATCTTGGTGGAATTGTGGATTGGCTGGTTTTATCTCTTCCTGGAGGAAAAAAAATAATCTTGTTGCATTCTAAAAGGATAATCTTGTTCCTTCTAATAGGAAAATGGGCAGTTGAACAGTAGGGATATGAGTTACGCCCATTTGATGGGACTGATTCAAAGGGAGCTTAATTATTTGAGCAGAGAGACTCATTCCAGCCCGTCTGTCCCCCTGCCCCTCAACAGTAAGGAGCATGGTGTGCTTGAGCGATTCTCCTGGACTATGGATGGTAATGCAGGAGTGCTGGAAAGCTCACTTCTGGTCATGTTACAGAATCGAAGGCCTGGCATCTTGCAGTATTTTTGTAGCAAAAAGTTATCTCTGGAGTGAATTCTATGTGATGTATTTTTTAATCGGATTTAAAAATGCTCTCTTTCTAACTCAATTTTGACTTCTGTAACAGCTGCAGATTCTGTCCAACATTCTCACTTCCATGATAAATACTACTTCAAGTATCTGTAAAAGTTATTTTGGTTAGAATAGCGCTCATTTGTACTACAGCAATGCATTTCCCTGAGAGATCACAGTTTTTCATACAGATGGAAGTAAACAATGCCAGTAGCTATAGCAAAATGGGCAATAGAGCAGCTGCAAAACATGGTATTTGGCAAATCCCACCATTTAGATTAATTCTTTTTTTTTTTTCCTAATCTGTTATCTTCTGTTTAGCGCTATGTTGAAGTAAATCACACCCAACTCAAAGCAGCTGAATTTATATACTGCAGCCGAAATCCAATAGTGAGCGAGTTTGTTTGTTTATTTTAGATGAAAACTGGGATGATGATCAGCTTCTTGGATTTGAACCGTGCAATGAAAACCTTATAACAGGTTGTAACATAATCAACGGGAAATGTGAATGTGACACCATTCGGACCTGTAATAATCCATTTGAATTTCCAAGCCGGGATACTTGCCTGTCGGCCTTAAAAAGGATTGAAGGTAAGCACTTGTCTTCAGTAATTCAGAGTTAGTAATTTTTCAGTGCATTTGATGAAAAGCTAGGGTCTATTTTAATATGTGTTAGGATGACTTGGGTAGCTTCAGGTACCTGTGGTCTTGTACTTGTCAGAAGACAGTTGTATGCTTTAAAGGAGGATAAGACTTCAGGAGGTTTGGCCTTCCAAATGTGTAGGTTGAAGAATGGAAGAAACTAATACTTTGTGCTTTGTGTGTTATGCAGACTTTAAGACTAAAACCGTTCTGTTTATAGTTCATGGTAGCTACCTTCCTGTATCGTTAGCTGTAGAGCAGTGGGGAAGGCTCTTTAGATTTATTGATGTGACTGAACCATGAATAAATACAGAGTATTTTAATAGCAAAGGCGTAGAAAAAAGAGTAGTTGTTGATTATACTTGCATCTTATCTGAATGCATGAATTGCTATTTTCTGTAGGTTTACGTACTGTAGCATTGCTTTGTTGCTTGTGTTTTTTCAGTTTCCATGTTCCTTTGATTAGACTTGCATTAGTCCACAATTGTTTATCTTCTGCGCACATACATTATGGGTTTTTTTGTTTGGGTTTTATTGCTTGTTTTTTTTCTTTATTGTTGCTTGTGGCTGAACTGAAAACAGGTTGGCTCAAATATATCAAGTTGGAATGAAATTCCCATGGTGTATTTTTAGGATTGTTTTGAACAACTGTCAAAGGTTTGATCTTGGGCCCTTTCTATGATGCTGTAATTACTGTTAATTTTCCAAAGTGTCCAGCAACATGCAAAAGTTCATTAGTGGTGTGAACCTGCTTAATTAGTCTGCTTTAAAGCAACGTTTGAAGTCATATTGCAAAAGTAAATGTATTTGTAAGGCTACTAACCATATTTAAAGTTACTGTCTTTGAGTTGAGGACGTATGATCTGATGTTCTGTTCCTTTTGTCATAAGAAAATTGTTTTCGAGCTACAGACTTTAAACAAGGAGATCTTTTAAGAAAAATGCAGCTGGCAGAAACATGTTCATTATCATTGGTCGTGACGGTGGTTACTAAAGGCATACAAGTGCTTTGTGTGGGTTTTTTTTGTGGCTTTTTAGCTCTAGGAAGAGGAAATGCACAACCTTTGGCCCTTTGTTGCTATAGTAGTGGGCAGTAGCATTTATGGGTTCTTAAGTAACCTCACCCACCACTTTTTTTTTTTTTTTTACTTGTGAATGTGTGACAAAGTCTGTAGTAATTCAGCGGGAGACTATTGGCATGACAATTCATCATGTGTTTAACTTGCTAAGAAAATCTGCTGTGGATGCCGTTTTATTTTTTGCAGACTCAGAAGAAATGGACTTAGTTTGTGGAACGGTGTAACTAAAGCAGGTTGATTCTTTGAGTAGTTTGCTTTTGCTAACCTCTAGTTTTGGCTACATTCCCACTTTAAAAAGAACCACACTTTAAGCTCGCCCTGAGCTAGCAATATTCTACACGTAAACTGTCTGGTATGACAGTGATGATGAAGTTGTTTTTCAGAGGTATAACTTTTTTTGTACATTTTTCTTGGTTTTATTTCTCTGGGGCATGGGGAGGGTGTTCTTCTAAAGGCTCAGATTATAGGACACCAGTAGAAGAGTTTCGGACATGATGGGTTTTTGTTTGTTTTTTTTTTTTAAATCCTTCACAGATAGGAAAGATAGTTGATGCAGTGATGAAACAGCAACAATACCCTTAAATACCAGAAATCTGGCAGTTATGAGTGTTATAACAGTTCAACTTATAAGAATATAAATTTGCATTTGCATCCTCAGACTATCAAACTTCTACGACTGAGGAATGTTTGAAGTTAAATCTGTCTGTATTTCCTAATAGAAGGGCAGAAGTCATAGCGTAACTTTGATTTGTCTGCATTTGACAGCTGTAGTCGGTCAAATCTGCCTACTGTGTTTTTGCACTGGAAATGCTTAGTCCCTCTTTCCCTAACTAGGATTAGGAACTGAATGCTAACTGCTTATGGAGGCTGTTTCTTTAAATGCATTACTTCTTGTTTTGGTAATTAAAATGTACGCTTCATGCTGTACCTAAGCTAATGGAAAAGAAGAGCAACTTTTTTCCCCTTGCGCTTGCCACCTCTCTGGTAAGCAAGCCAAGTCTCTTAGGTAGAGTGGGATGGCCGCTTTGGTGTGTTTGAGCCAGTATTTGCTGTTTGAGTATTTCAGGCGTTCAAAGTTTATAGTCAAAAAGTTGAATTAATCTGTTTGGAAAGTCCACCTGAAACCTGGGTTAGGTAGTATGCAAGCCAGATGGTTCTTTGAGCATGCTAAAATAGAGAAATCTTTCAGTTTCTTCAAGGCAAGCTAAGTCTTAAACTGTAGTGTCATGTAAAAAGGGGCAATTCATAAGATCTGTAAAATATGTCCAATTAAGATTTTCCTGAAATCCAAAGTACTGATGTATACTTCACTCTTCTAGTTTGTCTGTTAAAGATAACAGCAGGAAGATTTGAAACTAGTAATTTAAATCTTGAAGTAGTCTAATAAAATCTGCCACGGAAAGTAGGACCAAGAGAGGGTAGTCAAACTTCCCTCTCCTCACCACACTTGGGTAATTAAGTAAAGTGTGATTAAAAAGACATAAGTTGAGCACGTGAATGATGAATACACCATAATCAGAGTTTCTGAAGAAAACTTAAAGTGCCACTTAAGCAGCTACTTCCATGTGTTTTCTACTTTGAGGGTACTTACTAAGCAATTGAGAATGTTTTGTGTTGTTTGGTGAGGTGTGTCACTCTGCAAGATTTTTGCTATTCATTGTAAGTATATGTTGATGAACTTCCATAATACAACTAAGGCAAGGGAAGATACTTAAGCCCATCCTACTGAGGGGAAAATGGGTAAGGTTGCTTTCCTTCTAATTATGGAAGTAGTTGGGAAGGGGGAAGGTCCTATCAAGTGAACTCTATTTTTTTGATAGTACTGTTCATAAAGGCACAGCTGAAATAGTTTTATAACTTTACAGAATATTTGGCAAATTGAAACCTAGAAAATTAGTAGTATACAATGGCATCTTGAGAAATTCTGTCTCAAGCAATTTCATTAAAGTTGCATGGCTATGATAAGTTGTCTTGGACTGTATAAATTCATTTAACTGAAGACCTGTCTTTCCGTTTCCTGAGCAGTTGAGACAAAGCTATTATAGAGGCTAGTGGTGCTAGATCAGTGTGGTTTGCTTGTTCTGATTAAAATGAGTTCTGTGGCTTTTTTTTCTTCTCCCCCCGCTCTTGTTTTGTTGGATTTTTCATTGTTTCCTTCAAAGACGAAGGAAGGGTGCAGTTAGGCTGCCTCAACCATACAAAGTGTACATAGGGCTGTGCGCAGGAGATGCTGGCGTTAGTTGTAGTTGCCAGCTCTGTCAATCTGTATGCCTTACTGAAAGTTGCCTTTGCCTGCAGATGTGGAATCTGTTCCATCAATATGACCTGGTGAATAACAAGCGGTGAGCTGAAATTTGGAGTCCCATTTCCAGATACGAATGTGTATGTGCTAAGGCAGTTGGGGCTTTTATGTGTACGTTGGTTGCTCATGTCTTTTTGTGCTCGCACCTTCCCTTTCAAGTGCTTTTTAGTCGTCTTCCTTTTTTATCTAGTTTGTCTTGTACTTAAGGTTTTTGGGCTGTGTGTGGTCTTCCTTTCTGGGCTTGATGTCAGTTCTAGCTTGCTTACTCAGCTAACCTAAAGGTTTTTTTCTTGTTAGGTTCATATAGCATCTTTCTTTCCCT
>NW_009647419.1:1524103-1532653 GCF_000708025.1 Charadrius vociferus
GGCTTGTGTCTGCCTGCCTTCCTGGGCTCCTCATGTTTCCTTCTACCTTTATCTTTCCCTGCCTCCTTTTCTTGCTTTCTTTGCCTACCTATTTCATACCGTTTGCACCCCAATTCACTTAAACGAGCCACATGAGGCAAATAAGACAACTTTATCTGTCCATCCTTAGTAGAATCAGGCTGCATGGGCTAAAGTCACATTGCTTAGATGTCATTGACAGGGCCCAAATGCCGTGTTCCTTATTTTGTCTCCCAAAGTCTTGCTCTACCCTGAACTGGGGGAGCCTGTAATGAGGAGAGTCTGTTTTAATCTCTACTCATGTGTATGTAACTTGTGTACGGGTGCTGATGTCTGTTTGCAAGAAAGTACGGAGAGGCTAGTGTGGGGTCTCAGTAATACAGGTACTGAAGACAGTTGTCGTCCCCATCCCATGCCCTTGTTTTCCTGGAAAATAGTAGGATTAGATACCTTTGAAAGGACTAGGAGGTGACTTCTAACTAATCTTTGTGTGGACATACTGCGAACGTTCAAAGACTTGTTACTTGAATAGATTATCATACAGCCTAAACCATATTTATGCCTTAGAGGTCTCCCTACTCTATTACCAGGCTTAAAGTGCCTGCTTCTCTGTATGGAATGTCACTGATGTTCCATATAGAAGGTTTGTATAGAGGTCATGAACCATCCTGCTGTGAGGAAATGCACACATTTGGGGCTAGAAAGAAACTGTCTGGAAAAGCTATCATGTAACTAAATAATAATAGATTCCTGTGTTGGGTTGTTTTTTTGTTTGTTTAAAATGCTTTTGCTCTTGGTTATTGTCTTGATGAGTGCCTGCTCTGATACGGTTCAGGAAATCCTGTGTTCTTGAGCTTAGAAAGCTTGTTTCTATTCAGGAGACTGCTAATGATGACAGCTTGGTTGAACTTGGACTGCTGGAGTGGACTCTGGAAAATATAGCCAGAGGGTAAAAAGTGACGAGATGCCATCTGTCTGCTGAGCCACAGTAACAGGCAGAAGTCTAATAAGCTGCATCTACACATTCTTGCAGTCATGATCTGTTAAGAATTAGCTGCAGATGGTACAGAAGAGTCAGTTCTTCAGACTTCACAGGAGACACTGAGGATTGGGGGTGGAGGAAGTGAAAGAAGTACTAATTTATTTTTTTAAGATATGTTTGTAGGGCGTTGGTAGGTGGTAGCATTGAAAACTTGTTGTGTAGTGCCAGTCCAATTATTTCAAAATCTCGCCTAGCACATGTGAAGAGTCACTACGGAGTCAGTATCTGAAGTGACCCAGCCTCAGTGGTTTCAAGGACTGTATTCCAGTTCTGGGATCTTCTTTCTCTCTCTCGATGCTAGGCTCTGGCAGCAGTTTAAATAGCTCAGCAGAACTTTGAAGAACAGGAACCTAAGGATGTTCTTGAGCCTGTGCCTCCTCCTCCTCTACAGAGCAGGTCAGGATCTCTGCTGTCGTGAGGCGGCAGCAGGTCTTTGGAATGATAGCTCGCTCCTTAAAAAATGTTCCTTGTTAGAACAGCTATCTCCTCTTCCTTCTGGGAGGTGGGATGAAAGTTGTCAGACTACGGACCACACAAGTGCCACCAGCCATAGCAGAGGTGGTGGTTTTGTGTCTCTCTCAAGTTCTCTCAATGTGCACTTGAACTCTTAAGAGGAGAAACCCATCAACTTGCTTTATCAGTTCATATCCTACCAAAAGCATAAGCATTTTCCATGTCAAAATTAAGCCCAGTTTTTATTCAGAAGATGTCAAGGATAAAAATGGTACTTTTTTTGATGAAAGATGCAGTTAATGCTTTAGATAAATGAGCACCCTCTGCTTGCATCTCTGCATGTAAAACCCTCTGCTGTTACTAAATTATTGAAACCCTTACTTTAGGAGTTGCTTCTTGGTTACCTGGTTTGCACCTTTCTGAGCTATTTGCTGCTGTCCTTTGTAGGTGAAAGGAAAAGGCCTTTTAAGTCACTGGTATCTGTTAAGCTGGCTTATTGCAACATACTCCTTGCATTCCATTATTTTTACATGTAACTGAATAACTTTATACTGGCAAATGTTGCAATACCTGTTAGACCAGTCCTGGAATAACAAATATGAGAAGGTAATTTTTATTCTGAATGCTTGTTTGGTTGTTGTTAAGTCTGATTTTGTGTTAAACTTCACTTGTGTGGTCTTAATGGCTGCAGCTATGTTGAAAAGCTAGAACAGAGTAAATCCAGCTTTATGCTGAATTATCAGGCAAGGAGGGGACTGAAATACTTTCAAATGTGCTTAATCTGATATGCTTTCCACTGCTCTCGCATAACAATTAACGTATGTTTTTGCTCAAATAACTGAACTTTGAAGGTTGGCATGTATTTGCAATAAGGAATGCAATTGTGGCAAAGGTCCAGATTTTACCCTTGAATGTGCTTGTGAAGAGCCAAGTAAATGCATTTGGAGGCAAAATTTTACGTGAAACACAGAGAAAAATAGCAGTATAGCTTTCAGCCTTTGTTTCTGAATGCATAGTTACAGAAGGAAAAACCATTTGATGTGGAAATAGTACAGATTAGGAATACTGATATAAATTTAAATACACAAAAATCTTCCAAAAACCAAAAGGGAGGAGAACTGGCTCATTAATTGATAAGAGGGTCTTGTGACAGTGGCACATCTGGCAGTGCAGTTGCCTTCACAGCATAACAGGGTGGTGTTAAATTTGCAGGACTCATCACTTTGCTGACTTTAGCTCTTCAGAGAACTGTTCCCTGATCAAGGAAGTATGATTTCTTCCTAGTGTACTGGCTCTTTTGGCATGTCCTATTTTTGAGATGAGTGATCACACAGGGAACATCTGTGCCATGAGATTTCAAGCTAACGGTAAGAAAACCTTGCAGAAGTTTCAGAAAGATATCAAAAGGGAAAACTGACTTTCATATTTCTGCATTGATGTGGCTGGATACCTAATATTAGGCTTAATTATATTATGAATAATGCTGTTTGTATTAATGGGGTAAAAATTGCATTGAAGAAAACTCAAAACTGAGCAGCTGGTTAAAAAAAAACAAACCTGGAAGTGTTAGCATCACAGCATATAATGCTTAAGGAGAGGGTACTGGATCTTCAACTTGTGATGCTTCAGTTTCCTTCAAACTTGCAGTTTTTGAGATTGCTGTGGACTAAAGTGTAACCTTAACTGTAGGCCTTGGGATAGGACCGTGTGACAAATGCATCCGACAAAGCTAGCAGTCAGATGTGGATGGCCAAAGTGTGGTTGTTCCCAGAGACAAAGGAGCATTCTTCTTGCCTTTTTCTGTTTCAAATGCTTACCTGCATTAATCTGAAACAGAATACAAGATAACCTATTGTACCTTCAGCCTCTATAAGAGAAGAAAAAGAGCAGGGCAGGTATCTTGCAGCTAGTAAGGTCTTCCTTTTGATAAGTTCAGTGCCTCCCAAATGTTACCTTCCATGTTGGCAAGTAGGCTGTGCTGAAGTATGTCTGCTTTAACTGTAATGGTAAGTTATGGGTTTTAATGAATACTTGACCTTAACTTCTGTTAAAACTGGCGGGGGAGAGAGAAAACGGAGCAGGTGACTTTTAGCAGAATGCTTTCAGATGCAGGGTTGATTAAGGATCAAAAGTTATCTACACGTGACGGAAGAGACCTGAGCAAAGATCTCGAATTGAATGGTGTGTAAACATTAGGCTAATGTTGGATACTAGCAGGAAGCTATACTCCTGTGGCACTTGGTGTGCTGGGTCACAGGTCTTGTTTTGACAGGGCAAGTCTTGTTTGGGTATCTGCAGCATTGGTGCTGACAGAGATAAGTGAGTGTTGGATGGCTGTATCCAGTGACAGTGGTATCGGTAACATACAGGCCAATATGACAATTTTAATACAATGGTTATGTCTGTATAAATAATGAGGAACAACTTGTGGGAAAATAAAGTTGTCTTTTTTTGTTTGATCACCTCCAGTAGACTTTGTAATTGTGTCTTTAAAGAATAATTTTGTAATTCTAAATAGTTGTATACCATGATGACAAACTATTCTAGCTCTCTGTGTCCAAATTTAGGCCTTGAATTATTTTGTGAAGTCTTGTTGTTTTTTCTAAACAGAAAAATCAGTGTGCAGCTTCCACAGCATCAAACTAACTCTTCTGTGCAATGTAATGAAGCATTATCAGCAAAGTGTTTGTCTGTGATAAGATGGATGGATGGAGGCTAGAGTTGAAGCAAGATCCTGTGAACCAGTTGGGTTTTGGAGATGATTCATCTTTGAAGATGAATAATCCCTTGCAGAGAATGGAAGGTGGGAGGAAAAAGGAGAAAAGAGAACTTCCATAGGTTCTGTCCTTGCAGATAGGTTGTTTAATAAGCTTCGTTTGCCCCAGCAGCTTTTAAGTAGAGCAAGGGTACTCGTAGCTGTTCCAGCTGCACCCTTTTCAAGATGCTTGACGATCTAACAGTCTATGCTTTCCAACTTAAACATTCCAAAAATGTGTATGAGCCTGTTTTTTATCTGTGTTCGCTACTAGAAGATGAAACATTTCTTTCCTCCCATATACAAAAGCACTTGCTAATTAATACAGTAATAGATGTCCCTATCAAGTAACTTGCAAATGTAAAATTTCTGCTCTGTAAGAGAGCAAAAGGATTAATATTGCAATAGAGTTGACATTGGTGTGACAAGGAAAACAATTATTCCCCTACCAAAAATGTTTGTTATTAAGAAAAAAAAGTAATAATATTTTGCATTCTCTGCATTAACTTCTCTACACTGTTGTTTTTCTATGCTCATAAACACAGGGGAGACTTTTTAAATTGCTGGTCAAACTCTTGGGGTATAGCTGAACTCCTGCCCCCCATCCTCATCATCTTCAACCCAGTTTTCCTCTCAGCAGAGGTGCTAAACTGCAAGGGAAGGGTCTCTAGCTTGTTTCCACATTCAGCAGAAGCATATTAAAGACTTAATTGTAATAAACTCTGGAAAATAATGTTGTAAGTAGGATACTGTCCTAGACTTGACTTGGGGTTGTGCACTGACCACTAGCACTTTTTTTAGAGGACTTTGCGTGACTAACTTATTTTCTCCAGGTTATCAATCCTTATGAATTTGAGTAGCAGTAGATCCGGCTGATGCTATGTCACAAATCTCTAATACGCCTTTCCCTTTTAAGAAAGGAGTGTGCGTGTGTGTCTCTGTGTGTGTGTGCAAAACCATTCCAGGTTTTCCTGTAGCCATGACTGCTTCAGTCTAGCTGTAATCAAGCCTACATCACTGGATCTGTCAGTGGTTGAAGTTTTGTTCTGAGCTTCGTGACTCCTGTTTGCCTGTTACTCTCCTCTTCTAGGTTCAGTAAGAGCAAGTGTTGCTTGACTGCACCCTCCTGCACCTCCAACCCCTTCTCCCCCCCTGCCCCACGTAAAACTTTTTAAGTTCCTCTTACAAAGACCTCGGAGAAGAACTTCTCACCCTACCCCAGAGTGTTAGCAGGGGTACAGCTCAAAGTATAAACAAAAGTCCAAACATCTGTTAAAGGGTGTGGAAACTACCTAGCTGTAAATGGGCTTTTCAGGACTCGGTTCCACCTGTGACAGTGCAGCGAGGTGGTACTCTGGCCAGTATCCCGAGGTGCTGAACCTGAGCAGAGGTGGCACATGTGTGCCCTCTATGGATGCTTAAAAATCAAATGCATGCTCTCCAAATGCTGGGGCATCTGGTTACTCACTATCAATATATTTTGGGCACACTTGCACTTCTAGTTACTGATAAAGTGTTGCTCTACACAGATACTTGTGGAGAGGATGTTTCGTAGGTGAAGCACTGACCTTGAGGCTGAATGGCCTTCTCAAAATAACAATAAAAAACCCCAAACAAAACCCCATGCAACCAAAGGCAATCTTAGCCTTAGTGCCAAGAAGCAATAACCCTAGCTCCTCCCAAATTCCCGCGCATGTTCTCTTCCCGGTTGTTCTAGATTCCTTCAAGTGTTCTTTATTCAAAGTGTTTCCTTAAATTCTTGCTGTTCAAATCCAAGAAAGCTTAATTTCTGTCTGATGAAGCAACTTATATGAGGTACATTAAATAGTTCATCTCAAATCAGATATGTTATGTCAGTTTATGTTAAAAGATGTAAATTCTGTGTTTATGTCCAGAAGAGGTAAAGCTTTCACTGTTAGCTTCAGTTGGGGAGAGAAGAAATAGCACTTTTTTTATGATCAACTTTGTTCTAGAGACATGTAAAAATTGTTGTCATAGTGACAAACCAATCTACATAATTGAAGGTGCTAGAATTTAAATGACTTATCAGACACAGAATCTAGAATCACAGCTTCTATAAATGATTGCACTGATATGTTGGATGTTAAACATGTTTGGCACCACCATATAACTTTAGAAGGGCCGAGAAAACACTCCCTTGTTTTAAAACAAACAAACAAAAATTACCAACCCTAAAACTGGTAACTCAAATCTGCTTTTGACCTCTGGCTCGTAGATGCAGTCACATAGTGTAGCGGAGGAAATGCCTGACATTCTAGCCATCTCAGCTGGGGCTTCCAGCTCTTTGGCACACTTGCGTGTGTAGGTTGGATCTTTTTTTCTCCTTAGTTGTCATTGCAGACTTCTGGCAGAAGCAGATAGGGGACAGAATAACGCCAGAAGCAGCATGTTTCATTTTTCTGATTTGGGTCTTTCTGTAAAATGTATTTATTGCTTTATGAGAGTTTTGAACACGAGTTCCTAATCTCTTGTACATTTTTAGAAGCCGGGTTAGAAGATGAATGTCATGAGTTTACAACTTCAGTCAAAAGACTGTATTTTGAAAAGCCAGTCTGGATGCTTCTGAAGAAGACCACTTCAGACATAAAAAATTGTCCAATAAACTTGTGACTGATGTACTATGCTGGATAAGAAACAAGATATAAAATAAGTCTGTTAAACACAATTTTCTGATTATTGTACTGTTAAAGTTTGTGGGCAGTGTGGGTATTCCTTACCTGCATAGGTCACATACGACAAAACTAAAAGAGCAATCTCAATGCTGCTGCTTTTCAAAAGTCTTATACTTTGTACTACCTCATCAGCTGTAGAATTAGAACATATAATTTGGTCTGTGATACTGTTCTAAGCATCCAGTCCTCACCTGCCCTCTATGTGCAAGCCACTGCATTCAGCTTCCAGCTTGCAATAGCTGGGTGCCTTCTGCTGGGGCTTTGATGTCCTGCAGGTTAGGCAGACTGGGTAGAAGGACAAACACCTTGAGCCTAGAACTCACCTGCTAGAGCTACAGAGCTATCAGGAGCTAAATTGTGCCTCCTTGAACTTGATCTGTCCCTGAACTGGATGCTGGCAGCTCCCATAAGCCCTAAACAAGAGGAGTAAAGTAAGGGAGGTCTCCTCATCCTGTCTTTCCTAGAAGCTGAAATGAGAAAGAAATGCATATCATCTTTTTCAACACCCCCCCCCCCCCCGGTTTTCTCCCCGGGTTTGGGAGGGAAAAAAATGCTTAAAAGATCAGTCAACTTATGCTGTTCCTTGTGTGACTTCAGGTTTATTAAGCAAGAAATCGAGTAGTTCAGGAAAGTGGAATTTTGGGAGAACACAAAAGTAACTGGGGGTGGGTGGAACTCAGATCTTGACTCGAGGGCTGTACCTGGATTGTAGGGCTCCATGGCTTATAAAGAAACAGGTGAACGGACTGATTCACTGCTAGGTCTGGATCTCTCACAAAATATGATATGCATAACGTCTAATGACCGAATCTGAGGTGCATGTCTAGAGATGCATAGAAATGAGGGGAGAAGAAAATTGTTGCCCCCCTCAACACATAAAGTATGGTATTTTAGAACTTTGTATTATTGCATAAAATTATTCTAACTTTATCAAGATAAAAAGTGCATTTCCTTAATCTTTTAAAAACTCCCTAGTGTGGTACTGAGATTCCTGAACCAGGTCTGTGGGAGCTAGCACCATCTAAAGGGGTGATACACATCGCTACTGCCTGAAAACAACCGAGTGGCATCTGTGCTGTTCTGTCTGAGCACACTGTTTATTGAAATGAGGCATAAATGACAGCTCTGGTTAACCTCTAATTAACAGTCCCTTGTGAGGACTGTCCCTAAGTAAGGGACTATGATTTACTACTGTGCTCTGCAAGTTCCTTGGGTGGCAGCTGAGTTTTGAGTGCTTTTTTCATTCCTAATGTGAAATGAGATTAAGTGAAACCTGAAAACTGAGATAAAGATGTACCTTCACTATAGCACATCCCTAACTCATTTTGAGTGATACCCTGGCATCTCAGTAATTTGGGTCGCTTTCTACATGTAGACGAGAGCGTGAGTGTTCACTGTAAGAAAGCCTATTGCTTTCTGTGCTGAGCCATCATTGGTTTGGTTTGGGAGGCTGCAGAGAGAAGCAATCTGCGTCTGGCTCTTACAGTCCTGCATTTGTGAAGTGTTGCTTTGCCAACACATTTATTCCGACAATCTCTGTTTTCCTTCTCGATCCTAGGGACTATTGGTGTGAAACCTACTAGCTTGTT
>NW_009647419.1:1532701-1561630 GCF_000708025.1 Charadrius vociferus
TACAGCTGCAGTCGACAAAATTTGTCACTAAGTGATCAAACACGACTTCACATCAAGGTACATGTGCACCTCTTTTCATCACTGCGGTTGTTCTTGCATGCTTGTTTTACAGCTATACCTTACACAGCTGAAATTGAAATCTATGGAACTCGGAGCAAGAAGTGAAACTTGGTGAAGCCTTTTTCTATTTTCTGATGAAAGTCCAGCAGAGATCTGTGAATCCTCGCTAGCTCTGCAGTATTGGCTCACCTGTGGTCTCCTGTGGCAGATCTTCCTTCCCCCCACTGCTGCTGCTTCCCCACCTATTGAAGGGAAAAATTGACATAGGCTGCAAGTTTGGGGGGAGTGAAGGGATTGCTATGGAGTTGGAGGAAAAAACTTGAGAAGACAAAGGAAAAATATCAAAAGCGTAGTACTAACAGCTATTTAGTGTCTGTGATCTTGCTTATGCTTTGGGGGTTGTGGTGTTGATGTTGGTTTTTGTTTTGTGGGTTTGTTTTTTTTCTGGACTGAAACTAAAATATCCAAACCTATCTGTTATTTACTAAGGCATAGGTAGTAAATGTTGCTCAGAAGTGCTCCCGGCTTACCAGGGTTACAAAAGTTGACAAGCGGGCTGAAACCTAAAGCATCGGTGAGGGTATAGCCTAGCAAGATTATGCGATCGTTACAAATTGCGTTGTCAAAACTCCCACAGAGGAAGCAGATCTGTCTGGCATGGAAAAGAGTTGTTACCTGGCTACGTCTGTGTGCGGTGCATTCTTTGACTGTGTCTTTGGTAAGATTTTGTTTCTTAAAAAATAAAAATAAAATAAAAAAAAGAAATGCAGTATGCTGCTCTGTGCTTTGTAGTCCAGTGGCTTGGACCGATCCTGACTAAGTTGAATGAGTGATACTTCCTTCCCCATCTGTGTTTTAAACAAAGAGTGACCTAGTTTAGGCATTACAGTGCTTCTGGCTTTGAATCCCAAGTGGGAGAGGGGGCTTTCGAGTTTATGGCATGGCAAAACGGGTGGTTTCTGCTAGCTGCTTGCTTTAAGGAGTTCCTGCCTCTGTGCTCCTCTGTGTGCCTGTTGGCCTTGGCATGACATGCTGTGTTGGGTCCATGCTGTGAACTGGGCAGGGGAATCCCTTAAGCTGTTGGGGCCAACAAAGATTCTTTATTGACAAACTGTGATGCAGACAGTGTCATGAGGAAACGAGGCTTCTATCATTTTCTGCTTTTGTCTCTCAGTCTCTGCCTTTCCCTCTTTGCTGCCCATGCCTGTCTTTGAGATTTATCAGATTCCAGCGGTTGTGACAAATGGATAGGGACCTCAAAGATAATATGATACTGCAAGTACTGAAAATGGGCAGCTGACTGTGAGAGAGACTATACAATATGAAATCAGCTTCAATATTAGGTAGCAGAGAATCTACAGGAGCTGGAGGAGGGATGAAAAGAAACACACTATGACTATCTGAACAGCTAAAAAGCTTCAATTGAAACTCATCATCTTGGGTGCTACAGAATGCAATTCTGAAACAAAACCGCAGAGAACCAGGCTTGGCAATTTCAATGCTAGTGAAACTGTGTTCTTTATTCTGTTCTGTGCTGTCAAATGCTTCCAGTTAAATAAAATTGTTTTATAAAAAAAGGTAATAATAATGTGGTAGAAACAATAATTTGAGGCTCTAGATGCCACTAGGTGGCAGAACCCCTGCATCTGTTCTGAGGATGTCTTTTTCTGTCTTCAGTATATTCAGAGGAAGAATCAAAATACTTTTTGCCTATAGTGTGATGAGAATAGACATTGGTAGGGATGCTTAGATGCTATTCTAATAGGGCTTATAGTGGTTGTTGTGGGAGATATGCAGTGTTTTCAACACTATATCCTTTATTGTTCAGACTTCTACCCCTTCTGAAAAAGCTGCTGCTCAAAGCAGTTGCTTGCATTTAGGTGTCAACACATGACTTTTCTTTTCCTATTTCTTGGTTCTATTGTGAACAGATCAGAAGTGAGGAGATGACAAAGTAATGTTTGAGGAGTGCATTGTAAGGGTTGGTGGCAGTGACAGGGGCACGGAGGTGGTGAATCTGAGTTTAACCTATGGTGGAAGGCGTGATTTTCAAGTGTTGGAAGCTTAGTGTTCTGCAGTGGTTTATTCTTGTCCGTGAGAAGTTTGTAGCTGAATAAAGTTATGACTTGGAAACAAATGTATCTTGAAGCAATACCTGTTAATTACTGTCTTTAATAAGATTCCTCTTAGTGCTGGTCCTTGGTTGCAATGTGCTTGTCATCCACTCAACGTGGGAGACTATTTTAGCTTCATTTTAGTGCTGTTTTGACTTACAGAGCAACGGGAGAGGTGTCTGAGAACAGCCCAAGAATAGGGTGTCCTGGTTGCGGCAGGGATGGGGTTAATTTTCCCCAGGAATTTCCCCCAGGGGGCAGCTATTCCATCCCACGTGAGCCATGCCCGGGCTATAAGAGGCGCTAGCCGGGAAGGGGAGAGTAGTCGCCACTTGGGGGTGGGCTGCGGTGGTGCGGGTCCAATGGGTGCGCTTTGCGGCGGTACTGTAATCGCATCTTCATATCCCTTTATCAGTGTTACTGTTTTGTTTTCATCTTCCCTTTTGCTGTTCTGTTAAATTGCACTATTTTAACCCATGAGTTTTGCCCTGTTGATTTTTTTTTTTTTCCCCTTTTTCCCACGGCTGTGGGAGTGGAGTGAGCGTCTGTGTGGTTCTTTGTTGCTGGCTGAGGCCAAACCACGACATAGGATCCTTGCCTGCCTGTATTTACTAGTAGAGGGCTGTCCAGGTCCCGAGTGTGGGGTATGATAAATTCTGCAATTATTACTGTATGTTTACATTTGTAATACTTGAGGTACAGTCCTCATCTTGCATTTGGGGATACACTGGGACCAAGCCAGAAGACATCCACATCCTTGTGATCTACTTCATAGTGTACCATCTCTTCTAACGAAGACCTTGATGGGTGGATGCCTAGTAATGAGTCCGATAGGTACTAAATGACAAATCTAAAAGCAGCAGTATGGGTTTATTTCTATGGGTGCTGTATTTTAGGAGCATCTTCTAGATTTTTCAATTTGGAATATTAATACTGATTAAAATTGAAGTGTCATTTTTCAAAGCAATTTGATTAAGCTTTTGAAAGGGGTTAGAAACACTTATGAGAAAGTGATGCCTCCTCTGAATTTTGTATACAATTGATGCTCTACTGCAACAGGGCAGTTTAATACAGATACTTCTATTTGCCTGTGAAGAAATGTGAAGGGATGCCAGCTGATTCCATTTGTTGAGTACCTGATGGTTAGTTTATAACTTTATTTTGCAGTTTTGGAATCATGTGAATGAGAATGACCTTTTGAATGTAGTGTCCTGGAGGAATTGTACAAGTCTCTTATTTCTCAGTAAGACAAAATAAAAGTTTGTATGCAAAAGGCTTCTCCCCACTTCTAACTTTCTTCCAGTGCTACGGTCAGCTGCGCGCAGCCTTCTTACTCCCTCACCTAACACATCTGCTGTGCCTGCTCCTAACCATCTGCGTCAAAACAGTCCTGTCTTCTGTTGATCTTGGGCATGCGCACATCTCATGGACACCTCATTCCTCGCTTCATCCTCCATGGATCTGCTCTGAACAGCTGATGAGGAAATGCAGGTGCTGCTGCAGCCCTCGTCTGTCTTTGCAGTACCACTTTGAGGATGTGGTACAGATGTTTGGGAACTTCTACTCTGGGTGATGCTAGGTGATTCTAGTCTGGACAGGGTTGATTTGGCTTGGTTTTGGTGTTTTAGGAAGGAAATCTTAGGCTGTCAAATGCAGGCAGTGTGGCCTACTTTGAAAAGCTCTTTGTTGGCGCGTGTCTGAAGCTGATTTGTCTTTACCATTCTTTATCAATGTTTGACTAAAGAGTCTTTGTGGAATGCATAAGGGAATGTTGAAGGAGGTGCTGTGAAGGAAAGAAATTCAGCCAAAAATTAGGATATTCTGCAGGAAGGTGCTACTTTGGCTGTAGGTTTGTTTATCATAGGAAGATAAGTTGAAATAAAACTCCCAAATACCAAGAAGTCAGCTGTTTTTAATGTAAATATATTTTCTGTCAGCATAGCATATTTTTAAAATGCTTGAAGCATTTTGGTGATCAGAATTATGTGTATGGTTTCTCTCTTGTATTCTGTACATGTCATCCAGCTCCATGTAATGACTATCTACAAACCAATACTACAGAGATCATTCAGGAGGCTTTATTTGTGGTGTAAAAGCTATGGGCATTTATGCATAATATAGGCTCATTTTTGAAAATTACTTATCTCTGATATATGCCTTCAGTTCCTCACTTGAAGTTATTACTGTCCTACTTCATATAGGATTTTGAAGATGATATTTCTTGAAAGTTTATGGTGAGGTTGGTTGTTATGGTGATAACCATTTGAATAGCAAAAATTTGATATATTTTTTTTTTAAATCAGAACTTGACTTTTCTTTAAAAATTGTGTGTAGAAAGCAGTCGTCTTTTCAAAAAGAAATGTGTTGCCTCTGTGCTTCCCTGTGCCATGTTGAAAATAGCTGGTGGTTGGACCTTGGCAACTTGAGAGCTCTGATATGCGAGATCTGTGTGATGCCTGCTGAATCTTAATACTGTCATTTAAGGCAGTACGCAGCCTAACATACTCAATGGGTGATGAAAGCGAGTTTTTATGAAGCAGATGAACTGTGAGCAAGAGTGATGCCTGAATGTAACATCCCAATGTTGTTGACTGTTTTGAAGTGGTGATGATTTCTGATGAAACTATTGCAGTGCTGTTGAGAGAAAATAACTTCTTAAGCAGGGCTTGCTGCCAGCCCTCGGGGGGTTGGGGGGGGAGGGAAATAAAAATGTTGTGGGCATGTGAACATGTCTGAAAAGACACTGAAAAGACTATTTTACTCATAATATCCTGAGTACAAATCAAGAGATAGCTGTCGGGTGTGCATTCATAGAAGCAGTATTAGAGATAAAGGTGTATTTCTGTCCTATGGATGAGAGGATGACTAATGTTGAAGGGAAGTTCTCCCTTGTGCCAGAGGTCTTGCGTGGGGTCCTGATGGGTTTTTTGGCTGTTTGGAGAGAGGAGCTGGAAGTCCACAGTGAGGGGAAAATACCTTATGTTATCAGCCTTGGATTACCTTAGGCCTTGTTTTTTGGAGAGTGCGAAACACTGTATGATGTCTGACTGTGAGATTGGGAGACACGCTTGCTTGAAGAGGGATTTGGCCTTAAAATACTGTTTTATCTTGACATATAGGGTTGTACTAGCTGAGACTGTATGAGTGCAGCGGGCTTTATTTAGAAAGGGTGTTTCTGAATTCCTGAAATGATGATGATCCTTTAGTTGTTCTGAAATGAGAGACAGAGAAGACTGACAGTGCTGGTTTGTATGTCCAGATTGTGGCTGTGGTCTTGCAAGCCCAGGGAGAAAAGTGTTCAAATAAGTTTCCTGCCAATGTCTGTGTGAAGTGTAATGTCAGCCTTGCAGTTCTTTTTCCAGTTTACAGTAGACATAACTGCTGACTGCGATGTAGGTGTTTTAATTCTGCACTATAGCTTCATGTGGGATATTCTTTTTCTGCTTACTTACGAGAGTGCCTTTGGGGAGCAAAGCATTCGTCTTGTGCATCTTGTGCCCCCCTAGGGACTGTTGTCATCCTGAAGCTGTTGGTTTCAGATTGCTTCTGTGACTCTCCCTGGCCAAGCAGCAGGACAATAAAGTTTTGTAGGGACTTCATACTGGGTTAAGTCAATTAGATTTGGACTGTGCAGCCAGTGGTTCTTACCAGCTCCAGCATGATCCTTTTTAGCAGGTGGATTAAGTCTATCAGCTCTGCAGTCCCTGGCTTCCATCAGTCTTGAGCCTGTGGATTCGTTGGCACTGGAGAAGGTAAGTCCCTTAAAAGGGAATTTTCTTTGGAATTAAAAAGAAAAAAAAAAAAAACACCAAAAAAACCCCACCGAACCGAGCATCACTTTCAGATAGTTCTTGAGGAAGTAACTGTAAGATTTAGTACTGTGTATTTAGATCTTTATGAATGAGTTTCCTCCCCAAGAAGGCTATCTGAAGTCCACTTTCCATAAAAGTTCCATCACTAATGGTGTGCATGCTGAGTGAACACGTTGTGATCAGAACTCTTGCAGGGAAGCGTTTCTCAGCGTGGCTTTTTGAGGCTCATAAAGGTTTGCTGGATCCAAGGGGAATCACAGAGTATTAGAGAGCAGTAGTGTGGCTCTTACGGAATTCAACTGCATCGTGGTTTTCAATTCTTAATCTATAAAACAGGAAACAAAAGTTAAAGAGTGAAGAGCGTTAAGAAAATAATGATAGATCAAGAATTTAAGAATTGGGGAAGAGGTACAAGTGTTGAAAGCTGTCCCTGACTCACTTAATGAGAGAGATTTTGGGTTTCTGATGCACACAGAGTTGAAACTTTTCCGCAGAGGATACTGAATTTTTGTCTTGCCATATTTCCAGCCTTTTTGCCTGGAAAGCAGGTGCTGAATCATGAGCAAGTGTTCAATGCAAATTATGGTATTGGTGCACTGTAGTTTTAACTTTTGAAGTTTCTGTTGTAGGAAATATGAGGTTATTATAATCTATGTTACATTGTTGGTAGCTTGATTTGAAAACTTCCTCTTGGTTAGTCAACAAACATGGTGGAAACTATGAATCTCCTTTAGTTTTCATGTTTGTTTTGTTTATTAGAGTGTTCTGCCTGTGATCACTTTCTTTTACATACTAACATTTGTGTTGACTTTTCCTAGGCTAGTAGAGGGAACTTTATATTCTTAAGTTTCACTTAATTCACCTCTAGGCTTAACATTTTAGGGAGAAGTGCACCATTCTACATAATAAAATCCTTTCCCCTCTAGTCAAGACATCTGCTTTATTCTGTGCTTTATTTCCCCAGAAACTATGAAGTGTTCCCGCTTCAATATTATGCCACAATTGCTTCTTGCTAATTGCATGTGGTAGCACAGGATAAGTTTTACCATTGTTTATAATACTTTTGTTTCTACACTTCCATGGTCAAGAAAAAATAATTCTTAAACCTGTTTTTAGAATTTAGTCATAAAAATTTTAAAACTATATTTAACTCTAAAACAACAACAAAAAACCATTCCACTCCCCCTCACCCCCCCAAAAGATCAACAGTTGGAGAAGGTGGGAGAAGCAACAACCACTACCTTTTTCTTTATGTCTCTTCCTTACAGAGGAGAGTTGGAGACTAAACGGAGTTAATTCCCAGTACTTTGCTCTTGCACAGTCATATTTTGATCTTCTAGTATTGTGCAACCTGACTGTCTGCCAGTGTTTAATAAAAAAAGATTCAAGTTTCCTTATTTTCGCGTTCCAGGTTATAGAATCAGCAGGTTGCTTCTGCTCGATCAGCAGACCTGTAGTATATACTATGAAAACCAAGGGCTCTGAGAGCTTCCTAACCTTTAAGCATGGTGGAAACTTCCTTAGTTGCAGTCATCAGCTCAGAAGCAACCTCATTCTCCTGCTTTTGCAGCATGCTTGTCCTTGTAACATGAAGCTGAGTGACATAAACAGAAGTAGTCAGTTCCTTTAAATTCTTGTGTGAAAAAATTTCATCCTGCATTATTTGTAAATAACTTTACTAATAATTGTGACAGACCGCAGAGTAGATTTATCTTCTTTAGTCACTTTGGGAATATAAAATATTTGATGTGAATGTTGAATACCACTCACTTTTTGTCCATTAAATAGGGTTTTTTATTCCCCCCCCGCCCCCTGCATTGTAGACAAATCTTTGCCAGTTGTAGTCTTCACTGTAGTATTTGTAGTATGAATTCTTTTTACTCTGACGTGCTTATACACACTCATCAACATTCCTATTATAATGTACTCCCATTAGTTCTTAGTATCCAGTAGTGATTCTATTTTATTTAATATTGGGAGTTTTCCGATTGCTTTTTGTTATAGCACACTAATAATTCTATTCATGAAGAATCCTCTTTGTTTTATGTATATGTGTATATAATGTATATGATTTCAGATTATCTGCTCTTATATTCTTGTCAACTGGTATATTGCTGACTTAATTCCAAAATGTCAATTTTAAATAGTATCTTTTAAATAGTATCTAAAGACTTGTTTTTTTTTTTAAAAAAAAAAAAAGACAACTTTGTGTCCCTGTAAGAGTTGAAGAGCAACACTAAAATATTTTTGGAGTAATATAATATTGTACTCAGTCTCATTCCTGTCTCTGCATTGCCTGCCTGTTGCCTTTTACTTTCAAAGCTGGTGGTACAGGTAAACACTTCAAAGATTGAGGAAGAGGATGCACTTGAGCTCCCCTCAAAGCACTTTAGAGAGGAAGTACAACTGACCCATCAATGAAATTCTCTATACAGCAAATGCTGGTAAGTGTGCTAAATGAACTGAAAAAAAAAAATAAAATGTCTATGATCGTGTAATTTTAGCAGTCCTGTGATAGGACTACAGTGTCTAGATGAAAATGTATATTTGCTTTTCAAGTTGAATGGTGCTAAGTTGATCATCCTGTCTTTAATTCTTCCCTTCTTATGTCTTGGATCTGCAATTGTCCATTTCTGTCAGATGATCCAAGAAATTACTTTTCCTAGGCTGCTGCCTTTCTTGGCTGGCTTTCTTCCTTACAGCAC
This sequence comes from Charadrius vociferus, assembly GCF_000708025.1. Taxonomy (NCBI): domain Eukaryota; kingdom Metazoa; phylum Chordata; class Aves; order Charadriiformes; family Charadriidae; genus Charadrius; species Charadrius vociferus. Next base: position 1,541,393 of record NW_009647419.1, read on the forward strand.
ATTCTCCTGTTCCTTTCACAGTAAGAATATTTCTCAGCAGCAGCGCTACTTGTCCACATATGATCTTAAACCATAGCTTTTCTAGTGGAGGAGGGAATTGTTTCATGAAGTATCCATGGAAGTGTGTGTGAAAGTGTCTTAGATCTGTGCTTAAGTCTTGCTGATTATTTGGTAACAACGTTGAGTGTTTGTTTCACTCAGACCATTTTGAATCCTTCTGTAATTAGACTTACTTTGTCTTTCTAAGATGTGGGGATATGTGATCTAATAGTAGCTAGGTGAGTGTCAGCTGAATAAATTGTAACTGCTCTTGTCCACGTGTCTAGCTTACAGCAAATGCAAATTAATATTCTTAAGTTTAGTTGGAATTTGCATTTGGGACAGAGTAGGCACCCTGTCACTTCTTGTCACAGCTTAGCTGATAAGCGCTAGCTTGTGAAGACAAGGTAATATTAATATGGTTTATAGTAATATTAATATGGTAATATTAACTTTGGTTTATGTCCTTGGCTTCACTTGCAGGTACTGAAAATTTGAAATTTGATCAGTATTATCCGTCCTTGATTTCTACTCTCTTACTATGTTTGTTCTTCTATAGAGTACCACAGTAACTAATACTGTTGCTCTAAATGAAAGATTTTTTTTTCTTTTTTCATAAGCCCAAGAGAGCCCTTTCAATAATGAAATAGATGTTTTGAAACTTATTTTAGGGAAGTTGTCCTTGTGGTAATTTCCTAGAAAAAATTACACAGGCATTTTCAAATGCTTTGGGCTTTGTTTGCCTCAGAATTCATCCTTTGTACCCTCCAAGATCCTAACATACTTTTTCATTAGTTAATTCTGTTGACTTCAAATGTCTTCAGATGCGTAATTCTGAGTAACTTCAGGTGTTAGATGTTCATTCTGTTGACTGAAAAGTTATGTGGAAGTCTTGCATAGTCCACTTAATGATTGTATCTTAGTGAGACATGGAACTTTTGTGCACTTTTTTTTTTTTTTTTTGGTGGAGAGCTCCATGTAGTGGGCTTTCTATCAGTAGAGGCTGGAATCGTTATTTCCCTTCAGCATTTTCAAAGATGATTATTGATGGCCTGAGTCCCTGTCTTTTAAGCAAATCACTGCTTGCTTATCTTACAGGCTTTGCTTGCATTAACAAAAGTAGAAGTGCTTTCTAAAATACTAATTGTCCCCTCTACTGCAGACCTATTGAACATCTTTGATAGCATTTTACTCAGTTCAGGTTTTTCTGGTGTTGCCTTGTAAAACTCTTCCACGTTATACTTACTGATGTAGTTATAGTGAACCTTGAGAAGGAAACAGGCTTTCTCGGTCTTTTTTTTTTATTTTATTTTATTGAATGTGGAAGGAAACCTCAGTTAACTCTAGTAAGGACTGAAGTAAATGAGAGGTTAAGGCTCTAAGGGACTTCCTTTGCTCCAAGTTAATTTTAAACCAAAATGTAGCTATGAGGAAGCCAAATTCAAAGAACTGAAAATTTAAGGCCTTCTGTTTGAATATTGAGGCAAATGCTGCTTCACAAAAGTCCACTTTTATGCACTGCTTCTGTCCAACAACATCTGTGCAGAAATGCCTTCCTTCAAGATGTGGAGTGATACTAGACAAGTGTCAATGTGTGTATATGCTTTTTGTTAAGATTGTGCAAAGGGGCTGAAAACGGAAATGGGCAGGTAAGAAATGCAGTGATGCCAGTTAATGGAAACTTTGATTAAAGAGGGAAACAGGTGGTGGCACGGCCCAGACCTGGATTTTTTTAGATACAAAACCAGAGGAGAAAAACTAAATAGATAATAAAGTTGCCTGTGTAAGGCCTGGGTGAGAAACAAAGAGAAAACATTGGGGTGTGATGGTACCTGGTGTGGTGCACAGAACAGTCTAGGAATGGAAGTACCAGAAGAGGTGTAAATAACGTGACTGAAGAGGATAACTGAGAAAAGATGTGTAAGTTCAGTGAAGTTTGGAGAAGAAAAGGGAGAACGTGAAGAAGGCCGTCATTAAGAAAAATCTGAACTCTGTAGTTGTGGTACTAGGTAAGAGTAAGAGTCATGTGAAGGCTGCAAGATGCTTGTGCTGCTCAAGAGCAGTCCAGAAGAATGCCTGTCACTGTGAATGGAAAAGTGACACTCTTCTGAAGAAAAATTGTCTTTCTGAATGATGAGATGAATCGGTGACAGTGCAGAAGATATGACTGAGGGAGGGGAAGAGCATTAATTCTCTGAGGCAGAAAGGTCAGCTGTGGATTGGGAATTTAAGGGCTCTCTTTTCTTTTGATTTTGACAGAAACATGACATCTAACAGAAGCAAGTGATATCACCATCCTGGAAAGTCATTGTAGTGTTAGATACCTCTTGAAGGGCTTTTGGCAGCCTGATGGTTTACAAATGTGTTCAGAGAGCATTTGATAAGATAGGTACTGAGTAGTGGCAAGGTGCAGTCTGTCAGGGTGTAGAATGGCAGTATTTCCCACTTACAAGCTTGTTTTCCTGGGTCAACACATCTGTGTGAAGAAATACTCATTCAGTTATTGTAAGTAATTGTATATTTATCGGCTGGGTTGGGGAGAGAATGGAGTAGTGTTTAAAGCAACTGTTACAGGCACTGGTTAGGTATTTGCCTGAAGGGTGGTTGGTTTTTTTTGTGCGCTTTTCCGGTGATTCACATATAGTACCTACTGGGTCAAGATTTTTTTAATACATAGTGTGAGTTAAATCTTAAGTGCCCTGGGGGCATTTTTTTTTTTTTTTAAGCTGCTGGGCTTCATGCTTAATGAGAAGTGTGTTATTCAGCTTTAAAGTTTTGGAGGTATTAAATTTCTGGCTTCAAGCTGGGAACCTTCAACTCCTGTTCAGTCGTCCTGGCTAATTCCATGTGCAAAGATTCTCTATTTTTTTTAGGGGTGGTGAGTGTTTTTTGAATGGAGGGAAGAATGGGTACTGTTTCCGTTTTTATTCTGGTCTAACACAAGCCTAAATGCTTGTTTCCTTCTCCATTGAATATGCTTCCTAATGTTCCTTTGCCACAATTCTTTTTTTTTTTTTGCTTGAATTTTGTTGTTAACTGTGTTACCATCATTTGGGGGTTTTTTAAGCCCTGTCTGAAAAGTGCAGATGCCTGAATGTGGATATCTGACTCCGTTTTTTCAGAGAAATTAAAGGGTAACGTTTTGAGTTACCCCTGTGAGAATACCTTCCAAGAATAGTCCTTGACAATCTGTAAAGAAGAGATTCCATTCCTTCAAAATTCTCACCTTAGTGGGATGTTGTCTGGGCCACGCTCACCTTAGTGTAGTGAGCTTGCTGGGTGTCTCAAGTCAATAATTCACACAGATATTGCTTCGCTGACATGCTATCTTTATCTCTGGATTTTTTTATTTGGCATACAGAAGTTTTCTGTGATTTGATTTCTTTTGTTGAATGATGATGATGTTTCTCATTTTGCCCCTCTTTCTGAAATAGCTGGTTGCTTACAACTACATGTAACATGCTGTACAGAGCTAAAATAGAAAAAACTTATTTTTTCAGCTTTCTGGCTTTATAGAATAATTTCTGTAAATGATAGTAACATGTGACTGTCCCTGAAAACTTTCTATCACTTGTGGGATCAGTGGGTTATTTTTGATTCTCAGCTTCTAAAAGAGGCAATTTCAAAAACTTTATGTAGAGAAACTTTCTTATAAAGAAAGTTAGCACCAGGGAAAGGTGAACCTCAAACAGAAGGATGATCTCATTCTTGTTTTCTCTCATCACCTTATGTATCATCACATCAACCTCTTGTCTGTAGCTAAGCTTCTTATACCTTTGAGTTCCACAGACATTATGAGTTTGAAATGTAATAAAGCCAGTAAGTTTGGCAGCTGAGATGCCTGTCACTTTTACCGCAAAATAAAAACCACATTTTTTTGTTACAGCAGTTGTAATACTTGGAAAAAGCATGTTAGAGGCATGAAATCTTATGACAGCTTTGTCAGGTGTCCTTATTTTAGACAGGTAAATTGTCTTACATCAGCTCACACAGTTCCTAAAACAAACCTGTTTTGTGCTAGTCAATACATTTTACATTCTTCCTTTTCAAAGACTTCTGAGAATAGGTAATTTTTTCCCCTCTGTATGAAGATTAGATTAATTTAGCAGATACTTTCATAAATTCCAACAAAAGGAATAGGTAAGTATAACATGCTTGTCCACAACCTTTTAAAAAAAGTTGCGTGCATATAATGCAATTAAAGAGTTTACTGATGTACAGGTATGGACAGAATAGTTTCGTATGGATTATATGCATTGATCCTTTGTATAGTCTTTCCTCTGGAACTTCCATCAATAGACAAACATAAGTCCTTTCATATCTGTTGTCTTCAAAGGAACGTAGCCAGTAGAGCTAAATACTGCAGGCAGTTGAAGTTTTTTGGCCTAGTAGCACGTCATCTTATCGTAGCAGAAAGAATCAGTGTCCGTAATAGTAACGAAATCCTATTCCTGTGTAACTTGCTATGCCCCATTAAGTTTCAGCTGTTCTCCTAGTGTTAGACTGGACAGGTTTGGACGCATGCCTTGAGTGTGCATTTGTTCAGAGCAGCCTCTCTTTCTGATTTCTTTAGCAGAGGCTCCCATGTAAGAAATGTGTGGCAAGGGAGAAAGAGCGAAATCATCAATAAGCCATCGTTTCTCTCCAGCCTCCTAATGCCTTAAGAAACTACTTTCCTGTTACTTCTTCATTACATTTTGGTGATAAAGTCTTTCTAGATTCTCACATGCAGTTTAGGTCTCCATGCTGTGGAAATGTAACTGAGATGGAAGTGCACAGGCTGGTACTTCCCTGATGACCTTGATTGACAATTCTTTTGCTTCCTGGTAGGTGGGAGCCCTAACGCTTAGTGTAAGAACTCTGTTGTAGGCTGGAGGAAGAGGAAGACTGCGATAAACAGGACTACTGGTAAGTAAAACTTCCTCTCCTCCCGTAAAAGTCCTCAACGATATGTGGTGATTGTTCTGGAAAAATTATTGATTCTAGATGAAAATGTGTCTGCTCCTGAGGCTTCCCAGGAATCTCTCTGTGTTACTTACGGATGCATCTTAAACTCTCGGGGAGTCAGAGTAGCTAAGAATAGTTGTTCCAAGTAATGGGGGTGCAAAGGGCACTCTGGATCTGAGAGGCTTCAGAATAGTGGGATTTTCAATCCCCAGCATGTTTCTGGGTTGAAAGAGCTCAAATACAGTGCTAGGAAGTGTATTAAGGATAGAAAGTTCACCCTCAGCAATAATTATCTGAAAAAATAAGATGGAAGAGCATGGTTTCCTTGTAAAAGGAATAAAGGCATTTCAGAGTTATGTCTGCAGTTTGGCTGTATAGCATTTTGATGTTGCAGGCAAACATACGTTCATTAATTGAATTGCCTCTGATATGTGTTTGAGATGATGTGTTTCATTCCAATACTCTCTTAAAACATTTAAGATTTCTGGGTGATGGTATGACAGGCTTGAGGAAGAACGGGATGTTGGTTTTCACATATTGGTATCGGTAAAGTCCATAGTACGTTTCTAGCCAGGGGAAGAGAAGTGTGAAATAGTGACAGCTACCTGTCTTGTCCATCTGTACATGAGAAGAATGAGCAGTGCGACTTAAATTCAGTATGTGTTGCCCTTTGTATAGCCTTACAGATCAGGAGATGTCTCGATGCTGTGTGATGAAAATGATTAGTTTTATATATAGCATCAACATTACAGCTGTTATTCAGCATTGATTTTCAAAGGAAAGTACGCAACTGTGATCATCGTACTAGAGCCAGCACTAAAAATTACCAGAAATGTTTCAGGAATCATCCTGGCTGTGTTTCTATGCTAAGATTGCCCTGAGGTATCAGAAGGTAATGGTAGTACATAGGAAAAAAAATCTGGTCACAGTAACCTGTGAAAGCTATTCTGTTTTACAAGTAAACTTCGCAATAGTTTTACAAGTGCAATCACAAAAGCAGGTTGTGCAACGCTCATTCATCAAACAGTGTTTGCCATCCTTCTGGGTAAGCAATGAGTTGAGGTAAATTTGTGTAACCAGAATGGAAGCCTCCAGAAAGCCTTGAACAGAGCTGGTAGGATAGTCTACACTGACAAAGAAATTTGATTAGGGAGGTAAATTTGTACATTATTTGCTGAAAATTGCATGATAAGAAAAAAGACACTATGAACAAATCAGGGGTACAGATGGATTACAAATGCATCATCATATGCGTTTACTGTAGGATCTGGGGTATGCAAGGATAAATTATTCCTTTCTGCAGGATAGAAGAAAGATTTGTTGTGAAATAAAATTGTTGCCCCTTGCATCTTTCAGCAGTACTTTAACAAGAGTTGGAAACATTGGAGGATGATAGATACTTGCTTTGTTAATGTTTTGGGCTTTTTTCTATGCATGAATATAAACTAATCTTGTAATCTTTGCAAATGTCAAACTTTTCTTTGACTTCCAATTGCATGGAAACATTGCCTTCATAGTATTTTACTTTAATAAAAAAATAGTCGATTCATAATTTAATACTTCCCTTGTTTTCATTTTCATCAACTTTTGCAAGCTAGAGTTAATTTTGGCAACATTATCGTGTTGTCATAGATTTCCATCCTTAATGCCTTGACACCATCTTAATGTCTTAAAACCGTATTAGTGCTTGATCAGACTTTCTTAGCTTCAGCTCTGGATATTTGGAGTGTAGTCTGGTAGCTCAGCAAGTATAGAAAGCCAGAATAACAAGTTTTCTGTAAGTGTGGCAGGCTTCCTTCTGGACCCTTTGAAAGACAAATATTCTTTGTATTCCAGTTTTTTCCTCTGAAAACTGCAATGTATCTCTGTGGAGCTTGATAAATAGGCAGCGCTGATGTATTTTTAGTATCTCTAATAACAGAGGCAGGTGAGGCTGAAGGGCCAGGCTTGCTGGACTCTACAGAGAAATTGAGTTATCCCACAGCTGATTTTAAAGGACAATTCAATTTCAGCGATGTTACAGAAGCCAAAAAGAAAATAGTATATGAGTATGAAGAAACTATCAGCATCATCTTGGAGCTATTAAAAGTCATAAGCATTTAACTTGTATACGCTTCCAGATTCTTGGAAGCAGAAACGTTTTGGCTATACGTGTTAAATAAAAGGTGTGCTAAATGCTGGCATATATGCCTTTAGCCCTTAGTTTGCCGCAAGTTATGTGGTGTCCTTTTCACAAACAGTTCATCTCTTGCACTAATACTGGTGGAAGGATGTCCAGTAGTAGTTCTAACTAGAAATGGCATTGCCCTGCTTTGATACATCTAGTCTGCACCCATGCCATCTTGACACTTCTAATTGGGAGCAAAGGGTGGGACAGTCAGCTGGAAGAAGAAACAAGCGGAATCAATGCGAGAGAGAGGCAGGTCTTCTGGGTTTTATTTTATATTTTTTTACTCTTCTTAGAAAACACTGAAAGTCTGCTTAATCACTTTCTTCTCTCTTCTTACCCCACTCTGAGTTGTTCAGAAGATTGTAGTGTTAATATTCCTGCAGATTTCTGTACAGCTTTTCTTTCCTGTTCCACTTTTTCCCACATATTTCAGAAAAAGTGTATTTCCTTGCTCTGGCAACAGCTGATTTTCCTTCTCAAAGGAACTGTATAGATATGATGAATAACTTCCACTTACATGTGAAATCTCCCACATGGAGGTGATCAAAAGACGTTAACTATGAAATAGTGTATGATGGGATGTGGGAGCACCATAGTTGCTGACTCTCCATTGGGTGCGCAAGGAAAAATATAGCCATCTGTCTAATAATTGATAGCTTTTAGGTGATTATAGCTAATGGTGGTGGTTAAAAATTATGCATGGACCTTAGAGGAAAAAATCCTCCAAGACCAGAAATTGTTTTAAATGTATATTCTACTTAGAGGGAGGGAGAACAAGACAACTAGTCAATTAAGAAAAACTTCTGGAATCAAAAATGAGCAGATTTTCAGCAAGAGAGCTATAAAACAGTTGGTGAGTGATACGCAATGAGAAGTAGTACTGCAATGTGAATTAAAAACAAACAAACAACCCACCCTGAAATTTTCTGTAAGGAAGCATGCGGCCAGCTTCATAAGAAACCAGAAATGCCCACTGTGACTAGTACCTTGGGCTGAAAGAACATTTGTTGAAGAGAGATCTGGCAGCTAACCAAGAGGATTGTTTAGAGTTAAGAAGCAAGTAAAAGTAACTGAAGTAATACATTTTCAATTGTAAGGGCTGGCGGCTGCTTTCCAGGCAGCCGGACCTGGTGTTAGACACAAGGAAAACATTCTTCATAGGAAGGGTGGCGAAACTGGCATGTCCCTTGCTGTGGTTTGTGACCCTGCTGCACTTGCCCTCCCGCTGGGCACCATTTCTGGCTTGTTTGGTTGCGAGATGTGATGGGGGACCCTTGCTGAAAGCCTTGTTAAAGTCAAGGTAAATGACATCCACTGCTCTCCCCTTATCCACCAAACAGTCATTTTGTTTCAGGGAGTGATTCTGTGTAATTCAGTCAATGGTGTCTGCTCCCGGGCACTTTCTTCATGTACCTAAAAGTGGCTTCCACAATGAGTTGCTCTGTATTCTTGTCAACTGAGGAATTCTGTACGTCCACTTTGCTCTTAGCTGTCTCCAGCTTTATCCTTCTCAACCCTGAGATAGTCCTTCGTCCTCAAGAATGAGCAGTGGCAGAGACCAGGGAGAGCTGACAGTAAACCTTATCAGGAAGGACTGAAGCAAAGGGGACAGAGTAGATCAGCCTTCCCTGTATGTGTTTGTTGCCAGGTCCTCCATCCATTGGGCAGCTGCCCTCACTTTCCTTCATCTTCTTTTTGCTGCCAGCATAGCCTGCAGAAGTCCTTGTGGCTTTTGCTCCTACCAGTTTCAAATTCAGCCCCACGTTGGCTTTCTTAATTTCATCCCTGTGTGTCTGAGCATTGTCTCTGTATTTCTCCTGAGTGGCCCAACTCCGTTTACGCTTTATGTTGAATTTGCACACAGTCAGGAATTCCTCATTCAGGAAGGGTCTGGGAAAGGTTGGGTTTATTTTAGCTATTCATAGATTTGGGCTATTGTATACTGAATATAACTCTGCAGACTAAGAAAAGCTTGACTCTTTTTAGAAGGACAATTAATTTTAAGAAATAGTTTGCAGCAGTGGGGTTAACTGTCTTTCAGGTACACAAGAAGCAGGAAAGAGGCTATTCCAAACATCAACATTAAAAAAAAAAAAATAGAAAAAAATCAATGAAAAGCATCATTGTCTGTCCTTGGTCCCAAGATATTAAGTGGTACATTATCTTCTCTTCCTTGATGAAATTGTATGGGGGAAAAAAAAGTCATGGTTGAAGTACAGATAAAAGCTTTAGAAAACCAGCATTTGATAAAGTTTGTTTGTAAAACTTAAAAAGTCCAGATAATGAGAATTTGGGAATTACTTGCTGATAGCAGTCCTACTTTGGGATGGTCTTTCGCACTGAGAAGAAAAAAGTTTTATTCCAGTGCAGTTATGAAAACCTACAGAAGTGACAATTGTCTATAACTCTTGTCTATTAATTATCTATTGTCTATAACAATTAAGTCTCTTTTCGTGCTTTCCTAGTAAATTCAAACATTCAGAGAGTTTTAATATCAATGTTTTGTACAGAATACATGCTGTACATGATGAAGGCAATCAAGAGAGTGACCTTGCGCCTGGGTCTGACCAATAACCAGGGCAGGGCAGAGCAGCACTTCCCACAGTCAGTTCCTCGGCAGCAGGTCCTGGTCAGAAGCATCTTTGTGAGGCTTCTCCTGTGGAGATTTCCCACCTTGTGTGTGCACTCGAGGAAAGGATTTTGTGCTTTATAGCTATTCTGCCCTTTGTTTTTTGGGTTGGGTTTTTGTTTTGTTTTTTTTTGCATTGATTCTGTGATCTATAGCCTCCTCATTGGTTTTGCTGGCTATAATTTACTACGAGAATGTCACTTTTTTCTTCCTTCCTGTATTAAGCAGGTGATGGGGGTTGTATAGGTGGTTCAGGAATTTTATAATACTAAGCAAGATAGGAAGGAATGGGTGGCAGGAACATTGAGTTTGCTTTCTGTAGTCTTGGTGTTTTTATAATGTTGTCAATTATTCACTTTGTTCTTTAAGAATATTGAAGAATTAAGTCTGCTTTTAACCAAGCGTTAGTATAATAAAGCAGCATTTCAGATGTACCTGAAGCTGAAATACTCACACATATTGGAAAGCAGCGTAAGTCTAATGAAGGGCAGTACTAAATGCTATGATATTAAAACTAAGAGTACCTGTATGTTAAAGTACTGCATTGTGTTGATACAGTAGGTATTTGTATTGTCAATCAATGCTCTGGAAGTGGCATAAACCATGTATGTATTAAAGCTTCCACATGATTATGAATTGAATAACTGTGCAAGAAATATAGTGTAGTACGTGTATGCGGAGAAACTAGAAACAAGCTCTTCACTGACATTTTCTGTCTGTATTGTTTATATTTTAGAGAGAGGCAAAAGAGAGGAAGAAATTTGAAATTGTTTGTATTTTAGAGGCAAAAGAGAGGAAGAAATTTGAAATAATTACTGGGGCAAGAAAAAACAAAACTGATCATTTAATGAACAATGTAATGAATATGTAATGGCTCACAGATAGAGCTCAGAGGGTTGCAAGGACATACTGTAATTAGGTCATTTGATGATCTGTTTAAATAGCTGTTGCATACTGGAGCAGGAATAAGAGATCTCCCCTGTAGCTCTGCTGAGAGTTATCATCTTTTTCATCTTCCTTCCTTCACTAGTTTTTCGTGCTTCAAATATATATACACCTTGCATCTATTAGTATTGAGATTTCATAAATGGAAATTTTAGGTCTGGTAACTCATAATTGTGAGTTGACTCACAATTGTTCAAATAAATGAAGTTGAGTTCAACATATCTCCTGTTTTTTATAATCAGTCTCTCTTGTAGTGATTTCTGTGCACAGAGGAGCATATGCAGATTTCTGCAATTTCAGAACTCCCTATATTTCTTGTTTTTAAAACAGGCATTTTTAACTGTAGGTATCAGTCATATTTTTAGGATGAAAAGGAACTGTTCCAGTTTATGCCTCTTTAAACTTTCTGACTCAGACTGTGACATAGCCAGATCTTAGTGAAAGAACATCATGGGAACTGGATCATTCAAGGAAATTTTGCACTTTAGCTTTACTTTTAGTTTTTTAGAAATTTTTTCATGCAATTCTGTTGTTTATTAATTATAAGTTCTCACTCCTGTGGTTTTGTAACAGGAGCTCTTGACAGTTTAATTGATATTTGATCATCTTAAAATCATACTCCAGTTCTTAGAACTGGAACTTCTTCCAGTTCTTTTTTGTAGAGTATTAAGGAATGAAAGGAGAAATATTTTTAGCAGTCAAGTGGAATATTTTTGGGAAGACAAGCAAAGAAGCAATGGAGAAAAGACTTTGGACTAATTTGAAGGATTCTCCCATTAAGTTGCTAATCACGTCAGCTTTCACCTTGTGCTACAGTACAAATATGGAGAGCGTAGTACTACCTACAACAGATTTGACTCTGAAATAGTAGAAGTTAATGAAATACAGGCATCTGTTTCCTGGATATTTTTCTAAAATAGGGGGATTACTGTGTTTATATGGGAATTCAGAAAGCTCTTAAATTTGGAGTAGTAGTTCCAATAGGCTTATTAATTACTCCTGATCTCATAAGTAATTTTAGTATGGAGAATCCAGCATACTTTGAGGTTACAGCATTTTTAAACACCAAATTCTTGTAGTTTAAGCCAGAAGTTACCATGCAATCTGACCTCCAGTTTAAAGTGATAAATATAATTTTAGCCAGTGAAACTTAATTGAAAAGATTAATAGCAAGACTATCCATCTGCAATAACCACTGAAAATACTCAAATGCAGTATACGCCTTAAACCATAGCACTCTTTTATTCTTTCCAAAAGAAACTTTAAATTTAAATTCAGACCTTACTCTACGATGAAAATGCGCATTCAGGGTAGTTGTTTTCAGATTATATGATAGAGGCGAGTGTGCTGGGTAGAGAATTGCTTGTGTATAACATCAAAATTGGTCCTCAGAATAATTTTAACATTTGAGAAAGAGAAGCAAAGATCCTTTTTGTATTTGTTGGGATGGTGTTGCTGGTTTGGGTGCCTTGAGATAGAACTGTCCTACTCCATGCTTACAGCAAGTCTCCCAAAACACCTAAGTGTTGTCTTTAAAAATAGGTTATGTAACAGTACAAAATACTAACTTAAGTCAGCCTGTGCACCGTGCTTGGTGAAACATTAACAGTGTAAAATCAAAACTATTTCGCAGTTTTTCTTTCCAGTCAGGCAGTTTTCACAGGCTTCCTGAGTCACAGCAAACCTTTCCAAAGCCCCCCCTAGACATTGGGGGAACCCTCTTGTCTTTCTCTCATCGGTGGCTTGTCTGTTCACCTGTTCTCTGCTTTCTCAGGGGTCTCCTGTGCATTGGGATCCTGGCTTGCTGTGTCTCCTGCTGTCTCTTCCCATGACTGCAGCAGCCTGCCCTGGCTGGGTACGCCTCCAGGGGAAGGGGTACTTTTCCCTCCTTTCATAAGATCTCACCTGAAAAAGTTCAGCAGACTGGTTAAAGTAAACAGGCAACCTTCCTCATGGCTGTTCCACCATACTCAGTGTTTGCCTAACCAAAGAATAACATGCTCAACACTGAGTGCTGGAGGGGTACCCCCGAGTATAGTGCACTGCTCTGAGGACACCCATGCATGCTCTGAAATACCTGACTTGGATACTGGAAGAGCGTAGGTGTCTTAATGAGCCCTTGGCAGGTTAATCCATGGTGTGTTGTCTACGCTTTCTATGCGATATGTCTGTATGGGAGGCTGGCAGGAAAAGTCCCCAGCGACCAGTGGTCTGCCTTGGATTGCTGTGGTGGCCCCACAGCACTCCCAACCTACAGTTCACCACAGAGTAGTTGCTTTGTGGTGAACCATCGGAAGTCTGACTTGAGACCGTCGCCGGCTGCTGTTCCCAGTGCTGGTACAGCTCCAGAGGTGGCAGAGGGGCAGAGCCGACACATGGTGATACAACTAGTAAGGCCAAAGCAATGAAGTAAATCTAAAAATCAAGTACTTCAAAGAAAACACATCTTTTCACATTGTTATTTTTCTCTAAGGCTTTGTAATAATAACCCACTCCAAATGTTGTATTTCTGGAGGAAGTTTTCCTTTCACAAGGAATCGTCTTCAGCCAAAGCTTGAATTTTCCCTGTGGCTGTTAAACGTGAGATGAACCCCACCACTGCTCTATCCTGCACTGAGGACATCGGTTCTCTTTCAGTTGGGCATAGTCAGCCATTCTGGTCTCCTGCCCTGTCATCTATCGTGCTGTATCAAAATGCATACTTACCCAGTGGTTTGGGTTGACAGCTTCATTTCTATTGAAATGTAGCTGTTATGACTAGTCAGGAATCTTGAATTTCAGAAGGTGACAACTTTAATATTATATTACCAACATAATCTTGTACTGCAGTCATATGCTCATGAATAGCCCTTTCACATAGTTTTATCCATAGTATGTATTGAAAATGGATATTTGTCCTTTGTTGTGAGTTGTAGTAATCACATATAGCAGTTAAATAGATTGATCAATGTGGCTAGTAATGTAGACAGACTGGTTTAGGTTTTTTGATTCTTGTTTTGTTTTAATGACCTTACTATAATGTGTGCTTGGCTGAGTGGTTCCAGTTGCATCAGTGGTTGTACAAATTCAAAACAAAAATATTTTTCTGTCCAACTTACATGGAAAATAAATGATGGATACCAACAAATGTGTGACTACAAAGAATCAGTGAAAACTTGTCTAGCAATGAGGCTAGCATTGAAAATGTAGTATTGTCAAGATTTGTGTTTGGTATCTTAGAAGGAGCTTAATAAGGATCTAGGGATAACGACACCATGGGACAGTCCAGTGATCTGAGGGTGGCAGCTGCACTTCGTTTTGGGAAGGAGAGCGTCCATTTGTCCTTCAGGCTTACTCTTCAACTGTCATCTTTACTTTCTCTGTTTTTCTTTAGATTGTGGTCACAGTGGGACAGCATTAACATATCTGGATGATAATTACGCTACTTGAGTAGTCACCACTTTATTATTAAGCAGTGAGCAAATACATGCCAGTTTAAAGCACAGGTTGCTTTTTCAGGGCACTGTAACTAAACCTTGCCTAAGGTATTGTTGTTAGATACGCACTCTACTTGTTTTGCTTTTCTATTTTTGACTTGCTCTATACGCATAACTCTCTTCAGTACTGTGAATACATTTCACGGAAATTAAGATCAAATAATACTGTTTCAGAGCTCTCTTTTTTTTTTTTTTTGGTGAATCGGTTCAAGAACCTTACCAATGATAAGTAGCTTGTCTTAGGAGTACATTTCTAGATGTGCTTGGGACTTTTTCTAGAACTGGCAAAGTCTTCTACCTTGTAAGGCAACTTCAGTGTGTTTAGTGTATAAAGGGAAGTCTTACTTGTTATTTTTCTTACAATTCTGTAACAAGAGATCTGTAACAAGATCCCTTTAAATGGGGTGGGCACATGGATTTTGAAGATGAAAGTGTTAACAGATCTAGAACGTGCAAGCTAAAGCTTAGAAAAGGATCTCATTAATGTTAAGGCTGGTTAGCGGTATGTTTTTTTTCCCTGCCATTTGCAGTTTCAAAGTCAAGATCTGGGTATCTTTCTAAAAAGGTTCTTGAGCTTAATTGAAGCCATAGCTGCTATGATTTTTGTGTGTATTACATAGGTCAGTTTGTGATACTGATTATTCCTCTTGGTATTCAAATAGTTCAGGGAGCCATATATATGAAATACTTTAAAGTTTATTTGAATAGAGTGTAAAGTGTGGGAGTAATGTACATGGGCTACATTAGCAAAGACAAAGTCGTCTGGGCTAGTCAGCGTGGATTCACCAAGGTGAAGTCATGCTTGACTGACTTGGTAGCCTTCCGTGATGAAATGACTGGCTTGGTAGATGAGGGAAGAACAGTGGACAATTGCCTGCCTTGACTTCAGTAAGGCTTTTGGCACTGCCCCCAGTAGGATCCTCATGAAGTATGGGCTGGATGAACAGACAGTGAGGTGAAAACTGGCTCAATGGCAGGGTCCAGAGCATGGTGATCAGTAGTGCAAAATCTAGTTGGAGGCCAGTGGTTAATGGTGTACCCCAGGGGTGAATACTGGGTCCATTTCTGTTCAACATCTTCATTAATGATCTGGATGATGAGGCAGAGTGTACCCTCAGCAAATTTGCTGATGATACAGAACTGGGTGGAGTTGCTGATGTAATAGAGGGTCATGCTGCCATCCAGAAGGACCTCAGCGGGCTGGAGAAATGTGTTTGCAGAAACCTCATGAAGTTCAACACAGAGGATGGCCAAGTCCTGCATTTGAGAAGGAAAAATTACACGCACCAGTATATGCAGGGGGCCACCTACCTGGAAAGCAGTTTGGTGGAAAAGGCCCTGGCTGTCCTGGTGGATACCAAGTTGACCATGAGCCAGCAATATGACCTTGTGGTAAAGAAGGCTGATGGTACCCTGGGTTGCATTAGGAGGAGCGTTGCCAGCAGGTGGATGGAGGTGATTCTTCCACATTACTCGGACCTGATGAGGTCATACCTGGAGTACTGTGTCCAGGTCTGGGCTCCCCAGTACAAGAAGAGACGTGGACATACTGGAGAGCATCCAATGAAGGGCACAAAGATGATTAATGACTGGGGCATCTCTCCTGTGAGGAAAGGCTTGAGATAGCTGGGACTGTTCAGCCTGGAGAAGAGAAGGCTCAGGGGGGAATCTCTACAATGTATATAAATACCTGAAGGGAGGGTGTAAAGAAGATGGAGCTGGGCTCTCTTCAGTGGTGCCCAGTTGACAGGACAAGAAGCAATGGGCACAAACTGAAACACAGGAGGTTCCCTGTGAACATCAGGAAACACTTTTTCGCTGTGAGGGTGACTGAGCGCTGGCACAAGTTGACAAAACAGGTGGTGGAGTCTCCATCCTTAGAGATACTCAAAAGCTATCTGTGGTCCTGGGCACAGTGCTCAGGACAGCCCTGCTTGAGCAGGGAGGTTGGATCAGGTGACCTCCAGAGGTCCTGTCTCGTCTCAACTACTCCTTGATTCTGTGAAGTAGGACACTGCAATTTCATAAAACCTTGAAGTGGGCCTTTTAGAATAGTACTTAACTGTAACACAGCTTGTAATGTGACTTTATTTGAAGTTTTTCACCAAATTGAAGATAATTTTAATATATATATGGAATACTTGAGTAAAACTCTGGGGCTTGAATTGTTAAGGTTTTGAAGTTGGAGCTTGTGTATTTCTGTCTTCCTGATTTAAACACTTGTCAACCTCTGTAAGCAAGTTGTGTGCTTCAAACAAAACTTTTGCGTGTATGGCAGTATTTTAGCAATGCACATCCCTGCCTTAGACACGAAACTATTGGCTTTGTTTTATGGAAGAAAAAATGAATTTTCTTACTTTTTTTTTTAAAAAAAAAAAAGCCTACTTGCAACAGCTTTTATGCCCTCTTCCACAACTGTGAACTTCTTTATAGGTCTTCAAGGAAGGGGATGTGAAAAAGATGCAGTGTTTACTGCAGGGGAAATCTTCCAGGGTGTGCACATGATGGCATGTAAGACAGGAAGACACTGCCTGGATCATGCCATTCTCTCCTTTGAACATAAAGACTAATCATTGCTATCAGTACTACTTTAAAGCCTCAAGGGTTTTGCTTCTTTCAAAGAATTGTAGATTAATAGAAGTACGATCCAATTCAGAAATTGTGATAATCACAAACCAAATGTTTGAATTTCAGGTTCTATTTTCTTACTTAGTGTCTTCAAATTGCAAGTGTTGTATTATAAAAATATTAATGATACGTTCTGCATTCAATGATAGCATTGGTACTTGTATTACAATACCATGTTATTGCAGAAAATGACAATCTTCCAAAACGACTTTCATATATTTTTTGAAGGTTATTGCAATTTTCTGCCCTCAAATTTTGGAGGATGAAGTTATAATTACTAATTGTTGGAGTGTGGCTTGATTTTCATAATACTATCATTCTAATTTGGAAGAAAATGACTTGGTAGTGTGTCTCACCTCGTATGCAACATTCATTAGCATATACTCCCCTTTCATACTGGCCAGGTTTTAGTTTCAAATTCCGGGTTTTAATTTCAAAGTCCAATTGAGACATTCTTGGCTTGTTTCAGAACTGTAGAAGTAGTAACCATGAAATCTTGTCTGAAGAAATCCAATCTTTAAAACAAAATGTTTGACAATACAGATGAAAACTTTCTCTGCATGCATTTGCGTTTTTGGGGACGAAAAAGTCCAACAAATGTTGGCCACCAAAATTAATTTTCTCAAGTAATTGTGTTGCAAATAAATATGGAGTAAGGGCAAGATCTTTTTTTGTTATTCAGCTTTTGGGGTTTTGTACCTCTTTCCCCGCTGCTTTCCATCGATATCCTACTTTGCCTCAGTAATCTTTCAGTGTTTTGCTGGTTCACTGAAAGTGCTACAGAGTTTAGCACTTTGACAGTGTGAAAATCCTGGCGTGCACAGTAGACTAAACCTTAACTTTCTGTTAATATGATGTTAGCTGCTTTAAATTCAAAAAGATGAAAGATATTGTAAAGCTTTTTAGACTGATCCTCATTACCCCATGAATTGCTTTAATTCATGGAGCTAATTTAAAGCTAAGGAAATCTTGAAAAGTACAATATTTCTATTTTTAAAAATGCTTTTCATGTCACACTGGTGTGCAGTGACAGGAGAACTTCAGCAGAAAATCAGCAGGATGAAAATAATGCTTTAATGTGTGAGATGTTTCCTAACTGTCCTCCCTAAAGCATCCTTGAGGAAGGTGTGCAAATCCAGCTGTGCTCACTTTTTTCATGTGCAGTTCACAGTGTAACTTTAAAGGATATGGATAAGTAATCATCTGCCACTTGTCTGTGTTACAATATTTGGAGATTGACAAAGCTGCTGCTCGAGTTAATGAGGCCACTTGAGCTTCTGTCCCTGAAGTAAAAGGCCTTCAAAAAGCAGCTTTGTAGAAAAGCCATAAAGAGCTTAAAGCTGCCCTTTCAAAAAGCAGTAGAAGCTGTTTAAACCACCTGACAATTATTGCTGGGTGATTCTGGTATGGAGAGTTTCTTCCCTCTGCTGGTTGAATGGCTCCAGCTCTTCTCACCCCTCTTCCCACTCTCTCTTTAGGTTAACCTCTCCCAACCCCTCCACCAATATATCTTCTGCATGGCAGCATTTACCTTCTCCTGTACTCTTCTGTGCAAATTAGGATACAATTATGACTATATCCCTACTTCTGGCCTACTTAAAACAATCTTTTTCATAGCAAAGTTATTGTACAGTGTCGCTAGCAGCACTGTAGCATCCTCTCAGCCTTAGCATGGTTATTAGCATATCAACGTAGATTTAGTATAAAAATTACTCATAATATTAAAAATGAACAAGTTAATTTTTTCCTTTCTAGCGTATTTTGTCCCTGTATTGTATTCTATTTTCCCGTATTGTACTCTATTTTCCCATGTCTTTGTTGTCAGTATTGTACTTGCCCTCCTCATTTTTCTCAAACATGGAACGCTATTTTAACTTCCCATTTTATATTGTAACAGAGCATTACTATCCATAGTAAAATACAGTGGTTCTCCTGTCCCTTTCAAGGGACAAAGATTTTACTGGGCTATTTGGATTAGATTGGTTTCTTATTTATTAGTGTAATTCTGACACATTCTACCTTTTTTCTAAAGCGTCAAAAGTATGGAATCATTGCATTGCAGCTAATAGGGGAAGGGAAACTGGGGAAGATGATCCAGGCCATCAAAGGTCTGAACTGCCTTTGCTTGTATCCAGGCCTGTCTGTAGCGTTATATCAGCACAGTGAAAAACTGGGCTCGTAATTTAAAAACTTCATCTGGATGCCTCAAGCTGAATGCATCTAGGTGGTACAATTTTGGGAGTCTCCTTTCTAGCTCCTGGTCATCGTTACGCAAGCTCATGTCTTATTTTCTCTTTTCCTGACTTTCTGCATCTTTCATGGCACCTGTGGAAGGCAAAGAAAGATGCACAGTATATAATTAACAGCTAAACATGTGATGATGAAGACAGGTTGAGAGAGTTGGGGTTGTTCAGCCTGGAGTAGAGGAGGCTCTGGGGAGACCTTATAGCAGCCTTCAAGGACTTAAAAGGGGGCTTGTAAGAAAGATGGGGAGGGACTCTTTATCAGGGAGTGTAGCGATAGGACAAGGGGTAACAGCTTTAAACTGAAAGAGGGTGGATTTAGATTAGATATTAGGAAGAAATTCTTTACTCTGAGAGTGGTGAGACACTGGAACAGGTTGCCCAGGGAAGTTGTGGATGCCCCATCGCTGGAGGTGTTCAAGGCCAGGCTGGATGGAGCTTTAAGCAACCTGGTCTAGTGGGAGGTGTCCCTGCCCATGGCAGGGGGGCTGGGACTAGATGATCTTCAAAAACAAAAACAAAACAAAGCAAAAAAATCTCTTTGTTGCAATTATCTTGACATGCAAAACAGTATTTAATTAGAACAATAAAAGAAAATAAAGGCAAACCAAAACCCCCAAAATAAAAGTCAACCACAAACAACAAAAAACCTTACCTTTTCTACTTTTCTGTCTGTCAGGAGCTAGGTAATGGCAATAATCACATATTGGCTTTATTCGTGCTTACCTCTTTACCTTTTAGGAGCTTTTCTTTGTATATCAAACTGTCCTTATTTGACTGTATTTGGAAACAAGTTTAAAAGCACTTGGGCAGAGGTGCTTACAGATTACATAAGCCTGGGAAACTGGAAGGAAAAAAAAGATCAGCTTGCTTTTGGCCCTGACAAGAAATGCCAGTATTGCTTCTCTTCTCTAATTTCCTTGAAGAAATCCAAGTTGACATTGCTGAAGTGTGTTGTTTTTTCTTCTTAATAGTAAAGCCTGGGGATGAAATGCAAAGAATTCCAGGTCAAAAGGTTTGGTTTGCCAGATAGAAGCAACCAAAATATGACTTCAAAGGGAAATACTAAATAGCATTAATTACATTTCATCATTAGAAATTGTGACCAAACCAGAGACTTTCAACGCTGTCTTATTTTGTTGTTTTTCCCCTCCCCCCCCC
>NW_009647419.1:1561652-1634949 GCF_000708025.1 Charadrius vociferus
CCCCCCCAGTCTTTCAACACAATGTACTTTTTGTTTTAAGACTTTGGGAAATATCTATGACACTTGTGGTTGCGTTTCCAAGAAAACCACAGACACATACATCTGAAACGTGCTTGCAATCAGGAGTTGAAGGGCTGCGTGTTGAATGGGCTTGTAGACCTACTGACTGGGTGTCAAACAGTATCGATAAGCTATTTGAAGACTTTTTTTGGAATGGAATAAGCCAATGCTGCTTAAAAAAAAAACAAAAACAAAAACAAAACAAAGCAAAAAAATCTCTTTGTTGCAATTATCTTGACATTAATGATTTCAAAAAAGTGAACTGTTCCCATTTGCAAAAGAAAGCAACTTATGTGGGCTATCCAGGCCCAAAGAAAAGGTAGGGAGGGATTCTGTAACAGGCAAACGTGTGGAGTACTGCACTGGTCTCTTGAGAATATGCAGCAGATACATATGACGTTGGGAACAGTGATAGATGGGGTAGACCTCTCCAGATGAAAAGGGGTTAACGCACTGGGTAGACAGAATAAGAAGCAATTAGCAAAATCCAGTAAATCTGGAAAAAAGATATCTGAACGGGGTTCAGTGCTGAATCAAACTAAACCTGATAAATTGCAGTGCAGAAAAAGACTTAACTTTTGTTCACAAGGAATATATATTTTTTTATACATAAAGTAAAAATTACTCAGTCTATCTCAACTAGGAATGTTGATAGGAGAAACATGAACCTGCTCCTCCAGAAAGGTTGAAGTGAGCCTGAATCCAAGATGCTTCTTGCTATTGAGAGTCTGTTTCGCATTCACCTTTTCTGATGAAAATACGTGCAAATCTGAAATGGAGTATACCCAGGCACTTGGGTAACACTCCAACCAGAGCAGCCCAGCTGGGGTTCCTGTCTTACAGAGGTAACTGCCTCTTCCAAAGGGCAGTTGTTCTTCTAAAGTAGATTAGAGATTGTACAGTTACAAATGCCTTCCTTCTGCCTCCTATGTCTCTTGTATTTTACAATTGCCTGTTTGTTGTATCTGAGAGATAATTAAGTAATTTAAAAGATTAATTGGTTTCATAAGTGAATTTGCATTCCACGGATTCTGAAACTGCATAAAACTATTCATGCAAAAAATGCCGTTGTGTTGATTCTAAATAGCTCTATAAATATGAGACCTGATTGGTTTTATGACTGTAGCCTTTAAATAACTCATCTGTCTTCAATATGATTAATTATTTTGAACATTTAGGGTGAGATTGATTGTCAAAGGTGATTAAGATGTTTTTATCTAATATTTTTTAATACAGAATGTAGAATTTAATTAAGATGTTGCTATCCAGCTGTCTTCTACATGGAAGAAAATATTCTCTTTGTATACTTGTTTAAATAACAGTAGTTATTGGCAGGAGATCTATTGAAGGTTTATACTGTAGTGCAGACAAAAAAAAATTAGTAGTTGAGTTTGTAATTTTTTGTGTTTAAAACAAATGTTATAAACAAACTCCTACGTTCCTTGTCATAGAGCTTAGACCGGTAATTTCATGTGTCTTTTTCTTGATGCTAATAGCTCTCCAGGCCCAGATTGTTACACTGTGTCATAATTGATGTAACTTTATGCTGCAGTGGAGCCCCCTGTAATTCTCTTCTGGAATAATAGGAGTTTGAGAGTTGGGGGAAAATACATAAACAAATGTCATTTGCCTTTCCTCCCAGTCCTGACTTTTTTTCTGATGCAGCATGTATGTTTTTATTTTGGTTTCGCCTTAGAAGGCAAAATGATGTTAAAATGATGTTAGTTCATCAAATACTGATTTAATTTATTGGATGCAGCTTTGTCATAGTTTGTTCTAGTCCATTTGTCTCTATTGTTCATGAGATTGGTTCATATTTGAACTGAATTCCTCATATAGCTTTCCAGGAATTTCCTGGGGATAAAATTTTCCATTTTATTAAAAACACTCTAGACGACATCTTCTAAGCTTGGGATATGTAATTTGATTTCCTTTAAAGTTTCAAACGTATTTTCTTAGAATTTAGGATCCAGTGAGCTTGACCTATTTCAGCTTCCTTAAATTTAATTTTACATTTTGTTCTGTTGTTTGTAGGTGGTCTCCCCTTCCCACTTCCCTGGTTGCGCAGTGGGACTTGTCCCACTGCTGCTGATGCCCCAGATGGTCTCCTTGCGGGAGGAGCAGCCTCAGCCATTCTGCGGGTGAGTAGAGGCCATTGGGATGGAGGCCTGGACAGTAGTGCCTCTCCTCCTGCCTGTTCTTCTTATGTTCTTCCCAGGCAGCATGTGAATTCCCCTCAACCTCTAACTCTATGGCATGCAACGTTTGCATTTCCCTCCAGGTTACAGGCATGGTAGAGGTCTTTTGACATATGTTTTCATCTGGAGAAAAATTCTGATAGCCTCCCAGTTACGTGGTTATCTGACTGTGCCTTTCTGTAGCTCTTGGTTAATCTGTTAACTGCATTCTTCTTGCACTGAGAAAGAAGTATCCATTCCCGTGTGCCGCTCAGTCTCTGTGGTTCCTTCTTTCCATCAGTAATCTTCGTCACAAAGCTAAAAGACCACCAAGTGTTACAGATCGCGTGGCCTGAATGTGTTCTTGTGCTTGCTCTGTTTCTTCCTCTTGGTTGATCTGGCTCTGACAAAATGCTGCTTTGTTAGGAGAAATTGGTGGAGAGGTACAGGACTGCTACTTAAGAACGGGAGAGGGAAGAACAAACAAAGCCTCATAAGGTGTTTTTTTTTGTCTTTTAATGATCGTTTAAAGTACATTATAGGGCTCCTGTAACCTGTATGTTTTTGGAGGTGGTTAGCTAAAAGAAAATCACAGGTTGAAAACAATCTATTTAGTTCTACACCTTTTTTAAATCAGTTTTGTTTCTTTTGTCTGAAGGAGTTCAACCACTGTACTTACTCCTTGATCATGAAGCTTTTCTTGTGGGTGGGAAGTGGTGCTTGATTGAACAAGTTAGACAAGCTTTTTCAAATAAACAAGTTTTCTCTTTCCTAAAATGGTGGGATTTAAAGTGACCTTTGCACTGAGTGTTACTTGGTTAGCTAGTAGCTCCATTTAGGATTTACATAACACTGTCCTTAAAATAAACCACTATAGTTCAAAAGCTGTATAGTAGCTCTAAGTACGAAATAAGCATTTGAGAGGTTCATATACTCAAGATTTAGCAACGATAATGTGTTAAACCTTTTAGTAAGTGGGTCCTTGAGTTTGTGGACCAGCACTCGATGGTAATTTGTGGAGACTGCAAAGATGCCTAAATGAGAGTCTGAAGGAGGTGGTGGTAAAAGGGCCATTGCCATTCCTTAGCATCTTCCACTGTTATTTAAAACATAGCACCTCAAATCAGCAAAAGAATGTGTGAGCAAGCAAAGTAGAATAAGAAGACTTCTGAAGTAAATGTACTTTGACGTAGAGAAGGTTTCCAGGATTTCTGCATAAGTTATAAGTATTTTGTTTTACTTTATACAGAGACTTAATATTTCAGTATTTTTAATAGTAGTTTATTTATTAGAATCTCTGTTCTTTTGCTTAATCAAATAGTACTCAATTTTTTTATTTGAGTACTCAGTATTTGATTTGAGTACTATTTGATGATATTCCATGCTGTGGTCGGTTAGAGTAGACTCAGTGAATCCTTTCTCAGGGCAATGTAAATAAAGCTATATTAAATTCAGATTAAAACCAAATCTATTGCTTACATCTTATTCATGTTAATTTGGAACTTTTCTCAAGTTGTAATTGATACAAAAACTTGGAAGAAATTTTGTTTGCAATTTATTGAGGCTTTTATGGCTGATGTTTCTTCATTTCTGGCTCTGTCTTGACCTTGACTGTACATAACTTCTTGGTTTTGTTTACTTTTGCTCTGTACTTAATTTTGATATGAAAAAACCTTCCAGAAAAAGAATACTATTTAACATGTACTGTTTGGACTGTTGTCCCATCCAGTGCTAAGTAATGCATTGCTGTCATTGTATTAATATGTTAGAAAATACAGTAGGCTAAAAAAAATGAGTTACTGATACTGTCCTAGGGTGGTAAATCATAATGGATACTGTTTGGAAATGCTTGTGTCTTGGTTTTTTAATAATTTCTGCAGAGACCAGTAGCACTGTTGTATAACAGAGTGGTGGTGTGATAACTACATTCAAAGTGGTGACTGGTAATATTTTTACACTTTTATGCCTGTTTCTTATGTGTCATTTGATCATAATAGTCTCTTAATCCAAGTAAGAAACTTAATGCTATGTGTACTCAAGTTATATTTTGTCATCCTTTTCATCAGTCTTTTTGTTGATTTGGGCTTACAACTTGCTCCTCTCTGTACTTGATCTGTTACTGAGGCGGAGACATTCATTAATTTGACAACAGTAGATCAAAGCTGGAAGTAGACATAATTTAGATGTAGTATCTAAATTTGTGGTGTTGATGACCTTACACCTGCAAAATACCCACCAAATACGTGAAAGAAATCCCTGGTACTCAGGTGTACGTTACTACTGATTCTGGGTAACTCAATAATATTTTATATAGACATAAGATTTGAGTGGGAAAATATGCCCTTGTCTGTTACAACTGACATGTTCCATGCATAAATGTCACATCCACTTAGTCAATGTAGCTATTTGCTGTCCATAAAAGGAATCCTCTCTGCATTAAGAAGTGTCTGATGTGGAGATTTTTGGAATTCCATTGCGTAATTATGTCCCTTCACTCTGTGTGGAAAGATCTTTGCGGTATGAAGCTACATATTACACATTTATCACAAATGTCTTGAAAATGTTTTTGGCTGTTAGACTGAAGACTAAAAATAGTATGAAAATTATCTTTGATGCGGGTATTTTCAAGCCCACTGTAAAAAGTATGATCAGATAGAGGAATGAGGAGGTGCAGTTATCTGCAGTGCTTGGTTTCTTGGTGAGTGACAGGAGCCATTTTTGTTGCAGGGAAATTGGTGGTGGGCAGGTAGCCAAAACTGCTTTGGCTTGCCGAGAAACCACTGAGGACCAGGATGCCAACTGAACCCAACTTGGGATTGTTTTGGGATGTAAGTGAGCATGCGGCCCTGCCAGGTTTCCCTCTGCTCCGGCCGGTGCCGTTGTGCCGTCTGCCTGCGGCGGTCATGCCAGCGGTTTGACTCTTTTCCTGGCGGGGCCTTCCGATCTGTACTGTGGTGTTCATCCTCTTCAGTTTACTCTGCCTAGGGAGTAGGGAGGATTTTGGTGTTTACTGCCCCAGTGAATAAAAAGCCATTTACACAGAATGATACTCCATTTCCACTTGTGTCGCATCCTCCACTAATTTAAAATTCTCCCAAATGAGGTTATTGCACATTTGATGGTAAATTTTGGTAGTACCAAGAGCTTCTTTTGTGGTTGATTCTACCTTCAGGCAGAGCTGTATCAGCCTCTTCGGTTGCTCAGTAAAACAGTGTCTTGGGCTATTTGATATTCTAGTAGCCTCTGCATATTTTATAACAATATCATCATCAAAAAAAAAAATCACAACGGAACTCAATTTAGATAATTTTTCTTCTATATGTGGTTTTACAGAACACATAGTAGAGGAGTTCATCACTTGTTTTGTCCTGGTGGTAACATTTAACAGAGAAAGCATATGCTTGAAGCAGGCGTGCTAGAAGAAGCTGAAGGTCACTCTGAGGGCCAAGGAGATTTCTGCCTACTTGCAGTGCCATTTTGCTGTGCCCTTGGTGGACTGCTTCCAGCGTGTTCCTCCACACCACGCTCTGTGGCAGGCTGACCAACATGTCGGCTGTTCTTCTTCATTGTCATGGTTGATTCTGCAAATGTAGCCACCTTCTTAAGAAGAAAAGGCCTTTTGGCTGCATCTTTTGTTTCTTAATTCCATGCAGACTTCTGGGATGCTGTTGGCCTTGTGAGGAGGTCAAGCTCAGTTTGTGAGGGGAATGCTTGTAGTGATGGCAAACAGTTCTTGCTATGCTACAGTGCCTGTTTGAAGATCTCGGTTATTCTTAGTCTTTGCCAGATTTTGCGGTCGTACCATGCCTCAAGATGTATTAAACTTAACTTACTCTTCCCAAATCTATTGTACGTCTGAGTAACTTGTCTGTCTTCAGATAGAACAAGTATTTCTTGTTCATTTACTTGCGGCTTGCTTCAGTGGTGCCCCCTGAGAGACTCTCCCCATGGGAGGTGTCCTCGACTACCTCTTCAGATACAATGCAACAGCAAACACCTTTTCTTTTTGAATGTGGCAGAGCTTTTCACATTTATCTGGATGTGTGTTTCTTTCTCACCCACATTTGTGGCAATGCAAAGAATTAGAATATGATTGAAGAAACTTGAGTACTCTAGGAATTTATATTTCAAAGTGACAGTAGCTTGGTTTTTCTGAAGGTACAGGTCTGGTAGCTCCTTCTCTTCCAGTGCCTCTTTATGCTTCTGATTCACAGTTAACAATAGTAAACAGCAGAAAAGTCCACCAACATATTTTGTAACTGCTGTTAGTGGTAGCACATGTAGGAATAATATTGTAACAAGTTCAATGATCATTTTAGTGAGTGGGTTTTCCAGGATGATATGATGTTGTGGAGTTTTTTTGGATATATATTTTTTTAATAGATATATGTACCTAAACCATACCTATAGATCTGTCTGACTAAAATTTCATCATATGATGTAGCACTGGTTCATAACCCTGATGTATCAGCTGCTTCCTGAAAGCATATGTATTTATAATGTGAACTTCAGGGATGGAAGAGGCTACTGATGTAGAATAAGGGATTTGTGTGTGTGTTCGAGGGGTCAGAGGGGAGTCTTTTTAGGGTAAGCAGTAGAGTTCATTGTTTTGGGCTTTTAGCTTATTTGTGTGGAAATCTTCCTACCATTTGAGTTCTTAAAGAAAACAGCGAAGTATCATTTCATAGAACAAGTCTGTATATCATCTCAAATGTTATGCGTAGTTCAGTGTGGTCGGAAATATATGGAGCAAAACAGTGTGCTTTGTGATGAGAAAAAATGCACTGATAATGGAAGAGAGTTCTTCGGGTTTTTTTTTCCCCAAAGTTTATCTAACAGTCTTAAAATAGTAATACAGCAATTAACTTTTTTCCCTGTAGTCAATGATATTTAACTTTCTTTATTGTAGAGTAATATTGAGGCAGACTTCTTTATGTGTAATGAAGCTGCTATAGAGTGACTGTGAAGGGACTTACATATTCAGGACTAAATAAACTTATGTTAAAATCTATAGACATTTCCAATTGTCTGAAACTTATGTTTGTTTAAATAGATTGACAGTTTTTGTTCATTAACATTTGTTTAAA
Organism: Charadrius vociferus; assembly: GCF_000708025.1. Taxonomy (NCBI): domain Eukaryota; kingdom Metazoa; phylum Chordata; class Aves; order Charadriiformes; family Charadriidae; genus Charadrius; species Charadrius vociferus. Next base: position 1,568,977 of record NW_009647419.1, read on the forward strand.
AAGAGGATTTAATAATTTCTTTACTTTCTCCTTTGGAATGTAGAGTAGGGTATTAAGCACTGTTTGTATGTCTTAATATTTGTTTACAGATTGAATTAGTAAATATTTTTCCAGGTGACTGCTATTATAAACATGTACATTTCTACCTATATTTTCTTTTGCTTTTTAATTGTGAAGATGTGTTACTGGCTATACATATGAATATTAAATAAATTTAAAGCTTTGTGTTTTATCATTAATGAGAAATTTGTTGGCAAAAAAAAATTGAACAGTAAACGTTAATTTTACAGTACAAGGAAAATAAATTTAGTGAAAAATGAAAATCTGAAGTCACATTTTAAAAAAAAAAAAAAAGAAACCCAAACCATTTAATCTGAATAAGCTTTAAAAAATACTTTTTTTTTTTTTCTGCTGCACTACTTTGATTTGCTATTCCTGAAGAATGCAGGGGGAGGGCTATCTTGTTTGAAGTTCTTGTTCTGAAAATTTCAGTTTCATTTGATATTAAGATGGTAACTTCTGGTATGAGCTTGGAAACATAGTTCAAGTGTGCTGATTCAGTTGTTCCCATGTATATAAGAACTGTAGTTGGACAAACTAAATGATGTTTACAGCCTCTGTTACTAGAAACAGCAGAGCTAGAAACAGCATAAACACAGTGTAACATCCTGCCAATTATTTGGGGTCCATGTAGTCACTCTTCTGTTTGCTTGTTTAGTATTCCAAAAGGTATTTTCGTATCCTTTTCTTCTCTAATAAAAACTCAGCTTTTACTGTCTGATATTTGGACAGAGCCTTGTTAGTCATCATTCTTGTCTATTGCATTTTTATTTTTTTCAAAGAAATTGCTGTGCTTTGTACTTCATTGGATTATGCAGTTTGCTTCTGCATTCATAAGTGTGTGTAGTTGCTTCAATTACATTGTGCCTGCTACAGTAACTAAACCCATATTTTAATGGGGAGGGTGCATTTAAGTAGTCTCTTCCCTTTTCAGTGCTACAAATTTGTTTTCCTGAAATCTGATGCAATTATGTTGAAGCCTGCCTTTTTTAAAAAAAAAAAAAAGTTGTACTTCTAAGCATCTCATATTTATGAGCACAGCTTCCCTATTTTATTTTCTTCTTACTACATATTTTCTTGGGTTAGCAATGATGACTCTTCAACTCTGTCAGGTTTGGGCTGGAACCAACAACAAGAAACTACAGTACTTTAAAAAAAATATGAAAATTACAGCATACAGCAAAGGACACAATTTTTACCTTAGTGTTTGGTGCAAGCTAGGAGTGTAAATTTACAGTGTATTATTTGTTAGTGTGACTGCTTCTGTCAGATGATAACTGTGTGCTAGCTTGTGACATTTGAGAGGTAAACTCCTTACAATTGATTTGCTCTTACTTTTTTTTAAGAGCACAGCGTGTATTCCACCAATGTTGGAATACATCAGGTATGGTAAGTAGTCTTAACACCTTGTTTTGTTTATAATAGTTATGGCTTTGTTCCTGTCAATAAAGAGTTCATCAGGATTTCACATATCGTTTTCTGCTGTTCTGTGAAAATGTCTTTCTATGAAACCTGAGTTGACTTTTGTCTTGGTTTGAGGTCAAACACTGTCGTTTTGCTGATGGTTTGATGAAGCAAGAAAAGATTTCGTTTTAATAATTCACATTCTCAAATGGCAAAGTTTAGACATGCCATTTTCATATTTGTTACTTAAAACACAATTTAACCTAGTAACAGCATGCTCGTCTACTTTCTAATTTTTTCTCCCTATTTTCCCCCATCTTGTTGTAGGTGTGAGACATTTATCTTTGCTGCAAAGTGAGTGGGGTGGGTTGGTTGGTTTAAAGCTGAACGTGAAGCTTAGAAGCCAAAAAAGCATGCCCAAAACATTGCTGCTTCCCACAAAAGTTACATGGGAAGTAGTTTTATTGTCTTTCATCCTGCATCACGCTCTGCCTGTTGTATTCTTCTGCTCTTAGTATTCGTCTTCCCAGTGTCTTTGGTGAAGTCACTAATAGATGGAATGACACTTTCCTTGCTGTGTTCACTGAGCATAGATCTGCCAGCTTTTACTCTTCCAGCTGTACCACTTAAAGCACACCATTTCAGGTGTATGAAACTGTTCTTTCTAATACTTTGTCAAGGCTAAAGCCTCTCTTCCTCTGTATATTTAAGTGTCTTTTCTTTCAATATTTAGTTGCTTCTGTCACTCTCTGTGGTTGAAACTGTTTTACTCCGTATAATATCATATAAGTATTAATTGATGAAGGGATGGAAGCTTGATTTTTACAATGAAGTGAAGCTTCTAATCCCTGAGCAACATAATGCAGAGGGAAAGATAGTATTCAATTTTTAATGCCTAACGAAGTACCCTCAACTGGAAAGACTGTATTCCTGTGAAATTCTGATGAGTACCCTCTTAAAAATATGGGGTTAGATTCATACGCAGGAAGAGGATCTGAACCTGAATTCCTTCCACATTTAAGGTGGTGAGTGTGTGCTTACTGTAGATTCCTAAGTTAAAAAGGAGATGGTCTTTTACCATGAGAAAGTGCTGGCATGTTGTAGATGTTGTTCTCCAGGATAGGGGTTAGAGCTGCTTAAATTCTGGTGGATTAGGCTGTTAAAGCACTGCTGCACTCAGGACAGCCATGCTGTGTGGAACAAATATGCAAGTACACTGGGTATTTAGTTCTCTTTATGTTAATGACAAGGTCAGGATCCTGTTTTATATCACATTTCAGGTGCAAATTTGGTATTACGAGCCCTCTCAGTTGTGTTAGCGTCTTGGAAAGTGAAATAGACAATTACTGGGTTCTGGCTGTCTTTCTGGTTTTTGATTGTGCATACCAAGTGTGCTTTCAAGCTAATGATGAGTTCTAATTTTTGTGCTTCTGCATGTGTACCTTTAAAGGTAGACAAACGTATAACTTAAAAAAAATCTTCTTAAGACGGCTGACGAGGTGTGTTTCCTTCTACTATTTCTTTTTTTGGTGTGTATTCTATGGTACAGGACAAAAAGGCTGTTGAAACTGCTGTGGTAGTTGCTGTGCTCTTCTCTTGCAGTCTTAGTGGCATTTCCTATGTGAGATGAGGTAGGTAGGGAGCAAGTTATGACTGGTGTTGAGACAATTTAGCAATTTAAATATTTTTGTCTTTAATTGTGTAGCTCCGCTGAAGTTTAAATGTGTAAATTGAAGTGATCTTTGCTACATCTGCTTCTGTGGGATTTAAAACCAAAGTGAGAACAACAAAGTGCAATCCCAAAGCAAATAATCAGTATAGGTTTTGTTATCTTTGAGATTTTTTTTAAGTATATTGTAATGTTCATGATTTAAAACAAACAAACAAACAAGCCAAATAAAAACCATCCTGCAGTGTTTTCACAGAAAAGCTCTGCCACCTGCATGCTGTACATCAGATTTAACTTTGACATTGATGATTTTTGTACGTGGAGATAACTGGTAGGGAATCTGTATTCATTATACTCTTTCCTTTATCTGCTGTCCCTTTTTGGTTTTGATATGACATTATCTGTCACAAGTGAAATTGCTTGCAGTTGGCCAGGATATAAACCATTCAGAAAATGTTTGCAAAGGTTCAATAGAGATTTAAGAAAAAACTTTCTCATTTTAGTTCTCTGAGGATTCAGCGTGCTTTGGACGTGAGAAGGCTCAGGAGGATTTCACACAGTCTTATAGCTCTGTGTTGCTGTCAGGTGTAAGGATTGAAAGCAAGGACAGACTTTTGTGCTCTTACTGCTCCACTCACACTTGGATTGTGTGTGGAAGGAGCTTGTTGGAACTGAATGGAATAGGGATGGGATCTGATGGAGGGGAAGGAAGAGTGTGGAAGAGGGGAGAGGACTAGGAACGTAAACGTGAGGAAACTGGAGATGAAGGAAACGGTGCGCAGAATTCAGAAGGAAGAACTGGAACAGATGGGGGGGTGATAAGGGACTGATGTTTGAAGAGGAGGTGGGGAGAGGAGGATCCACGAAGGTTTAGGTCTTTGCATCTTCCATCACTGCAATCCAAGCTCAGAATAAATAACCAATTTCATGTATTTGTTAACAAACACCAAGTTAAGGTGGGTCTTGACACACTGTAATGTTGGTCCAGGTAGAAATTCATAACTTCCTTTATCTTGCAAGGCATTATTGTTAGAAATTATTTACAAACACTGTAAATCTGTGGTGAATCTAATAAATATCCTTCCTATTAATGAAGTAATAAAATTCCAAATGATGCAAATTTATATTCTATTCTAAAAAGAAATACAGCTTTCTAAAAGAAATGTCATCTCAAAAATCCTTGAATTACATGAGGTAGAAGTAAAGTTACATTCAAAGGGACCCACAAATATATATTTGTATACATAAGTGCTTTTAAAAGTCTTCCTACTTCTGTCATGGAGTAAAATATTTCTGTATTTAATTACTTACTAAGCAACAGTAGTGGGGCTTGGAAATCCATAAACTCATGTCCAGATCGTGATGTGGATAGAACTGGTCTCAGGACTTAAGGGAAAACATTCCTGTAACAGGAAAATACCGTATTTAACTAAATACTAATCCTCTTTGAATATCTAAGGATAATCAGAGAGGGTTAATCCCTTAAAAATGTGTACTTCAGGGTGGATAAAGCTGTACCCTGTGTATGCATTCAGCAGAATACTACCTTGCAAGCCAAGTTCTGGTACTAACTTGTGCTGGTTTTGGATGGGATAGAGTTAATTTTCTCCATAGTAGCTTGTATGGCGCTATGTTTTTTGGATTTGTGATGAATACATTGTTGATAACGTACTGATATTTTAGTAACTGCTGAACAGTGTTTACACTGAGTTGGGGCCTTTTCTGCTTCTCCTGATGTTCCACCAGTGAGTTCTCTAGAGGGGCATAAGGAGTTGGGACGGGAGCACAGCTGGGACAGCTCACCAAAGGGATGGATACCCCATACCATATGACATCGTGTTCAGCAACAGAAACGATGGGGGGAAGGTTTGCCAGAGCTGCTGTTGCTCCCCGACTGCCTGGGGATCAATTGGTCAGCTGGTGGTGAGCAATTTTTCTGGGTTTTGTTTTTCTTTGGGGAGGTTTGCTTTTTTTTTTTTTTTTCCTCCTTCTCAATTTTTCCTTATTAAACTGTCTTTATCTCAACCCATGACTCTTACCCTTCCAGTTCTCTCCCCCATTTCACTGGGGGACAGGCAGTGAGCAAGTGGTCATGGTACTTAACTGGCTACTGAGGTTAAACCATGACATAGCTCTAGTTCATTTGTGAAGGTTCATCACAATGAAGTCCCAAAAAGTTTGGCTGATTGTGTGCCGAACACTTGAAGTTAAAGTGAAGTAGTAATCTAGACCCTTGTATGCTTTCACAGTCTGCCAGTAGCTTTTTGCATTGTTTCCTCTGTACGTGCTTTAAGAGTTTGCTTGCTTATTTTAAGACTTCACCCTGTTCATGTTAGGTTTGACATTTTGCTTCTGTATTTCACTTTGACTTCTTGATCCAGAATCTGAAGTATAATGGAAATCCAGTTGTTTGATACTACTGCTCATGAAATTGAATCACTCTAGTATCAAGTTGAGGCTTCAGCAAACCTGCTACAGTTGGAATCTCTCCACTCCACACAGATATATGCTGTAAAATTATGTTTAGGTATTGCTTAATATGCAAAGTGTTTATTCTTAATATACAAGATCCTAGTGGTCTGTTGATATGTCCTCAGTAAATTTTCCTTTCAAGTCCAAACAGCATTTATTGTCTGTTTAAAACATATTGCAAGTAATTCTAATTTTAAAAGGCAGGGAGAAGAGATTCCAAAAATCATAGAATGATTAGAGTTGGAAGGGACCTTAAAGATCATCTAGTCCCAATCCCCCTGCCATAGGCAGGGACACCCCCCACTAGACCAGGCTGCTCAGAGCCCCATCCAGCCTGGCCTTGACCACCTCTAGGGATGGGGCATCCACAACTTCCCTGGGCAACCTGTTCCAGTGCCTCACCACCCTCAGAGTAAAGAATTTCTTCCTAATATCTAATCTAAATCTACCCTCTTGCAGTTTAAAACCATTCCCCCTCATCCTATCACTACGTGCCCTAGTAAAAAGTCCTTCCCCAGCTCTCCTGTAGGCCCCCTTTAGGTACTGGAAGGCCACAATAAGGTCTCCACGGAGCCTTCTCTTCTCCAGGCTGAACAACCCCAACTCTCTAGCCTCTCCTCATAGGAGAGGTGCTCCAGCCCTTTGATCGTCTTTATGACCCTCCTCTGGACTCACTCCAACAGATCCATGTCCTTCTTATGTTGAGGACTCCAGAGCTGGATGCAGTACTCCAGGTGGGGTCTCACCAGAACAAGATGGAAGAGGAGAAACACCTCCCTGGACCTGCTGGCTAAGATGCTTTTAATGCAGCCCAGGATATGGTTTCTTGTTCTTCAGGGGGAAAAAGTGTGTGCATTACACTCTTGGTCTTGCTCACTATGCAGATCTGAATTTAATGTATATTTTTTAACTTTATATATCAGTTATTTTATATTCTATTAAATATTTCAACAATATATTAATATATGTATTTTATATATAAAGAAAAATAATACTTGAAATCTCTAAAAGAAACGGCTTTGATATACTACAAATTTACCAAAATAACTTTCATTTTGCACCACTTGTAAAAGAGATAGTTTTTATTTGATTGTAACATGACAATGGTCTTGAAGCACAGAAGTGATGTAACTATAGCATCTGAGCCATGTTAGCATAAAAAATGTTGCCCACTTACTGTTGGCTACTGTGCAACTTTATTGCCTTTATTTTCAGATCATTACTACGCCGCTATGTTTTGTAATAATCAACTGCACCCACTGTTGGAAAATCGGTATGCTTGGTGTTACGGGGCAAACACAAAGCTGTGACCATGGGCATGAGTGCAGGTGTTTTTGTTCGATTTCAGTGTTCATTGCAACCAAGTCTTTTTTTTCTTTTTTTTTTTTTGAAGGCAGATCCTTTGAAGTATAAGTGAAAATGATTTCTTACTGGGAGTCTTGCTTACTTTTATTGAGTTCTTATAGGAAAAGAAGTAGTTACTCTAGGCCTCTACTCTACTACATACAGTCATGTATGTAGTTAAACACAATGTAGGTATAAATGATACATATGTGTTTGTTTATTCTGTGTGGTCATTTTGATTTGATATGTGTCCACACAATATGCATGGTAAACCTGTCACTCGGTGTAATCGAAAGTTTCTGATAGCTGAACTGTAGCTGTTAGTGTAGGTGGGTGTGTTGAGATGGAAGAATGTAACCTGTTGTATCGAAGTTTGGTATGTTGGGACATGCCTTCTGCTTGACCTGTATAAACAAGGCTGCAGTTTTTTCAGACTTGTCTGGACAAGAACACGCATCTCAAGGGGCTGCACTGACTGAGTGAGGATGGAGGAGATAAGAGGTTGCTATAGCCGAAGAGTTAGGTCTTGGGGTTTTTGCTTGGAAGCAGATGAGCTTCCATGATAACCTAAGGTTATAGTAAATATTTTGGGACAAAGTTGTCTTGGACTTCAGGGACAGAGTACTATTGTTTCTTCTCAGTTGTTATTCAGTACAGATACTCCCCCAGCATACCCGGCTCCACCCCATGCTCAATGACTAGCAATAGAAGTGTTGAGATGAGAGGGAAGGTTGTCATAACTCACCCTAATGCATCTGGCATTATGCCCTTATATCAAATCAAGTCATTGAATTATTGAAGAACATACGTTAACTGTGGAAGGAAGCTTATTTGCACATTAGTGTCCATATGGCGCTCTCAACATTAACAAATTAAGCTAAGTTCAGAGTTAATATTTAAATCAAGAGCAGAACAAGGCATCTGATCTGTGATGGAGATTATATTGCATACCAAAACTGTGAAGGCTGGATGACAAAATGTTAGGCAGGATTGTTTCCTTCATAGCCCAATCAAGCTGAAGTTCTTAACAAAAATAATAAATACTTCTCCATGAATACACCAGTAAACAAAGTGTAAAATTTCCTCTTTTTTATTCAGAATTTGTCTACTACAAGTAAAGTTGAATGCAGGCCACGATTAAAGAGGTGAGGAGGACTCAAATTCCCCACTGTAGTAGTAATTTGTGGACAAAATTGATTTAATTTTTTTGCAGTGCATAAGCCTGTGCCACTGCTGAACGTTTGAACAGCTTCAGGAGACATAACTGAGATGGAGGGAGGATAAAAACTGAATCCAAGATTAAAAAAAAATATTATATCTCTAAAATTCTCTTATTGCATTTGTCAGTCATAAACACCTAGTTCCAAAAGAAAATAGTTTAAATTCTTGGAGTTTCTGTTTGGCTTGCTGGACTGCAGAAGCTGATGCAGAACCTACCTTAAATTGTTTTACTAATAAAGAAAAGGTCACGGTGGGAGCTGTATATTACTGATGGTACAAATTTTTACCCTCATGAAAACTGTAGCAGGGGAAAACAAGCTCACCTGTTACAGGCGGGAGTAATGACTTACCCTGACCAAGACTGACAGTGCGGCAACTTGAACGTGAGTCGGCAGTGTGCCCTTGCGGTGAAGAAGGCCAACTGCATGCCAGGTTCTATTAGCAGGAGTGCGGCCAGCAGAGCCAGAATGGGAGACATTCATACCACCTCTTCAGCGTTCATGAAACCTCATCTGGAGTAGTATCCAGTTTGGGGATCCCTAACGCAGGAAGGATATTTGAGTAGGAGGCAGGAGATCAAGGTCTACAGGGAGAAGAGGGTTTGTTCAGCCTTAAGAAAAGGAAGCTGCAGAAGAGACTTTGAGGCAGCTGAAGACAGCAGTATACTTGGTTACAGAGAAGATGGAGCTAGGTGCTTCTCTGAGTTGCACAATAGAAGGATGAGGAGCATTGGACAGCTGCAACAAGGAACACTCTAGTTAGATGCTGGGAGGTGCTTTGTGAGGGTGGTCAAATGGGGGGGACAGGCTTCCCAGAGAGGGGGTGGAATTGCCATCCTCAGGGTGGTCTGAACTCACCTGGACCTGAGCAGTTGACTTAGCATCAGCCCTGCTCTGAGTAGGGGATGGGACCACGTAACCTCAAGACGTCCCATTGGACTGGAATTACTCTGCAGCTGGCAGACTTGGACAGGATAGATCCTCACCAAAAGTGATGGAGAGACTCAGACTTACCTTGAGAGCTCTGAAATGACTTGCCTTGGGGAAAATGCCCAAAAATTTCACTTAGCAACACTTAGCATTCTTGACAACAGTTGTGAACTGCTTATTACTTGCTGGGTTTTGTTCTGCAGGACTTGTTCTAAACACTGCTGCCTGTCTCCCTTTCCCCCCCAGCTGGACAATCGCTACAAAGGGCAAGAATGTTCCTGTTTTTCAGGGGAGGAACATTTTGGCCCTGTATTTACAAAGCAGCATATGCAAGACAGTGTATGTGGTGCATGCTGTTGTGGCCTTGAACACTTTGTCATTATGATACACATTCCTGTGTATCTGTTTTGAGATAAGTCTGATATTCTCTCTTTTAATGCCAGGTGCAGAAACGTTTCAAAAGGAAGCCCTTGATACTTCCCTCAGCTATCCAGCTACTTTATGGTGGATGTCTTACATTTCCATTATGAGCTTCATAATCTTATAAAGAGCTCAGAGTATGCACAGAAGAGCACAGGCATCACATCAGTGTACTGGAGCCCAAGTGTGTGTTTTGCCCGTTACGTATTCCCACTTGTCACTGTGGGTCAACAGAGACAAGTAAAGGTTGCTAGTATCATTACTGTGGTTTATGTTTGGAAATAAAGTAGTCCTTTCTCAAAGAGATTTGGTGACCCTGTAATACTGTTGTGTTGAACATCAAGTTCTTCAGTCAGCAAACTTGCCTTTTGGAATTACTGATGCCCTTGGTGAATGACCAAGGTTATTTCTGATGATGGAAAATATAGTCCAATAATGAATACAATAATGAGAGAGACTAGGGGCCACCCTGAGTTGTTTTTCACTCTCTCTTGCAAGTCTTGCGAGACCTTTGCAGAAGTCTCACAAGGGTCTCATTCTCTATTTTTTCTCTTTCTTTATATGATGTCAGTTGAAATGGATAGTTTCTGTAAGACATTAATACTTTACGTGCTTCTCACTCTGTGGTTGGTTTAGCTGCTGCCTGTATCTCCTATATCTGTATTTGCTTTCTTATGATGCGTTTGGGACAGCTTGAAAACTTATTCCATAGAGCTTACCCTGCTGGGACCGGGGTTGGCTCTTCTACCTGGCATTTGAAACAGCTGCCTTCTGAAAAAATTATTTATGAAAGATTAACCAAACTGTGTTTTCTTTCATTCTTGCTTTATTCCAATCAGTATAATATGCTTCTAGCAAACTAACTGCATTGCGGGTATATAGACTAGGGTTTAAGGGTTAATTAAAAGTAGAAAAATGAATACATCCTACTTTGGCTTAGTCTGCATTTTGACCACCTAAAACTCAGTAAACTGAAGTTTCTTTGCAAAACACCAATTCGCAACTACTTGCCAGTGACTGATTAGTGAATATTCATTTGATGGTACTTAGTGTTGTCTTCTCTTCAGCTGATTCTAGGCAAAGAAAGTATACTCAGATGCAGGTTTTCTATTGAAGAAAAACTTGTGCATTTTTTTCCTGAATATTCAGATTTTCTAGCAGCTGTATAGTGTTTTCAGATACATACTAAGCAGTTGGGCATTTGGGGGTTTGTGGGTTGTTTTTTTTTGTAGCACCTAGGAGTCGTGAGTGAAAAAAGGATCATAGTTATACAAAGCATGATACCACATGCAGAAAAAGTTCATCTGCGCTTGTAAAGCAATTGTGTTTATAAAATGAGTGATAGATCAGGAACTGATACAGGAGCAAAACAGCTTGTCTGAATTACTGAATCTAGGAATAGAAACTCAGTCCAGTTGAATGTGATGCTAAAATATTGTCTTCAGTCTTCTGACTGTTTGAGCATCCTTTCTATCCATTGGGTGTCTCTTGGTTGGGCTGCTTAGTTATATAAGCCTCTCTGTTCTGTTGGTGTGTTTTATTTGTTTTGTTTTCTTCTCTTGTGATGCTCTTTTTTTTTTTCATTTGTTTTGGGGGTGGAGTTGTTTGTTTTTTTCTGTGTGGGGTTTTTTGTTTTTGTTTTTTTTTTTTTTAGTCAGTACTCTTGGTTAGAGCATTGTAATGTGTAGGACATAGAGTCATAGAATACTTTCAGTTGTAAGGGACCTTTAAAGGTCATCTAGTCCAACCCCCTTGCGATGACCAAGGACATCTTCAGCTAGATCAGGTTGCTCAGAGCCCCGTCCTACCAGACCTTGAATGTTTCTAGGGTTGGGGCATCTACCACCTCTCCAGGCAACCTGTTCCAGTGTTTCGCTAACGTCATTGTAAAAAAATTTCTTCCTTATCTAGTCTAAATCTAACCTCTCTTAGTTTAAAAACAGAAGTAAAACATGAGACAATATAAATTCACACAAGTACTTTGAAGTTCTTGATTACAAAGTCAAGCGTCTAAGGCAATTTATGCTAACTGAAGATTTCTTCTTAAATGTTGCTAGATAAATAAGTTATTTCTGAAAAGAATGTTTCCATATTTCTTAAACTGTACATTTACAGGTTATTTAAGCTTGTCTGACTGTCCATTTCTATGTGTGATATAAGCTTTGCTTGTTTTGCAGCATAATAGAAATTGTGGCTGGATTGTGACATTGACATTTTTTTTCTGAAATAGTTGGTGCTTAAATGCTGTTCTAAAATATCTTGATCTATAACACAGTTCAAGAAAATTATGTGAAATGGGAGAAGGTCAGCATGTTAAAGGTGATATTTAAAAACCTGCTTCACAGGACATTAAGGTGGGTTAAGCATAAGGTTAGGATCAGTACTGCAAGTTAAGTATGTGAAAGATTTATTAAACTTACTAGCTTTGCTTCCTTTTAAGCATTTACCTAAGGCATTAATGGGACACAGTGCATAGGGTGGGTGTGCATGTGGTAAAAAACGTAAATTTTCTATTTTTTTCCTGTTATATTTCAATTGTTCTTTCTTTTTATGTTGACAAGATTCTGAAGGCATGCTTCAAAGGTGACAGAGCTGACCTATTTGCATCCTATTTTACTGTTATTGACATATAAGTAGTACTTAATCTTGTCTTTCCTGCATGTTTATATTGCAGATATTTCTGATAAATCTTTGTAAGTCTTGATCTAGATTTCCATGAAAGCAAGTACTTATTCTGTGTTGAGAAAATGCATTCATTGCACAGATTGGAAGAAAACTTAGAGGAGAATTTTTTGAGTGTCAGCAGTAATACTAGGTGCTATGTTATGCAACTCACTCTTTTTGTTGGAAAAAAAGTGTGTGTTTTAAGTTATGCCAAGGAAAAGTGACCTTTAAAACTCGCCTCATTAATACTGCCTTCATTAGCAATTAACATCTACAACTGCTTTAACTAAAGATCTGATAGAGAAATGGTTTTTTATTCTTTCACATTTACTGATGTTGCTGCGGGTTTTTTAGACTGTGAGGACTGCTGTTCACTGAGGTGTACCATGGAGGAGGTATCTTAAGTGACATGTGAGATGCCTCATCACGTAGCAATATCGGATTTTATTCTACATAGTGTCCCTTTCCAGCCAAATGGGGAAAAACAATGAAAACACAGTGTCTAAAGTAGAATTATTCTGCTTTGGGATGCATAACATCAGCTTCTATGGTATTTGGTAAAGCTGTTTGGTAGCTCTTGCTTTCCTCTGTTACCTTGTTGGATGTCAGGAGGCTTTCCCGGTTAGCACTGCTCAGGCTTTGCTGACTTCTTCAACACCAGTTTTCAGCTTGGCCAATATGAAAGAATATGTTCTCAGCCTTTGGATTTCTTAAATGTGTTGCATGAGTCTATACAATTAGTGCAGTATTATGGTTGTAAGGATCATTACATCTTTTGAGGTATAATTTCCTAGTATTTGCTAGTAACCTCAAATTTAACTTTTTTTTTCTTTCTATTTTTTGTTAGTCTGTTCCCAACAGCTATCAATTAAAATTCTGTTCTTCCTGCTTGTGTTGCCTCCCAGAGTGTGTTTATCAGGTAGGATCGCTGTCATTGTAAGACGAGAGCGTACAGAGCCACTACCCTTCCTTGGGGCACTGGGTGGTTATTGTGCAAAAATGTGCCTGTCGTCTTCCTGCTTGTAGAGTTTGTGCTGGTTCCATGAGGAGTCTGTCAGCTATTCCAGTGCGTCATCGGTGGCTCTTTCCTGTTTTGGAAGTGTTAACATCGTTTTTTGTGAATTAGGTGCCATCTCACATACGTGGCTGCTTTATTAGTAAACTGGTATGCCTTTCTCTGAACCTTACCCTCTGTAAAATAACGTTTGCAGCAAACTTCTAGATGTAGAATTAACGTACATTGATTGTGTCAGATTCCTGAGCCTTGTACACAGTTTGATCTTAAAAATGGCTTTGGGTGTGACCGAAACCTATGCAAGGAGTGCCGTTGTGGAAATCTTACTAGAAATAATACTAATTTGCTTCACTTCATTTATAAAGTGCGATCGTACCTGCAGTTTCCCGGCAGTAACTTCAGTCAGCATGCATAATGTTCCACAAAGATATGTAACCTGCATTTTACTGCTCATAAGTTGATTCTACATTCGAGGCTTGGTCAAACTGCCCTAAGAAATTACGCTAATTAAATACCTCTACAGCTGAATTTCTTATTTTTTTCTTTTTCCAGTTGCGTCATGGAAGTTGGTATGCAAAATGCCATAATATGCTTTTCTTTGGTGTTTCAGAGGAAATAATATTTTGTATTAATGTAGATTTTTACATGAACCAAGTATGTTGCTGTATATTATACTAATGAAGATGTATAGTAAGAATGACAAAAGGTTAGAAAAGATGTGAAGTAGCTTGCTTTGAAGAAGGCATAACTGATAAGTGGATACCTTAAGAGGAAAGGACAGTGAAGAAGAAAGAATAAGAAAAGAACAGGGTAAAGAGTCAAAATAAGTCTCTAAGCCAGTGTGATTTGTAATACTCTTCTAGTTTGACAGTTCTGCTAAAAAAATAAATAAAAAAAACCCAAACACTTGGGAAAAACTGATAACTATACGTGCAGTCATCTAGATCATTCCCCTTTAAACTGTTACTGGAAAAGAGCTTTCTAGCTAGTTAATACTCAACTGTATGATTCAAATGAGATCAGAAACTGAATCTAATTAAAGAATGTTGCAGCCAACAGTATTCTGAAATTGAGAGATTATTTTTATATATTTGGCGTAGGATTGTTGGTCTTTTTCCAGACTCGCTGTCTTTGTTCGTAACAAATGGTGTTGGCATTCATCCAGCTTGAAATAGAGGGGTCCAAGTTTAATGACTACTGCAGTCAGCAAAATCCTTGTACTAGTGTTAACAGAAGCTCAGTGCTATGTAAGCTCTGACTTTCTGCTTTTTTGTAGTTTTGACATTTAATTCCCTCTGTGGGATGTCACTGCTTTCAGGTAGAATAGGGGATGCTGCAACAGGGTGGTGATATCTGGTAGCATTTAATGTGTGATGGATGTGAAGCTGTGTTTAATTGGTATCGTCTATTTTGAGTGTGTTATTTATGTACCTGAATAGCCCTGTGGAGGCACCTATTTGGTAACTACATGAGGAATAAAGATTGTGGATATTGCATGTTTCCCAGTTTGTGTTAAGTAGTCTGACTTGTTACATTGGATTTTGTATGGCAGTATTGCAGAAGGGAGCAACTTGTTTGGCCTTTCCCATACTGGGATTCCTTATGGTCTTTAGTCTGTTTGAGGGTCAGTTATGAATACGTGTGTGCATGTGACTTGTGCTACCATTTTTATTTTTTTTTTCCTAAATGTGTAGATATTTCTGGTTTGGATACTGCTGTAGTTTGGAAGCAGGAAGAGTAAGATGACTCTCAAATTTCCAGTTGTCTGTTTATTTTTCTAATCAGTTCTCAAAAACTTCTGCAAACAGTTGAACAGCTGTATTTTCAAGATTAAATTGTTTACAATTTAAACTGAAATTAAAATTGCATATGCTTCTTTTTGTCTTTGGACATTGTTTTTCCCAACAATTTTTTTTCTTTTTGTATTTGTGTGATTGATAGTTATTAAAAAAAAAAAAATTAAAAAAACACAGAAACCAGTATGAGCTAGCACTTAAAACAGGTATTGCAAGCAGGAACTTGGAATTTAACAAAACTAGTTGTCTAAGTGCTTTATTTAATTTTATTTTTCCTTATGCACATGTTCTTTGGATTCAAGAAAGCCTATATCTGTAGAATATTATATTTCAAATATTCAGTATTTTTACATGGAATATGAGAAATTGCCTCCAAAGGAGAGAGTGCTTTAAATTCTTTTCCAGTTGAGTCTTCTGATATGCTGCTTATTTGTGCTTCTTGCATCTTAAGTGTCACGTGCAGCAGTTTATTAGAAGACTTTGTCTTTGGAGAAAAGATGATGTTTTATGTGGAATATCCACCATCTCTGGATTCAGTGAAATGCTTTTAACTAAAGTTTTCTTAAGTGTCATTTCTCTGCAAAAAATAAATCTGGTAAAAAACCCGTATCTACTTTTTTTGGAGGACTGAGCTGTTTAGTAACTTACTTCATGTTGACAAATTTTTCTTGGAATAAATAAAAATACTACAGAATCTCTTCACTGCAAGGCAGCAAGAATGTTTGCATAAGAAATCACCGTGTTGGGATAGATTTCACCCAAAATTATAATGGCCTCTTTTGCTGTTATATTACAGAATCACAGAATGGTCAGGGTTGGAAGGGACCTCTGGAGATCATCTAGTCCAACAGCCCTATAATATTTCTTAGTATAGCTAAAGCTGTTTTTCTGTTCTCCTAAGTAATGCATAGAAATTTTGTTCAGTAAGATGATGCCGTTTTGGTAACCGATGAATTGCAAAATAATACTTATAGTAGTTGGTATTAAAATTCATTCTAGAGAGGCAAATTTAACAGAAATATTCATGTTAAAAAAATAAAGGAAGAAAGTAAGCATTCAGGAAGATCTCTGGTAATATGGAAAATCTTATATAATAGAAATGCATTTAAATTCTAAATTTAAACAGGGTATTTAGAAGAAGTTAGGAAGAACTCAACCCAGAGAAGTCAAGAGAGATGAGCCATAGCAGTTGGAGAATGAAAATGTGTCGAAACACTTAGGCATTGGCCTTCACCATTGGAAGGAGTCAGCCTCGGCTTGCCTAAAAGGAGGAAACTGTGTCTCTCTTTGCACTTTCTGATAACTGCAGTATCTTAGGGTAATAAAGAGAAGAAAAGAATGAAATGTTGAACAGAGTTGATTTTTCTGATGTTATGCATCCTGAGTGTTTTCGTGAAAGAATTGAAGAAATATGTGGTTAGGCTGCTAAGAAACATACAGAGGTCCTTTGAACATACTAGCTAGGAACACTAGTTTGCATAATGGAGTTTACTCGCCAGAAGTATCTTAAGGCATTTAAGTTCTCGTTTTATTGTGTGTGGGTTTGGCGGTTTGGGTTTGGTTTTGTTTTGTTGGGTTTTTTTTGAACATTAATAGAGATCAGAGAACTTGAAGAAAGCACATCTCTTAAATTTATTTTTATTAGCTTAACAAAACACTAAAGGGCAGACAGGAGTTGATTCAGTTTCACTAATAACGAAAGGTTGTGTTCCCTTTGACTATCAACCCCCTTACTTCTAAGTTAATTTTTACACCTAAGTTGCTTTTTTTAATCTAGCTCTAGAAAATGTATTGCTCCTCTTGCTGTTCTGAGTTTTATCTTGGTTGCTGACTTCTTGTATACATGAATTCTCATTTCTTTGTAAAATTATGTATTTTATTTTGGTTGTAGTTTGCATTTATTGCAAATGCAAGTGTTTCCTGGGTCCTTGTTATGCTTATGTTTTCAGACGTTGATTAGGAAGCAAACAGTGATTCAAAACTACTGCTTTGGGTGGGACTGTATGGTATAGCACATTGTTCAGTATTCCTTACGTCCAGAGCAGCCTCCGGAGGTGTTTGCTCTTTGTGGGGTATAAGTTACGTGCTCAAATTGAAATAGCTTTCTCCCTGTCAGATCAAGGTGTGTGTTGCAGTACTTCTCCTTCAGTCAATACTTGTGATTATTTCTCTGCATGTCAGCTAGCTTATATTTTTCTCAAGCTGTGTTAAGCAGAATTGTTGCAAATATTTGTGCTTTATCACTGTTTTGCTGCACATTCAGCATTACATTTGGTTTGCAGCTGCTTATATCATTGCATTAAAGAATACTTTTGGCTTTATGTAAATTTACTACTGGTGTACATTTTTGTAAGTCATTGACGTGTACTCAGTTTATACTGCTTGTGAATTTAGTGTCTTCATTTTTTGTTTACTTCCAAAATATTTTGGCATTCTTTAAAGTCTTGGCTCTGGAGTTAAGACCATCTCATTACTGTTTACATACTCTTTCTTTCTTTGGAGATTTCTATTTATTTGCCAATACAAAGATTGACCGATGGTAGGAGTAGTAGCATTCATCCAGAATAATAGGCTATCTTATATAAATCACAATGTACAATGTTATTCCAGTCGTGAGAGTATTGAAAACACACTATTTCTTAATTTTATTTACAATGGAGGCAACCCAGCTGTAGATCTGACTACAGGTAGCTATCTGCTCATCTATCCATCTAACTTCCGAGGGGTAATCAATACTGAAGTTTAAAGGTGCTTTATTGCAATTGAAAGCATTGCAGCTACCAGTGGAATTGGCTCCTGTCCCTGGGATGTGGCACAGCCCCTCCTGTTCACTGCGCAGTGGGCTGAGCTCCTGTCCTCTGCACTCCTGTCCTTTCCACTTCTGTCGGAAAGCTGATGTTATCCGTTATAGATTTGGATTCACTTGTTGGTGTCAAGCTGTTAATTCGTCTTAAAAAATTAATACGTATCTGTTGAAAGCAGGTTTTATATGAAATGGAGGAAAAGGAAAACCACCTCTGAGTTTCCCAGTCATGGACCATTTTGAAGCCTAATGGAAAAATGCTTTGGGCTGGGAGATCTGAACCCAAACGCAACTACTGCCACAAACGACATTGGTTTCATAGAACTTGCATTTGCATTTAGATGTGGGGTGTCTGATGTCTGATAAATCCTTACTGATTCTGTTAAAACCCTTCCTTTGGAAGACAACAGCTTCAGTTAAAGCTTGAGTGCAGTTGTGGTGTGTGTTTCGTTTTGAATTACCACCTTTCTTTTTCATATTTCCAGTACACGAAAAGCAGAAAGTTCAGGAAGTGGGATTATAATGTCCTAATAGCTTTGCTATCCAAATGGAATGATTTTCTTTCTTGGCTCTAGTGGTCTTAAGTGGCGTAACCATTGTTCCTGGTTATTGGCTCCTTGAAATGAAAAATCTTTGGAAAATCCATAGTGAATACCATGTTGCAAAGATGTATATCAACAAGTGCATATTTAGTAAAACTTGTGTCTATGACTGTCTTTGTGTGTGTGACTCTCTCAACCCAGGTTAGTTGCAGGCTGGTGCTGTTATATTACAAGAAGATTAGGCTGTAATATGGGTGAGACAGATTGCTCCACTGTGTCATACATAAAATCCAGAATGTCGGAATGCTGGAAAGTGAAGCAAAAGTTGTTTAAGAAACAGGATGTATTTTAAATAAAGTTCAGTTTTAGGTAAAAGGTCAGGCTCTAGTTCTTTTTTTTATTTGTAGCAGTTCATCCGTATACAGTACTGTGCATACTGTATGTGTAAGGTAATCTCATTTTTTAATCTACTATAACTGTCCTTTTGATTCTTGAAAATCCTTTTGGGTATTTTGCATTCCGATATCGATCCCTGTCTGTCTGACTGCTTCAGCTAGGTAATCATTTTTCTTGTTTATCCCTAATCCTTTTAATATTTCCTTCCTGCTGCTGTATAACAGTAAAGTATGCCTATTGTTTGGAACGTGTTTCAATGACAGCTGTAAGACTGTACAGGAAAAGTGGCCGTATTTTAGCCTAGATTTCACAAAACCAGTTTACAATGAAACGAAAGTGCAAAGCTGAACAACACGTGTCTTCAAAACATGGATGCTGGCCTTAGCGCATCACTTTGCTTAGTCATACAAAATGTTCATCTTCATGAACCGTACTGTATTTTGAACTGCTCTGAAAAATGAAATATGAAGCTAGCTGTTTCAAAATGCTTCTTATTCTGTATTCTTCTTAGGGACCTAACAGAAAAAATAAATTTATTCTCTCTCTGTCTGTGTATATACACATGTATATGTATATCCATATGTGTACGTATTAAAAACTTGTTTTTAAAGGAGCAGCTGTAGAACAGTTTAAGTATCTCGGCAGAAGCGCTCAGACCTGCGTCTCTGATAGCTCTCTTCAGTCTTCTCCTTGGGTGAAAACATTCTGCCCTCGTTTCTGTGGTGACTGAATAAAGGCATCTCTGGTCACACAAAGTTTTGACAAAGTGATAAAAATCCCTCCCTGAAAAGGTTTCCAGAAAAGCACAGATCTGTGTTGTTTCACCTGAAGAATGAGGAGAAGACCCTCCCACCCCCATCAGCGCTTTTCTTCTCCATTTCTCCCACACTGGGTTATACCTTAAGATCCTTCCGCTGCACTAACCAGTGCTTTAACCGTTCTGCTTTTCTCATTAACTGAACTTGGCATATGCTTTCTCTGCGTGTCAAAGCAGAGCATGCAACCATAATGAAGGAAAAGAATTTGATACAGAGGTGAAAGCAAAGGTTTTAATTCTTCTTCAAGAACCATTTTTATTTCCATGCTATTTTTGGTACTAGCCAAGATGGGGAGGGTGGGGGTGTATGTTTTGGTTGGGTTTTGTTACAACTGCTCTACTTTAACAAAGCAAACAGACCAACCCTGAGATCTAGACTTCCTATATTCAGTAGCTGTCTTAATAAAAGCACCTCTAACTAGCGGCCAGTTTGAGTGAGTATTGTATAAACCTTTCAGGAAGGTAAAGAATTTACCTTTTATCAGAGAAAGCATTGGTTGTAACAGAAAGACTTCAGTTCCTTGCCCTTATACCTCCACTCCCCATAATAACTTTGTAAAGTCATGGGAAACGTAATTTTAGAAATACCTAGTAGCTTTTGATATGGAGGGACTTTGGGAAAGTTCTACCTTTCCGGCTGTTGCTTTATGACAGGCTCTTTCTAATGTTAATGGCAAAGAAAAAAACCCAACCAAATCCACATGTTGATTTCTTTTTATTCTGTGCTTTGAAGGTTGCTCTCCTCCCCCTCATGCACTTTATAATAAATATACTGTGGTTGCAGTGAAAGGTCAGTTTGAATGTTGTTATGCCATGACTTCTGAGACGCTACAGCTTTTCATGTGTGCTTCTGAGATGGAAATCAGGTGAAAATGAGAAATGTTTTTTTGCGACATCCTGACTTTTTAAATGAATGATCCTTGTTTTAATATTAAAGCACACAGTACATTGTAACTTAGTTGTACCTTAGGTGGTTCAGTTATTCTTGCTAATTGTAGGGTGTCCTCGGTCATGTGCTTGGCAACGGCAGGTTCTTTCTGAAGGCTAATTGCAAAGTAAGAGCGGGTAAGCCTGAACCTTCAGACCTACAGAAATTAAAGTTTGTCATGAAATGCAAATCTGGTATCAGTAGTAATTTATACCTAGAAATAGCACTGTCACTGGTAACCTGAATGATACTATATTAAATGGTCTGTAAGGCTGCCTTTTAGAGTGGCTATGAAGTTTTTTTTCAAAGGACAGGAGTCTGATTTTTGAATTAATCAAAATACAGTTTTCCTGTTTGGATTGTGCTCACTTTATTAAGAATGTTATCTTTCCAGACAGATTTCTGAATTTCTTGAGAAGATTCAGTGGCTCAGAATAGGTAGTTTGTAAAAGCTTGATTGATCGAGGCTCTTCCTTTATCTCTGTAGAGATTTCTTTGTTGGCTCAGGGTGGTGAGATGTTAGAGATACCAGAACGCTTCCAGCTTCCGTGGTGTTTGATGAAAGGCTATAAAGAAAATGTGTCCCACAGAGAAACCTCATCGGCAAACCAGCCGATAGTTTCTGTTCTTTGTGTAGTCGTTTGAAATGCTGCTTTTTTGAACACAAAGGCAATGTTTGCAGCCAACTAAGTTTTTCTTAGTGGGTTGTAGGTTATCTGTTGAGACTGAATTTATGAGAAGTTTGATGGATGGATCCTTGACAAGTAATTGTTCTCCTTGTTAATGGTTCCTTTTTTTTTTTTAAAGGAGAGACTGAAATGTGATTAAGCTGTATATGCCTTTTCCATTAGCTGTCTGATTCTGTGAAAATCAAACAGCAAAAGTGTATACAAATCCTCACTTCATAAATTAATTGGTGAGTTGAATAAGCAATTTCTTGCCTCCTAAAATGGTCAACGTATTACATGAGATCTATTGACTGCTTCAAGGGTACAGGTAGAATAATGTTTTATTAGAATATATTTTAATTAGTGTGATAAGCGTCCTGAGTACGAACTCTCGATTACAAAACCAGACATCTGCTTTAAGAAATAGTTGTACTGTCATTCTATGTGCAGGTTAGGGTTATATGAAATTATTCTTGTGAGGGAATCTACATTATGGATTAAGAAAATGTGACATGTTTCTTCTTGCTATGTAATATGTGTGTTAAGATACTTCTTTTTTCAGGAATAAGTATCTTATATATTTGCTGTGCTAATTTAGTGCATAGTAACTCACATTTATAGTTCTTCCTTTCCTCAAATCTTTTTATTCTGGGCACAGGTAGGAATGGCTTATATTCTATTTCTTGTAAAATTAAGATAATAATATGGAGTCCTGATACCTTGTTTGACTTTGAAGATGTTGGTTAGGAAGTTTCTGATTTCTGTGTAACAACAGACAGTAGCTTAAAACAACATGTGGGAGACAAGTCAGGGCTTCATACTGTATGTGTGCAATTCACAGAGAAGCAGTAGGTTATTATTGTGAATCTACCTCCGTCTCTTGAGAAGCTGCTTGGAATAGTCCCTGTTTGGTGTATAAAAGAGGTAAAGTAGCAAAAATACCACTGATGAGGAATTTCACAGTTGTTTTCTGTGGAATGCAGCTTGCCATTGCCTTACCTTTCTGTCTTTGGAGATAATCTGTTGTTTTATTTTTAATTACTCTGCTCTGACATGCTTTCTTATGCGTTCCTTTTGTAAGGGCTGGAAGCGTTTGTTAATAAAGGAAGAAAGAGCTGTTAAATGATTCATCTTATTTGATGAAATCTTAAATAGCTGCATGTAACGGAATTAAATCAGGAATCCTGCTAAAGCGGTGACATTTATGGCTGTGTTAATGTTTTTAATTTATTTTGAGAACAAATTCAATTTTGATGCTCTCTTCAAGTAATGAAAAGGTAAACAAGTTTAGTACCATGAATTGTAGAAATATGTCTCATATGCAAAACTGTATACCTGTAGGTAGAGAAGATGGGTATGCTTGTGATTCACTGAGATAACAAGAAGAAAAACCTTGAAACTTATATTAATGGTTGCTTAAAAGTAATGTCTTTTATTCAGGCTTGGTATCAAAATGAGAAGCCCTCATCAGCTTTCACTGAATTCCAGTAAATCAGAACTCCTACCTTTTTACATCACAGCGAGGGCTGGGCTCAGGACACAGTTATGCTAGTGTGGTGCTAGCTGATTAAAGTTTTAACTAAAAATATAATAATGCTACACTGGGAGCTGCTGGATTTTCGTGGTTTAGATAAAGATTATTTTCAGAAGTATGAAGTAGGGACTCTACAAGAAAACAATTTAAATACTACTGATCATATATCCTTTCAGCCACTTGCTCCTTTCCACAAAAGGGAAAACCACATCTAAATCAAGAACCAAATCATGATGTAGTCTGCAGAAAGGTGGTTTTACCTACCCTTGACTCCACTGTGGGCTGTCGTTAGGGGAGCTGAAGGACAAGTGTCTGTTGGCTGATCCAGCTTGGGTTAATATATTTGACTTTGCTCAGCTGCATTGGCTTACTGGGAAGAGAATGTTTTACCATAGACATAGTTTGAGATTATAGTTTGGAAGCACAATATTTACACAAGTATTAGTAGGGAGGGGGTTTTGTTTGTTTATTTTTCAGGACAAATGTAATAGTAGCACTGGATTAAAAAGAAAAACTTAAGTTTGATTTCTAAATATCTGCTGGTGTTATTGTAACCTGGTGTTAAAATACAAACACGTCTTTCCAAGGTGGTGGCTGTTTGCGTTTAAACCGTGTCCTCTGAAAGCAGTGCCGCTTTTATTTAATAGTAGAGTCCTATTGTGTTCTGTTACAGTTAACTACATTGAGCCCAATACTCTAATGTGGAAAAGACTATCAAAGATAGTAACTATGAAACACTGAGTGAGCGGTTCGTACAAAAATACTTGTCACAATTCTCTGTTTAAAATGTCTTTCTTCTACTGCTTGTGATGCTTCTTATATGTTGATAGTGACAGAACCTTGTTTTCTTTATATTTTTGCTAGGTGATCTTAGCAACTCCAACAGTAGGCTTTCCATGGGTCTTCAGAATAAATATCTCTGGAGTCCTGAATAGTCTGGATCCCAACAGTATGACATGCATTTCTGACAAAACTTTCTGAAAGTTGGTTTAAATTGGTCGAATACAATCAGTCTGTAAAGAAACATTTATCTTGATACAGATACATGTACATATGTAAATACATTCAAGTAAAAATAGTAGGTAAACTTTTTAAAATACATACAATACGAAGTCTTTTCATGAGAGAGACTGGATGAGGATGGGATTATCTGTTAGTCATGGAAATCAGAAAATTACTGGATGCATAATGCTAGGGCAGATCAAGTAATGAAAAGTGTGAATTTAAGGGTCTGTCATGAGCATGAACTTCAAGGGCTGCTACCGCAGTACGCTTCTATCACTTCTCTGTGCGCGACTGAACAACACGCAGTGGAAAATGAAAAGATTTCTAAAAGCTAAAATGTTGAGCCTTTTATTATATCCATAAACTAAAAAATATCAATAAAAGGCTCAACATTTTAGCTTTTAGAAATCTTTTCATTTTCCACTGCGTGTTGTTCAGCAGGAATGTTCAGTCTGAACAATGTGTTTAATAAAGCAGAGAAGAACCTGAATATAAGGGTAGGTTTAAAAAAAATTGGTCTCACAAATGCTACTTAAAATTCTAGGCAAAGTACATATCTAGCCTAGGCTGTTTTAAAGATAGATGGAAATAGTTGGGGTTTTAACTGTAAGAAAAGAGTTATGATGCTATCCAGTATCAATTTACGTTAGTAATCTCTGTTGCTTGTATGAAAAAAAAATATAAAGGACTTGTACGTACAAGAAATACATGTCATTGTGTTTTGATTCTGTTTTGCTATATTTGCCAATTAAAATTGAGACAAATGTTTATACTCATTATTACGTTTTGCAGTTGCTAATGCTAAGACCTAGGTTAATCTTTTTCTAAGCAGTTTTATGTGTAGGCATTATATACCTCTAAGTTTAAATGAAACTAAAGCACAGTTAGCAAATCAACCGCGTAGACAAGCAATACTGCTTTGATTTTTCAATATGACCTAGAATTCTGAAGAATATACTGAAATTAAGTGTAAAAACGATCCTCTGGAAAAAACCAATACTGCTGTTATTGACATTCAGTGTATGTTTGGAAGTAGAATTGCACATTCGCTGTGTTGGTTTTAGTTTAAAACGCAATATCCAGTAACTAAATATCCAGTCTAAAACCAGTGAGTTACTAAAATCTTGGAGAAGAGATTCTGACTTTTTATCAGAGATGCTCATATTTGGTATGTTTTAGTCAATGATTGAAATTAGCACTAGAGATTAATTTTTAAAATGGTAGTAGCTTAAACATCAAATTAATAGTTAGTGTTGTTTTTACTTGTTTCTACTGTTCTGTATCTAATGACAACAAGCGATGTAGTCATTGAATTTTGTAGGAGTAATAGTGACCATCTAGTTTACAAACTTGCAAATTCTAGGTACGGTAGAACCATCTGGTTTACAACCTTGCAAATAACCAAGGAATGGTACAAACAGTTTATAAATTCAGGTCTTGGTTTTCTATTGTTGTGAAGGTTTTTTTCTGGTCAGGCCTGGTACAGCTTCCTGTGTTGCCTCCAAACACTTAAGTCCCCATGTCCTATTGACCTACTGCTCTTCTGAATGTCTTGAATCCACTCATTTTTTAACAGTGGTCAGGTATATTGCGGAAAGTGAGACCCTCTTGGATATGAGCAAGTTTCTCACTGTTTGCATTGCAGAGCGAACTGGTCACAGGAGTGGTCTGATTTTTCACAGTGTGACTTAGTTGCACTGTGAGGCATGACACAACCTCTTTGCCAGAATTAAGATTTTTTATTTTTTTTTTTTGAGAATGGGGAATCTTGGGTTCTTTTCCAAGTTTTGGAAGGGTGTTACCTAGTTGTCCAAGAACCACCTTCTATGTCTTTGTTCTCTTTTTGTCTTATCTCAGTGTTTGTCCAGCTTGCCACTGTTCCCAACAACTTGTTGACCATGGTCCTCAATATTCCCTTTCTTAATTGCTGTGTGCCTGCAGCCAGTGCCTTAAACCTCTAGGGCCTGTAGCCAGTGCTAGTCAAACCTCTTCTCTTTTACTATTCAAGCCACTGAAATACATGGGAACACCACTTAAATGTAAGCATTGGGAGTGTGTACAGGGAAAAACCCTCTTTTGCTAATGTATGGACCCTCCAAGTATGTTAGCCGTCAAACTTTTAACCAGCTTTTTGAATATGTGAAATCTCAGATCAGGTCAGCCAAGTTTAATAAATCAATCGATTAAAATCAGTTGCTCATAATGGAAAGTCTTAGGAAACTGAAGATGTAGGTGTGAACAGCAGGGCTGTGCATGGTATGACAAGTTGTTTCTTAATGTCATGGCCAAATGTGTAGCTTCACAGCTGTTTTTTGAGGCTGTGTGATGTCAGCAGTCATGCTTGTTGCACAAATTAGAATTTTGGAAAATATTTCATAACATACCTGCCATCTTGCACATGCCAAGACTTTTTTAAGCATGTTCCATAACTTTTGGTAATCAGTTCAGCAGCAGCAGTTTCCTTGTCTTTTTATTGTTTTGGGGGGAGGGTGGAGAAAGGGAGCTTTATCTGAGCTCAGCTTTACGCTTCAGTACGGTGTTTCACTGACATTTATGGCATGCTGATTTTTCTCTCCTTTTCAGAAGAGAAACCAGATTGCTCCAAGGCCCGCTGTGAGGTCCAGTTTTCTCCTCGCTGTCCAGAAGATTCCATCTTAATCGAAGGCTATGCTCCTCCCGGCGAATGCTGTCCGCTCCCGAGCCGTTGCGTGTGTAATCCTGCAGGCTGCTTGAGGAAGGTTTGCCAGCCTGGCTATTTGAACATATTGGTTTCTAAGGCATCAGGAAAGCCAGGGGAATGCTGTGATCTCTATGAATGTAAACCAGGTAAAAGTGGACACGATTTTTTTTCCATTTTTTCATTTTTTTTCTAACTGTCTGACAAGCACAATAACCTATATAATTGCATCTAATAAAGCCTGTATAGCCTCTAAATTCATCTTGATTCTTCTTCAAAATAAAAATTATTATGTGGGCAATACCCATTAAAAAAAAAGACAAGAAATATTATGCCATGTTTCACTTCCTTTTTTCTTCAGACGTTAATTTAAACTAAGTAACAAGAGAAAAGTAGCCTAGTGAGAATATTGCATTTCTGCAGATGCTACTAGTTAAAGTGACATACTTTATATACCTATTCAATTAGATGAAGCTTTGTCATAGTAGGAATATATTGTGCATGGACAGGGAATGAAGGTTTCTGTTTTAAGATTTCTCTAGATTACAAAGTGATGACCCCTTAAAAACTGGAGAGCAAAAGGATTGTGGAGGAGCATAGTGAAAGACTTAACAACTTTTTCAGTATTTACTGATTTTCCATTTCATGAGAACACCAATCACCCTTTCTTGTGATTTATTATTCTCGGTGAAGTGGAAGATTTAATTCTCTCTTTGATCCAGACTTTGGTAAAGATGAATAATAAAAACAGAGGGATGAAACCAGGCATATAAAATTGTATAATCCAAAATCTTATATGTAAACAGGTTCCAGTGTGCTTAAGCTGTGCCTTTCCTGTGCTTGTTTAACATTTTGTTAAGTCCTCCACAGAAGAAGATTGTACAGTCTTTGTATCTCCTAGTGCTTCTCTTTGTGTTTTTGCCTAGTATCCAAAGCAAATCTGCCTGTGTGGGAATTTAAGCGAACTTAATCCTCTGTCCTGAGTGGTTGGTGAACAAGTCTTTGACAAAATGTTCCACAGCAAAAATTATTACAATCTTAGTCATCTTTCATCTAGAACTAGCTGCAATTTCTTATGGTATAGTTTCCTTGGACTCCTTCCTTGTTATGTTGCCCCTCTATAAGCCTTCTTAAGTTTATCCAC
The DNA here is from genome assembly GCF_000708025.1 of Charadrius vociferus. NCBI lineage: Eukaryota > Metazoa > Chordata > Aves > Charadriiformes > Charadriidae > Charadrius > Charadrius vociferus. The sequence continues at coordinate 1,596,485 of NW_009647419.1, forward strand.
ATGTCTTTAAAATGTGGTGTCCAAAAGCAGACTACTATTTTGGGTGAGTCTTCATCAGTACTAAATACTGTTGAATAATTGCTTTGCCTTTCATGCAAAATTCTAAATAAGAGCTGACTCTTGCAAGATTTGTGTTTCATTTGTGAAATGCTGTGATCCCAAGATCTTTCTGTAGCATGACTGCTACTGAACCACTATATTTGTACATTTTAATTCTTCCTATACATACTTCAAGTATGCCATTACTGAATTTTATCCTGCTGACTTTGGATTATTTCTTTATTTCTCATAATAAATGTTAGCTCTGATCATGTCCTCCTGACTGTTACTTGCATTCCCATCTTGTAGTTTGCTTGTAGGTTACTTCTCGAAGGTTGTTTTCAGCTTGTTAGGATTACAGAATCTTCAAACTGAATATGTGATTATTTATTGCATTGGGGGATTTATGTGACTATGTGTATGTTGTTTTCTGACGTAGTTTGTATTTTTTGTTGCAAAGAGTTAAGAGGTGAAGGTACATGGGACCGGAAAAATGAAGATGCATGTTAGGAGGGTAGAAGAGCAGAGGCTTTGAAGAGATTGGGGAAGGAGACTAATGGGATTGAAGGGAAGTGTAGAGCTTTGCAATGGGGATTAGAAACTGAGAGTCTAAGGGGAAGCAGAGAGTTCTCCCCTACCTTGGGAAATGATGAAAGTGCGTAGGTAGTGGCCAAGAGGCTGAGGAGTGTAGGTGGATACTCTTGTGCATCCCTGCAGTAATAGGTGATGAAAGATGGAATGGCTAAACCACAAACTACAGAGAAAGTGGGGCCCCTACTTGTTGCAGTGCCCTGGCTTTGGAGGGGGGGGGGGGGGGGGACTACTACAAGGCGGAATAATTATTAGTCACTACATAGCCTGAGTTTTGTTGAGTTAGACTTCAGTAGCTGTCCACGTTGACTATTACAACTGTGGCCGACATGTTTCTTCTGTTTGCTGTTTGACATAGTGGGAAGATCACAAAGGAAAAACAAGCCACCACAAGACTGGAAGACAGAGAAAGGAATAGTTGAGTGTTGACAAACCTCAGTAGACTACAAATTATTTACCACAGAAGGCTTTTTTTAATGGCAAATCTTTGCAAATCCGAACTTTTTTCAGTTTTCAGAGGAACTTTGTTTTCAAAGAGAGTAAATCATACTTGTATAGACAACATAATTTGTACTTGATATATGAAGAAAATTGTAGACTAAACAAATGCTGAAATTTTTTTTAATGTTTCCTTTGTTGTAAAAAGTTTAGGGATTTTATTTTTAAATTTGCAAGTCAGCATGAACCTTGCTGGTTTTTTTTCCATCTAAACTGTTCAGTCATGTTCACCACTGTCTGTGGTTTTAAATAAATTTCTTGGTTTAAGAACAGGCAGTGGAATATTTTGTTTTATTAGGACTGTATATTCACAGGCTTATAGAATTATAGAATAACTTAGGTTGGAAGAATAGATGACTCTGTAAGTAATCTAGTTCATCCTGCCTCTCCTGCACTGTTTAATGCCATTTATTCTCTATTTGTATATACATGTACTACTGTATATGTAGTAGCATATAACTGGTGTATGTATGAACACTATTTAAATTATCTATGTGGGTTTGCTGAAATAGTGGTCATGAGCATTGTCTGACTTCACTTCACACGGCAGGAATATTTATTTAGCCCATGGTAAGTCTGGTAAGAAACCTAGTGTCTTAGAGTTTGACTTGGTATCCTGAAGCACTGTAGGAAAGAAGAGTTGGAAAGGAACTGAACTAGCAGTGCTCTGTGTCACACTTCATCTGTTTTTAGTGCCGTGTTGCTAAAAATCATGGGGCAATGGACAGTATAAGGCTTGATAGATAAGTGTTCATACAGAGTTTCTTATGGGGCTGCTGTCACTAGTTTACTAAATAGTGTCAGCAAGTCTATGGAATTTACACGTCGAACAAAGGAAAATGTTTTCCATACTTTGCCCCAGACCTAAAAACTTCAGTTCTGTGAGTGCTGCTACCAGAATGCTCTTCCGGCACCTCCACGTCTGCTTAACCAGCCTCCGTGGGGGTTTTGCGCCAGCAAGGGCTTTCTGGTGGAAACAAATTGCCAGAAGCTGGGAGGACTGCTTCCTATGACAGCAGTGCTGCCTTATGCCAATAAGTGTTTGCACAATTAAAGCATAAATTGTCTTTATTTCTGTTCCTTAAATAAGATGTCACTGCTCTCCAGTTTACAGTGGCATTTGTGTTTGGAGCCTTCTGCTGAGAACTGCATATGTTCAAATACTGTGATTGGCAACTGAGTTACTGAAAGAAAAATAGGAGGTGTTTCCGTAACACTAAATGCTAGAATAAAAATAAAATCTTTCATTTTGAGATCCACTTCCTCTTCTATCCCTTCTACTTTAGGAATACAGTGATTAAAGGGATTGGCATCCGGTGAAAATGAACAGTGAAGAAACTTAGTAGCTTAGTCATACCTGTCTATTAACTTCCAGATTAATTTGTCTTAAATGTTCTTACCCATTGCTCCACCAAGCATCTCACCGCAGTTGTGGTACCTACTGAGATCAAGTATGTCATGTCCCTTTTGTTTTGCTGTAGTTGCTAAGCTTGGAGGTCAGATAACAGTGGTTTGGTGCCATAAGCAACCGACTTTGTTCCTACGAGCTGTGTGTAACTGGCCATTCATGAGCCGCGAGTTTACAGAGTGAGCACAGAATTTAGTTTTAAGATGGGAGTTACAGTTCTTAAAAAGTATTCTCAAAAATAAGTGTGTTATTTGTTTTTTTCTTTTTTTGGTTTTTTTCTTAAAGATAGTTTAAATGACCGGTCTCAAATGGAGCTGCATAATGTGATAACAGTAAAAATAAAAATAACCTGAAACAAGGTTTGTGGGTGCATATGTGCCTCCTTTGCTAAGAAGCTAGAACAGTATGAACAATGATGCTTTTAAAATAATCTTTGTTTATTTAAAGATGGAGTTAAAATCTAATCTAAAAGGGATTTTGTTGAAGTTGTGATAGGAACTCTAGCTACCACTTTTGAATAAAGGTAAATAGTTTACTTTGGTATTTATCCAACAGATGTTTGTTGTACCACTATTGATAACTTTTTTTTTTTTGTATACGGCGAGATGAGGAGTGTTATCTCTGAGTTCCTGACATCCTTGGGAAAGCCTTGGTAAATGGTCATACTAGACAGAACCTCTGTTGAAAAGACTGCTTATTTGTCATTCTTCAAGCAGTCTTCTGGCAGAGTTTTCATTCATTCGCCTTCTCCAGCAACGCTGCATGTCCTGAAAATTACTTTTAATGAAATGGAGTTGTTTTTTTTTCTGGTACCAAATCTTGGTTTAAACACAGTTGTAAAGAGAGTGTTATTGTCTAGCTTATTTGTGCTGGACCCCCAGAAAGCTGTGACTTCTGGAAGAATAAGAAGTCTTTCCTGTGCTGAGCCACTTCGTTGTATCAGAGATGCGGGTACTGCATCCGGGACCTTTAGATGCCTAGATAGCTGTTTAGATCTTGTCCCTGAACTGTATGTTCTGTTCCTTTTGAAAGACAGCATAATACATAAAGGTGAGACTTAATATACTTGTGTTAGCATATTCTACTATAAACTTATTTTCACCTAGGTATTAACAGTTTCATGATCAGAGACCTTTGGCTTTGTAGTCTACAAAGGAGGTTGCACATTACTGCAGCTATGTCATATAATCATAGAATGGTTTAGGTGGGAAGGGACCTTGAAGATCATCTAGTTCCAACCCTCCTGCCATGGGCAGGGACACCTCCCACTAGACCAGGTTGCTCAAAGCCCCATCCAGCCTGGCCTTGAACACTTGTCAGGGTCTGCAGTCATGGTAGGATTTCTGCTACATTCTCATAGAAAAATTAGTAACTCTCAGATGCTATTGTATACAAATTCAGTGCATGAGAAAGTTCCTGAAGACTTGTAAGCAGAGGTTGATCAGGTGCATCTTCATTGATAGGAAATTGCAACACGTTCATAAGTTCTTGAAGATACATATTTGTCAGACTATATATTTGTAGCTTCTAGGATAGACAAAAATAATTTTCTTTATACAGGGTTTTAAAATATTTTATAATAAAATATGTAATAGATTATAATAAACCTGTTTATGAAAAGTGTACTCGGTATTTATTGGAATCAACGTAAGATGGGAAAATAAAACTAGTAGTTCAGTGGCAAATGTTTGCAGTCTTATTTTTTAGGGCAGTAGTAAAGTTAATCTGGGGGACATCTTTTTAAGTAATGAAGAATTCAATTGTAGACTGTTTTGTAACCTTACAGTATTTTCAGCTTGTCTGGAAGTTTTGCTGAATAGTTTTTTCCAGTTTGAGAAACCAATTTTAACCTGAAAAAAAGTAGGATTTTTTTTCCTCCTTCAAATATCTTTCATCTCTTATCTCTCTTCATCTCTCTCCTGTGAGGAAAGGCTGAGAGAGCTGGGACTCTTCAGCCTGGAGAAGAGGAGGATCAGGGGAGACCTCATCAATGCATATAAATACTTGAAGGGAAGGTGTAAAGACAGAGCCAGGCTCTTTTCGGTGGTGCACAATGGCAGGACCAGAGGCAATGGGCAGAAACTGAAACAATGGAACATCAGGAAACACTTTTTCATTGTGAGGGTGACTGGGCACTGGCACAGGTTGCCCAGAGAGGTGGTGGAATCTCCATCCTCAGAGGTATTCAAAAGCTATCTAGGCATAGTCCTGGGCAACCAGATCTATGTAGCCTGGCTTGGGAAGGGGCTTGGACCAGATGACCTCCAGAGGTCCTGTCCAACCTCAGCTGTTCTGTGATAAATCTAATAATGTAATAATAAAGATCTACTGGTTTGGTGAGAAGGCTGAGGTGGGGTATGAGTGTGGATTATAAAATTCTGTGGGTGGTGCATAAGCTCGGTGCATACCCTTTGTTCACCAAATCCTGCTAATCCTTACGAGAATTGGAGGGTGCTCTGGTACTACTACTAAGAGATCAGTATAAAACAAATAAAAATGAGTAAGTCAAATCAAACAGGGGAACCACTGAGTGACTACAGCCACTTAACGATGAATTTTAATTTATCATTTTTATCATCATTTTAATGAGAATTTTCTATTTCAATGCTCTTGATTTGGGATTTGTTTGTAATTTTTCTTACCCTTGCACTTTTTTAATAAAGATGTTTGGGCTGCTTTTCAGTGTTAGTGAGCACACTATAGCCACTGGAAAGAATTTAAACTATGTAGGAAGAAAGAGCACCTTAAATGAGACTTGATGGCATGATTAGGGAGTTTCCTTGAGTTTTTTCTTTCACTGTCATTACTGGTATATGGAGAGATGGACACAGAAATAGCTATGCAGTAGCAGCTTGTTGGTAGAACTCCTTGGCTGTTTTTTCCCAGACTGCTTACCTGGGGGCGGAGGCAGAGAGCACCTTGAATCCAGGGAAGTAGAAAGGTTTAGTACTAGTTTAAATTCAGGAAACTGGACACTGGTGGTTACTTGGCACAACAGAATCATGCAAATTGTATTGGTTGCACTGGGCCATACTGACAAGCGCGTGATTCTTAATGCCTGTTGTGGTAATGGAGGAACTAGATGTATATTTCTTACAGAAGAGTGGTTTCAAACATGTTATTTGTTATCAAAATGGGAAAAAAAAAAAAGCCCTAGAATTTTATGAAGTGAAATATAAGATTAAGTATTCCTGTCTTAAAGGCAAATAGGTGTCTTTGTGCGTTTCTGAAGAGATATAAAAGTTAATTTGATAATTGTCGAGCTTAGTAACTGGAATCTTTCCAGTTAAATTTAGTAACTTTCTGCATTGCTCCATAAAACAGACTTGAATTAAATTTGCGCATGTCTAGGTGAGAACTTCTTGAACTTGTCAGTTTGCTCTGATTTGGCGGATGGCTCCGTTTCCCAAATAACTAGAAAAAGGCAGATTCTGAATATCGCTTCCACAGAGGGTACTCACATACTCATGTACTTTGAAAGTTAATGGTCTAGAGGACAAACATAGTGGTCCTAACCTTCATGAGCTGCAGACCGGTTTCATTGAACTTGTGCTTTCATTTAAATGCTTACGAGATACGCTAAGCAGATGTAATTCTGTGATGTCTCATTATGACCGATTGAATTATTATTGCTGTGAACCTCTGAGGATCAAGCCTGAAAAGCGTAGCACTAGAAGACAGAAGATGGGACTTTGAAAGGTATCAGCTCCGGCCAAAAGTGTGGCGTAACATTTACAAGCCGCTTTAGCATTGTAGCAAGCGGTCGTGATAATGTCAATACTGAAGTGAAGTTTAATCAGTAATCAGGGATATTGTATTGTATAACTCTCGGTCTGATAACATTCTGTCCATCCTGCCTATTCAGTCAGGAGGCAGCTTCCTTCTTTGAAAAGGGAACCATGTTGTAATCTGTATTTCCTTAGTATAATTATGGTAAGGAATAGCAAATAGCTAATGCCTGGGCTGGTATTGTTTCTTAACGTGGGAGATTTAGAACCAAATAAGATAAAGATGTCTTTCAGCTTTCTTGGTTATGACTCATAGGATTAAATGTACATTCAGCCTGACTTTTTTTTTTGCATTTCTAAGCATTTGCTGCTTTCTAAAAAGCTGTAGGTCAGTCTTACGAGTTATGTGGAATTCTTCATCTTGTTAATGCAGATAGATTTGGTAATTTGCATTTCTTTTTCGCTATATATAAATATCAAAACAGCACAACCTAATGGAATAATCCTTAAAATGTAGTTTACATGTGCAGGCATAAATCTACAGTGTATCTTTAATATTTTTTTTGTTTCCTGTAACCCAGGTATTTTACTCTTTAAACAGACTTCAATCAGGAAAAAAATAAACAAAGAATTGTTAACTGTTTTAAAAGCTGGTGGGGAAAATATATTCTCGTTAACCTAGTATATTTCAAGTAACTATTATTATTCACAGGTTTAGTGATTGTTGAAGGTTGCCTGTCTAATTTTATAAATTTTTTATTAACTAATATTAGTTCAGTTGCTTCCTGAGTCAGTAATTTTAAAAAGTGAATCTTAAAGAGAATGGAAGTCTTTTTGTAATGTTACCTACTGAGCATGTATTCATTAGGTGATTTTCCTGACTTAAATTAAAAAGCTGCTGCAGAACTGGTTGCTTATGATGAAGTAATTTGCAGAAAGCTCCTAAAGCATGTGTAAAAGGAATTTTTTTCTCCCTTTCCTTCGTAGTGTTCAGCGTGGATTGCAGCACAGTCGAATGCCCTCCTGTTCAACAAGTTGTTTGCCCACTGGATAGCTATGAAACCCAAGTCAGGCTGACGGCTGATGGCTGCTGTACCCTGCCCACAAGGTTGGTGTCTTGATGCCTGAATGTTCTTACCCTGTTCTCTACAACTCAAGTACTACAAATACAGGATAATAATGCATACTTCTCCAGCAATAAATGTTAATACAGAATAAGAGATATATGAAGTAAGTTCAAGGTCTATCAGGCTGATAGAAACACAAAATCTATCTTTTTGAAGCAAAATAAAATCCAGTGCAAATGCACAAAGCTGATTTTTGCTAAAATTGAGGGGTTTGTGCGTCTAGATTGTTTTTCAATGTATTCCATTAATTTTACGAAAGTGAATTCTTTTGCGAAACTTTTGAAGGCCTTTGATGGTAAGGAATTAAATGATGGAGATGGCAGAAGATACGTCAGAGAAAATCTTGCATAGTTAAAGTAAAAAAGATATTTTTTTGTATGTGGAAGACCACTGTAAGAAGCTGAAAGACAGTGGCTATCTGGAACTGTAGGGAAGCAGAAGTTTCAAGTACTCGCTTCCATTTTACTTCTGTTGTTCTTCAAGTATATTTTGTTACAATTCAGAAGAATAAGGCAATTTGGAGTTGGTTTGCTGCAAAATTCTACACCACTGTTTTAGCTTCTGTTTTTTCAACAGCCTTCCCAAAACTTGATTCAGCAATATCCCCAATCAATATGAATTCAAGCAAAAAGTACCATCAATGAAAATATTTCAGACAAAAAAAGATAATACTTCTTGTAGATGTATCTGGGTGGTTTCTTTGATGTGAAGGTCTTCACACTGTACAATATTGCCATATTCTCAGCTCCTTGTGAGATTGTAAAGGAGTGATAAACTTGCAAATAATTCAGAAAGTAGAAAACGGGAAAGGTTGTGCAATGAATCAGGGATCTTCCTGTTGGGTGCCCTTTGGGTACAAATTTAATATGGTGACTTCTTTGAAACTGTTGTTTCCATAAAATATGAGGGTGTCTTACTGGACGGAGAGTTAAAAATATACCTACTTTAAAAAAAAGGCAGGAAAATAGATGTGAAGAACTTCATATAGTGCAGTCATCCTGTCTAGTAAAATTTGAAAATGTATTTCTAAACTTCACAAATTTTATTTGTAATTGTAGAATACAAATAGTAGTCTGCTTGTTAAAAAAATACTTATTATCCTTATTCAGTGAATGCTACCGATGTTCTTTCATTTAGAGTTGTTTCCTTTTTTTTGTTTTCTGAATTTTGGACCAGAACATGGTATGGATTCTCAGTATCCTCCCTTTAACATATTTTCATTCCCTAGGAATTATGATGATTTCATATTAGTTGAGAGCTGATCTGTCTAGTTGGGATTGCACATGAGGCTCTAGATTTTAACTAGTCATTGTACTGGCATTGCTGCAGGTACAGCTCAGCATGTTCAAGACAACTAGAATAAAATGCTACTAAGGGCTGTATTTGGAAAGATAACTTATAAATTCAAAGACGCAATGTCAGATTAAAATTTCAGTAAGTTTCTAGTTTAGGTTAACACTCACAAGCCTTGACACAACAGAAAACTTAGATTAATGGTAGATTTTTACGTCCAAATTTGTTTCAACTTGTTGAATTAAAAAGTGATATACAGGCCAAATTATTTTTGTTTCCAAAGAGTAAAATTGTGTTCTATTTTTCTGCAGTCTAATATAAATTGGGGTTTCTTTTTTCTCTTGCTTGGGTGGAGGGAATGAGAAATAACCACCTTATTCTGTGTAGATAACTTCAAGCGTTCCTTCTATCAGGGTTCGTAGAGCACTAAGAAAATAAAACTTTGTTTACTTCAGAAAAATGATCAGTTGGAAATATTTTCTATTTCTAGCACACACATGGGAACCGATTTTAAATAAAGCATCTAGACCAAACATGTCCTTGAAAGAATATTTTTCTTTCTTTTATAGTGTTTAAAAATACAACCAGTTGGTTTGCTGTGTGTTAACTGTAACTGATGTCTGAAGTGTGCTTGTACACATGCATGGTACTTAAGTGACAAAACCAGTATTCTCATCTCCTGAAGACAAAGACCCCAATTGTACAAGCAGGCTTAGAGAATGTGAATTATTAGATAATTGTGAATTGCACTGAAACCTCTTGGAAATCAGATTGCTCTGCATTACTGGGATCAAAGTTTAACAAGGGATCAGAGCTGGGATAGATGAGTTCGTAGCCCCTGAAGTCCTATGATTGGATCTAGGGGGTTTTTTTGTGTGTTAATATCTGTCCTCCTTGATGTGTAAAACTGCAAAAAACCCGTAATTAGCATAACCTAGTGTGAGTCTGCAGGCAGGTTGAAACAATTATAGGTGTCTTGTACTCCCCCATTGATTTTTAATTTTGTGGCTCAGTCTGTGTTGCTGTATGTAGTTATTATGTGGGTTGGTAGGTTTTTGGATTGCCTTAGTTGAGCCAAAGCAATAGTGCACCTTTTAATCGAGTAGGTGAGAAGGAAAGAAGAAAAGCTGAATCTGGCAGCAATACGATTGTACAGATGCTTTACACATTGTGTGCCTCCAAGAAATTTATTTAGTTATTTAGATTTTAATATACTGCTGTGCTTCTTAAGGAAGATAATGCCACAGCTGTCATTCATGTGCTGTAGGTAAAGATATTACTTGAAGGGGAGAAAAAGGGAACACAAGCACAGGGATAATCAGAAAAGAAAGATTAGAGGAAGGCTAGAGGAATAGAAGTATAAGTGTGAAAAGAGAGAGACAGCAAAAGATGAAACAAAGTTCAGTTACTTGGAACATGACAGTCAAACCATTTGAATTCAGTGTTTTGTCAGATTTGAAGAAACATTGGAGCTTTATGTTTGAACCCAGAGTCTCTATCCCACATGAGACTTGCACTTCAGAACTATGGAAAAAGTCAAAGTACAGATTTATGAATGAATGACTATGCTGGGAAAAGGGGATGTTTTTCCTTAATTCTGGAATTTCTTACTAAACTCGTGATGAAATATTAACATTGCATTGATTTAAGTGATTCAGTTTAGAATCACCGAGACCCATATCATGTCTCTCTTTAATCATTAGAATGAAGTTCAAAGGAAGTGGCACTGTATGTTTTAATGTACATTTGAGAATAATTTATTAAAAGCAAAGTGCTCGTGTTTCATGAGGTCATAGTCTTTAGACTTCATGAAACTATTTCTGATGAGATTATGGACTTTTTCAAGAAATTACAATTAATTGTTTCATTTACTGCCGGTTAAAATAAAGGATTAATACCAGCAGAACCAGAGAGGTGTCAAAGAGAGAATCACGGCTAAGGATGGATGGCGTGTCACTGCCTTGGTTAACAAGTAGCTGACTTCACGTACAGCAGGAGCGGATTGACTTCTGTGCCACATCTTGATCTTGGCTGGTTTCTTGTCTTTAATATGCTAAGAAAACAGAGATCCTTAAGTCTGGTGTTAAGCTGGTATTTGTTTTATGAGCGAGCTCTTGAATACATTTTCGTAATACTGAAAACTCCTCTAGCAATGCCGGGGAAAAGTGGGAATAGTAGACAAAAGTCTGATACCATAAGCTTGCATACTTGCATTCAGAGGTTATATTTAGTTTCCCACAGATTTCTAATGTGATGGTTCAATCAGAGCAGAAATTCCTAGAAATTTGGCATTGATACCGAAATACTGGTTGCTTCAGCTTTCATCAGATTGTCATGAGACACTTGCCTTAAATTTCCAGCTATTATGTTAGGAAAGCTAACTGATATGTCTGTCTCTGGTCTTGGCCAAGACCACTCTTCTCCAAGGAGCTTATCGAATAAAAATTTAGTTGAGCTCTTATAGAGAACATGTTACCGCAGTTTTGTTAATATAAGTTTGTCTTCTGTTACAAAGTTAAATGAAGAGATGATCGATATGAAGTGTACAGAATCCATTATCTTCATGTGTTTCCAATTTTTCTTCAAATTTTCAGATTCCTTTGAGAATTTATTTTTAAGTGTAAAAATCTTTATAAAAATCGGTTTAATTTTTTATCTATGAAGAACGGACTGTAACAACAGGAGCTGATTTCAGTGATTAGTGTTGGCTTCTATCTATTGCTTACAGAGTTTTGTACATTTTTCATAGGATTATATACAACAGCATAAATGGCATGTTTGGATAGCTCTGCACCAAATATTTTTGATTATCTGGCTGCTCTCTTTATTAGCATAATGTGGAAATTTAGTCTTTACTAGGTCTCTGCTTCTAGCTCTAGTTTTGTCTCCCTGCTTCTGTGCTCTTTTCCCTTCATGTAATCTAAGTACAGTCTTTTCCCTTGTGCCAATTTCCATTCTCCCTGTTGGTACAAGTGTCGTAACTTCAGATTTCATTCAGTGCTCTGTTATTTCAGATCCCCCACCCCCAGCTATTCTTGATCAGTCTTTTAATAAAGCCAGGTAAACCAAGAAAATTCTAGAGAACTAAAAAGATGTTTGTAACATGTCAATATTAAAAGAACAAAAACTAAGTAGTTAAAGTCTGGTTATCTTCATATCAGTTCTGAGAAAAATAGTGAGAAAACTGATAGAGGATTGAATTGAGGATTAAAGGATGTAATTATAGCTAAAAGCAACTGATGTTGCTTTTGCAGAGGCAGTTTTATGAAACTTGATTTTTGTCTCTTGAAGATACTATGGTGGCCTTAAAAATCGGACCATGAGTGCCTTCCTTCTCAATTTCTGTCTTCTGTATTCAACAGTCTACAAAACAACAAAAAAACCACTCCAAAACCAGAACAAACAACAACAAAAAAACCCTGGCGCTTCTTAGTAAGTATTGTCTCACAGGGTTTTCTTTATAAAATGGAAATATATCCCCTTCTCCAAACTACTTAACATCAGAGAAGAACATTTCCCACAGCCCTCCTCCCCCAGATGTTGGAAGTGAATCACTGCTGATAAGCCGGCGTCATTGTCCTTGATCTCCTGAGATGAACTCTTGCGGCATGCACATGTTGGCTTGAATATCTTGCTGATAGTATAGGATATAATCATATCCTTCTGAGAGCAGAGAAGCATCCAGGACCATGTTCACTAAATCCCAATAATAAGTTTGCTTGATATACTTATTTGAAAAGCTCACAGTATAAGCCTGAATATGTTCTAGATTAGAAAAAGTTCAGAAGTAATTGCTGTATGTTTATCTATCAAAATCTCCATTAGTTTGTTTTTTATCTGTGTCTCAACGTTAATGTTAAAAAAAGCAGTTTCAAGGTGGTTATGGTGGGAGGAGGAGGGAAAATCAAATGTAAATGAAGCATAACAGAAGCAGATAACACGTCACAAAGAGAAACTTTAAGAGCAGTGAACTGCTTAATAAATCTAAACAAACCAGGAGTACCAGTCACGATGACTATTTCATGTGTCAGAAGAGTGACGAAGAGCTTTTTACAGATACAGACTTGCAAGATTGGAGCCCAAAAGACTGGGACTTGAGGGATGAGTGAATGAAGACTCTTTGAATCGGACCATTTCACTGTCAGTTACAGATATTGGGATGGCATTGCAAATGAAAAACTCTCAATTGACTCGAGTAGCGTGGAGGAGCAGGATTATAGATTTATTGTTTAGAAGAAAACCTCTGAAAATGTTTCTTAAATGAATTAGTCATAGAACTTTTTTTCCTTGTTGGAATAGTCTTTTCCCTGTTTGTTTTTCTTTATATGTGGCTAAAATGTCTCAATCTGGAGCTGCGGTGAATGGCAGTGCCACAGTTTGGTCTGCAGTATGGTAAAGAAGTGAAATGTATTTGACCAGCAGAAGTGTTAGTTCTCTGGACAGTATAGTAAAATATTGTTTTACATTGTAATTGCCTATTCAGTCCTGTTGGAGGGTCGGAGGGGCAATTTATGTGTGCGTTTTGTTTTCCCCAAAAGTAAAGCTTTACCTAGAAAACAGCCCAGCTCTACCCCCTGCTGTCCAGTTCTTAAATACTTATTATACAGTTCAAGAATACTTTGTAATACTTTGATGTAGTAGCAAATCATTTATTTACCCAAGGTTTATGTTAAGCTATATTTGGATAGAAGTTGAATACAACTTAGAGCAGTACAAAACCAGATTTTATTATCATATTTAATTAAGTAAAATTACCTTTCAGGGGATGAAATAGTAGCAACAAAAGTAAATTTACAAAGCCGTGTTCCATTTTAAGAATCTATTAAATTAAGGAAACTCTTTTGCATCTGTCCTGTACTAAAATGTTTTTAACATCAGTATGCCTTATTTAGCAGTTCTAAAGACATTAAGGAATAGTAGCAGTTTATATTTGAGAGTCTCTAAATTTTGTATACCATTACTGAATTGGTTTTGATTCCAAAGGAAGAAATTGCCTTTTTTCTAATAGAACTTTGTCCTATCTTAGGCACAATATAGATACCACTTGAGAAATTCATCATTAGCAGTTTCACTTTTATTTTTCAGAAAACTTGTAGATAACTGTTAAGACAACCATGCTGTCTTTTCATGTTAGTGAACTGAAATAGAAGTCCTGTTGCAACTGTTTATGCAAAAATCACACCTCTTCAGAGGTCATTTACGTTCATTTATGATTTTATTATCCTTCTAGATTACTTTGCCCAGTAAGCAATCGCTTTTCATGTACTTTATTCCCTTTTATGACACTTGTACCTGTTGTCATTGTATCACCGGTTGTGTCCGCAACCTATCATGGCATTAGACCTACCAGCCAATATTCTGTATTTCATGTTGCACCAGTGTCTAGGGAATCCTAGTGGCAGCTGCACATAAACTAGCACAGTTCTTTTCTTATCACTTTATGGCACCACTAGAATCATAGCTGGGAAGTCTACAGTTGTAAATTCTTTGTTAAGCTATTGCCAATTTATATTTGCATTTTATTTGAGACTACCCACATATAGCTAGTTAGATAATGTTTATCTTCTGATAGCATCTGTAGAGGTGGCCTCTGAGTCCCTGATTATGTTTGCATCTGTTCCACTCTAACAGGAGGGAGTAGGGTACACCCTTTCTGTTCATTCTTCTTAGCTGCTTGGCTGGGCCAAATCTTTTCTGCTTTATTCGTTGTCAAAATATGACATGATTCTTGCATGTTTGTCTAGATTCTTTTCTTAAAGACTTTAATTTTATGATACATTGTTTGGGTGTTCAGTACAGGATTCACCACTTCGTTTTTCCCAACCTTCTTTAGAGGGCAGTTGTAATATTTCAGGAGGTGTAACTTTTTTTTCTTTTCCCCCGGTACCAGTCACCTCTCTTGAGCAACTTTTGCTGATATAGAGGTCTCCCTTGTATTTGTTCTGGAATTTTAGATCCTTCTCCTCCACCCATCTCATCCTTAAGAAATGATGTCTAAGAGAAAGTGGTTATGGATCCCAATTTTTGTTAAAGGAAAGTTCAGATGGAACTAGTAAGACCAAATACAAATCCAAGCACATCTGTGTCTTCCTGAGATTTCTATTCAGGCCTTGACTTCTGAGTAACTTTGATAGCTGGACCAAAGGTCTGACAAAAGCATGTTAAGGGTTCTGTAGAAGCTTTGCTATGCTTTCAGTTATTTCATCAGCATCTTAGAAACTCTGGTTTCTAGTTATCATGGCCAGCTTGCTTAAGTTGTTCCTCCTGTACTTCAACTCTAGCAGACCACTTTGCCATCTCGAGTACATCTGACCATCCAGTACCATGGTGGTGTAACATTTGATGTTGAATTGGAGTCTGTTCCATATAGAGGCAGGGTTTGTAGTGAAGGAAAACTCTGCATTGATGCCAGCTGAACCCATTGCATGTCAAACTCAGGCTTGCAACAGGGTTTTATTTGTTTTAACAGTTGACGAAAAGAACAGCATAGAACACTGCAATCTTGTGCAGTTTCATAATACCTGAAAACAGGTGTTTAAGCATTTTCATGTATTTTAGTCTTCAAAGACTCACAAGTTAAGAAACAGCAAATATTTTTCCCAGGAAAACCATTTTTCTTCATTGAGATCTGATAAGTGAGAAAGTGGTATTCAGTCCTGTTTACAGACTGCACTGTACTGAATATCCACAAAGAGCAAGGATAAAAGGGCATATATGTGACCTTTATAGGTGACCCATGCTTCACATCCATCTTCTCCACGTTGGTCTTCCAGGAGGTGTAATGAATTGCTGAATTCAAAGTTCAGGCAGTCTCCTCTTTCCTCCCTTACTACAGCTGCCTCAGCCATTCCTAGATGTTCTCAGTGTGATGATAGTTATTGGGCACCTTGTTGGTGTCCAGCCTCATAATGTGGGTTGTTTTGGCAAGCAACCGTATCTTCCTGAAGTCCAGAAATGAGAAAAAGATAAGTTTGCCTTTAAAAAAAAAAATAAAATCCATCTCAATAAAATTTCAACAGAAGATCTTGAAACACAAGACATTTCTGGAGCCTGATGGCTAACTTCTGAGTGTCAGAGACCTCTAACACAAAGAGGAAAGATGAGAAAGTTTTCAGAAGGAATAGCATGTGAATCTTCTGCAGAAGAAGCTGAAAAATGTTTTAAATGTAGGGGTCCCTGCTTGCATCTTTTATAAGATCAGCTTTTTGCACCTGTATTGTATAAGTTCAAAATACACAGCAATACTTTTCCACCAACTCCTAGGAAGCATTGAACTGCAAAAGCTTTCAAGACAATGCTACCTAAAGGAAGGAGCAGATTTCCCATAAGCAAAAAAAAAATCCCAAAACCCCCAAACAAACAAAAAAACAAACAAAACCAAACAAACAAAAAAAAACAAAAAAAAACCCCAGCATTTGTACAGGGGAGGAAGTATTGATCACAGTTATGCAAGTGGTGTCCTTTTTTAATGTATGAGTTTTTATGGAAAAGTATATGTAGTGCTGTAATCTGACCATGTGCTGTGTTAATGGTATATTTATTCCTTCACTGTTGAGAAGACATTTTAACCCAGATAAATTAAAGTAACTCTTAATTGTATCTACTGTTAGATGGTGTTTTATGCTTGGAAGTAGAGTGAGATCGTAGTGTTTATAGAATTTGGTTTTGTTTGCATACTTAATAAGCAAGCTGGTGTTTGAATACTTTTAATTTATAATAAGCTGGTAGACATGTCTTTCTGTTAAAAATTTGTTTTTACTTGTCAATCTAAGAATTAGTGTATAGCTTGATCACACTGAATATTGCTCTCCTTCCTACCCCCAAGACTTCCCACTCTTTTGTTCCATTTCTTCTACTTAATCATGTATTAACTTGTTTTGAAATTGAATAAGTGATTTAGTTCACAATAATTTATGACTTGAACAGGCAAATTTCTGTTTGTATCAGAGAGATCAATAATGTCTTTGACAGTTGTCCTCAAACACAACTCTACAGATGCCTAAGGAGACCCATACACATAATAAAGCAGTAGAATTATCATTTGAATGTTTGTATTTTAGAAGGGAAGTAGACATGAGAATTTCCCAGCAGTGTCCAACAGTACTCAAGAGCAGATGATAATATCAACATTACTGAGGATATATCAAAAGAGTTTGAAGTTGTTTCCTCTAGAAAATAGCAGGAAACATTGTGTCAGCCTTCAGGAGCCACAAATCACTGATTCCTTTTACCTTCTTAAATTATTTAGTATTTAAAAAGTGGAACTGAAGGTTGTGGACAGTTTTAAAATACGTAGTTTCTCACTACTCTTCCTTGAAATGTCATTGGTGGAATTTCAAGAATCTCGTTTCCAGAAAAGGGTTACAGTTCTTGCATACGTGGTTCTCACTACATGGAAAAGGTCTTATTAATTGAATGGAGTTACTTGGTTTCAGAAACACTGCGATTTTGGAGCAATCTTCTGGCCTCGATTTTAAATTTAGTCCACAATGGAATAAATTCAGAAGCTAAATGGTCATCTAATGGTTTGCCACATTTTTAGGAAGGTCATATTTGCCCCTTCTGGATGGTTTGCTTTCTGGTCTCTCTCACATGAAAACAGCATAGAACACTTATCAAACAGAGTCAATATATCCTTTCTAAACTGGTACAGAATTGGGTATAAGAAAGGTGTTTAATACCACGAGTGGCATGGAAAAGCTAAACATGGAATTAATTATAGGGGTTTTTTTTTGCTTTCAAAGAAGAAAAAATGGATATCAAATTAAACAATCAGATAAATTAGAAAATGATGTGTTTTGGGGAGGTTGGTGGGGGTTTTTTGCTGCTTTTGTTGTTGCTTTTTGGGGTTTTTTTTTGGTTAGCTTATGTTGAGTCCCTGATGGCTTAGTTTGAGGGAGATTTGTTATTCACCAGTAAGAAAGTTTAGAGTTACAGGAATATTGAAGTTAGTGAATTACTTATGAAACTATTATCTGTAAGTGATTTTTTTTTTTTAACCTCAAGTAAAATACCTTAGGAATTTCTTTTGTTTGTAAGAGGATCAGGTATTTATAATTCCTCATTAAAAAGTAGTGAAATAAGAAAAAAAAAAATTAGATTCTTATACCAGATAAGTAACATTTGTATAACATCTTAACTAATGTCTTATCTTTGGTTTTGAAATGTTTGTTATATTGTGAAGGGTGAGGCTGATAAACCGAAGCAAAGAGTTACTGAGGTACATAGTGGTTACAAACGAAGAGATCTTCAACAGAGAAATACATAAGCTGGCACGGGAAAATATGAGAAAAATGCAGGGTTGGACTGGTTTATATTGTGTTCTATTTCCTATACTGATGAATTCAAAAGGGTCTGTACATATATCAGTGTATTGAAAAAATCAGTGTACTTGGCCAGTGGTTTTAAGGTTACTGGTTCCATGGCATGACTCTTGTGACTATCCTCTTTTCCCATCTCATCCCTCCCGGAAACAGATCAGTTGATTTTACATTAGTCAAAGGATGAAACTGAGTCTTTTAGCAAAATGAACTCTTTGGATTCTAATAAGCCTTGGAAAGATGGTAATCTGCTTGATGTGAATGCTGACTTTACGACTTTTTCCCTTACTTAGCATCTGTTTGCTATTTCCTAACACTAATAATAAGCAAAAGATGCACAAAACCTCCCGTGTTCCTTTTCACAGTATCTTTAATTAAAAGCTAAATAGTTGCCTTTTGTAATATTTGACTGTCCCCTGTGTATAAAGATCACTATACTCATGGAAAAATGCACCATTATATTTGGTATCTGTAACAATATCTAGAATTTTAGAATGGAATTCCTACTTGGGAGCACACTAGCTTTGATTTCTTGATAAGTAAACCCCCTGGAGAATTAGAATAGGAAGAGTCACTTAGTTCACATAGAAGTGATACAAAACTTTTGAGCATTTGGAAATGGTCCAATAATAATGTTATATGCAACTTCCACAGTTCGACCATCTCTTTCTACAGGTTTATCACTGATCTCCCAAATACAATACTAAAAGCTTTCCAGGAAAAAGGAATATTTTCATTACTGACTTGCTTAATCATATCTTTAAAACTGAAACTGCAAAATGTATAAAACAGTGACCTTGAACTTGTGGGCAAAAACTCTTCAGTCTGCATGTCTGAAGAAATTCTAGCTGAACTTCTTGGATGGAGGTGTCCCAATGGCTTTGTCTTTGCCTGCAGTGTCACTTTCTGTGTAGGACTGGAGTTTAACTTTTTCTAAGTGTAGGATTTGGGTGATTCCTGAAGCTGTAGCTTGATCAGTTAAAAACTCATCATCTTGCCTACCCACCTCACATCATGGTTCAAGTGTGAGTAACATGGGTATAATCCTTCATTGCTTCCATGAGATTGCTATGTTAATATTTCATTTTGCTGTATCGTCATCTCTTGTACCCTATGTTTGATGATGGGGAGGGCCTAGCATTTAATCTCTTTTCCTCTTTTCATCAAGCTTTGATAATGCTGGGAGCTCTCTTCTCAAAATTCCTTCTTTTACAGTATCTTTAAGTGTTTATATTATTCACGGATCTGTGGAACTTTTCTCTACTACATTTAGGTAACATAAGTGCTAATAATGTTAATGCAGATTGTATTAGATTCCTGCAAGGAAAAAAAAGAAGGTCCACGATAAAATCTCCACAGGAATGTGATGTATGTTTCGGGAATGCTTTTCTCTAGTCTCAGTGCTTCAGATTTAATTTTGTTTTGATCCTCAAAATAAATATCTCTCTCCTCAACACGCCCTCGCCCCAACCTTCCCATTCACTGGTACTAAATTTTTTTTCCAGGTTGCCTGTTCTTATTTTCATAGACATTATGCCTTGTGACTGGAGAACTCTTTTGATCCTACCATCAAAACAGCTTTTCTGAGGCTAACCAAGCCCTTCTCTCTTTTCATCTGTTTAATAACAGAAGTAAATGAACCAAGATAATTAGATTTTAAATAAAAATTGTCGTTTACAAGTATTCTGTTTGATTTATTTTTCTTCCTTTTCCTTTTCACACTTCTGGTGGCATAAAGGAAAATGATGATATAAAAGCAAAACAACAACAACAACCCCAAACAAAACCCCCTCAAACATAAAAGAAACAAGTGATGAAATTATTTATGTTTTGAAGAATTTAAAAACTGAAATTAAAAATCAGGCCTTTTGAAGCAGTTACCTTCCTCAGTCTGTACAGCATTGATTAATGAACACAGTCTTGTTTCTGGTTCTTTATATACTGAAGTTTCCCTTGCTCAGTTGTTGAAATTTCTAGGATTATTGTTGTTGTTACTTTTTTTTCCTTTTTAACCTGAAGAACTGGAGACCATTCTTTTTACCAGTCAAGGTTGATTTTGTATTTTCAAAATTTCAGTTCAGCTGACTTCTTACTTAAGATTCTTGCTCCCCTCAAGCCATCCCACCACCTTTTCTGTCTGCACTCCATCAAGTCTCTTGCATGACTGTTTGATTCTCCTTTTTTTTTTTTTTTTTTTTTCTTTCTGGGGGACATTGTACTCTCTTACAGGGCTGCTGTTCTGTGTTAAAAGGACATGTTCTTCTTGCCTTGACTTGAATGCTGTTATGATATAACATCCCAAGAGACGTCTGTCTTTAGAGCCTTTGCTGATAAGGTGTGTGAGGGGCAGATTGTGAGTGCCAACTTCTCGGTACCTCAAGTACTGACCTTCCTTTGATCTTGGAACTTTTGGATGCCACTGTGCTATTTGCTGTTGCAGTGGTGTCGCTGCAGGCTGTGTAAAGAGAGAAGGCGGCATAGACAGTTGTCTTCTCTCTGGGAAGGTTTTCTTAAAGTAACTTCTGCTGTGTTGGCTTTCCTTGGGCAAGTTGCAGTTATAGGGGGAGCAGCTCAAAAGCAATGTTGTGCCTTAACAGATCAGAAGTCTGAACAGCTGAATTTTATAGAAATGACTTCAAGAGGGACTGTGGCCCCTGTCAACAGGCTTATCACAATCTGGCCTGCTAAACTTCTTCAAACCTAATGCTCCATACGAAGGCTGATACACACACCCTGCAGGTGCACAGCTGCCTGCGAGAGAGCACAGAGCTGGACCACAACTGCTCTTCCATCCGTCCCTCTGCTCCAAAAGGCGCTTCAGAAAAATCTAGTACTATAAAGCTCATTCTGCTCTCTTACTGAGAACAGGATCACTTACTCCAAATTTCCAGATGTTGTTGTTTTGGCAGTGCGACAGCCGTGCTTGGCTACCAGAATTCCTTGGGTTTCTTCCTGAAAGACTTCTGTCTCCAAAACAATGTTTTCCATGCTAATAGCCTGGACGATGGTCAAAGGTTTTCCTAGCAGAGCTGGCTGAAAAGAATGCAGGCTATTTAAAAGTCCATCTGAGACCATTTGCTACTTTGACATTCTCTTATGCATGGATTATTTTATAACCAAATGGGAAGTTAATTTAAAAAATTTTGGAGGGTGGGGTTTTGTTTGCTTACACTGGGAGTGAGTATGTGAAGTTTTGAGTGCTCTGAATGGGAGGGAGTGTTTTCTGCAGAAAGGAACATTTGCTCCCAGCAGTCTTTTAAACATCTTTTTCAGCCCTTCTTCTGGAAGATTGTCCTATCTCAAGTTGTTTAATCTGGTGATTCATTTTTTGTTGTTGTTGTTTGGTTTTTGTGGGGATTCTGGATTTGGTTGGTTGGGTTTTTTTAAAAGCAGTTGATTGGGAAGAAAATGAGAGGGGAAAAGTACAAGTTATTAATCTGATCATTTAATATTCTCCTGCAACTTAAATAATCAGTGTTAATGAATGTGAGGCAAAGGATAGAGAAGATACAGACACGTCTGAAAAAGCTTATTGTGAAGGCAGTAAAATTAAGAGTGGTAATTTCAGCTCATGAGATTTGGAAAAAATCAAAGTCCACAACTATATTTCCATTGCATGTGCCGTTTTCTTAGTGACAGACGTGAATTTTCAGGAAGTTTGATCTACCTGTATTCTGAGAGGTTATCTGAGTGTTGAATATAGGGTGGTTGAAGTGAAACCTAGTATTCTTATGTAGGTTTTTAATACCGCTTTCAGATTATGTCTGTACTCTTTTTTTGTTATATATGTTTTAAAAGACTTATTTTCTTTCTTCTTTAGCAATATGTAGGCACTTATTTCTGTGTTTCATTCTTCTCACAAGGGAAAAGCGTCTCCTAAAGCAATGTCTGCTAGATGGGTTAAGGTACAAATTCCTTGAATCTCACAGTGCTAATTGTTCTTTTTCGCTGATTGCTAGAGGTCATTTTTTTTCTAACCCCCTCCAGTAAGTATCTTACTTTTATTGGGGAAGCAAAAGGTAAGACACTAGTACAGAATTCTGTAAGAATACGTAAAGTCATCTTAAAGGGAAGCTGCTATCACAAATCCTTTGGGTTTTTTGATCCCACGTAGTGGAAGCCATAATGCTTTGTTTCCTTCTACATTTCTGAAGGCAAAGGGCATGAAGTAAAGAAAATAATTAGATTCCACCCTTTTTTTTTGTGTGTTCACAAAGAAGTTGAGAAGAAAATGTCAAAATGCTAAATAAAGCTTTGGTTTCTGTACTCACTTTGTTGGTTTAGTTCATTATCCTTTACTGTTACGGTAAGCACAATGTTAAAAAAAACACCTTTAAATGCCTGTTTTAAAACTGTCACTATATTGTATATTTGTGCACATAGAGTTAAATTGCTTAATTTTATCTTAACGTATTTCACATTATTTGTAAATTTGATATAATTATACTGTTTTTTTCAAGGGCTCATTTATCCCTTTATAGTAACACTGTGCTATAATCCAATATTTTAAGAATCCTTTTCAGATGGTATAATAAAGGTTCTGTGAGATTGCTTGACTTGACTTGTATTTCTTCTTGCAGACTTCCTTTTGAGTAATACTTTATGGTGGACAATGTAACAAAATTATCCAACACTGATGAGATTAAAGGGAGAGATATTAAAACCCTGTCTGAGAGGGGGCTCTTCTGCATTCATTGAATACTGGTTTGAGACCGAATGGGTGTTGAGCAATTAAGGAGATAAGCATGGTAGAGGAGAACCAACCTTCTCGCTTTTTAAGAGTAAAGAATAAGCAAATACATTAAGTGTTAATGATGCATCTTACTAATGAGTGGTTTAATGTGGGGGTTATCTTAGAATACTTAAAATATTTGAATAGTTATTAACGAGTAGGGTTCTTATTTACATTTCTTTAACTCATAATTACAGGATCTTCTGCTGAGTTCTTTTTTTCCTATTGAAATTCATGTGTATTTGTAGTATGCTAAATTAATCGACAAGTTTTTTTACAAAAAAATCTGTGATTTGTAATTGAAAAATTAAAGTGCTGTTCCATTAAGTTTCTCAGCTATGATATTTGCATATTTGGTTTTATTCATTTTGTCTTTTTATTGAATCACTGCTGCTCATCCCTATAATGTGCCCATTGTTCAGGACAAGAATTTTCTTAAATGTAAACTTATCAAAAGTCTTAAGTGTTTGACTTTTAGACTATTATGTTAATCGTAAAGCAAAGAATCTGGAAACAAACCTGACTATTGTTTATCTACATTTTATGTCTTCCAGTTCTTTAGGCTGTTTCCTTAAATAAGCAAGTAAATACTACTAACGTGGAGAAAATATTCTTTTTAGAATGATCTGATCTCTGAACCTAACCACAGTATTTAATATACCTAGCCTCCCAAATTATTTGGCATCTCATGTAATTGGTTTCCCCTCCACAAACTAAGGGCAGCACCATCAAAAAACAAAAGAAGAACCTGCAGTTATTTTCATTTGGCTTAGATTTAATGATTCTGCATGGTCTTCCTTTCTCTTTAATTGTTCCCTATATAAAACTGGGTATAATAGGGTTTCCTAATGAGAGAACTCTCTTCTGATGAATCGGTGTAGTTACCGCTCTTAGTGTTTCACCAATTTTGATTTTTCAGAGAGAATTGGAGGAGCCTACTTTTGCAAGTCTGGAGAATACAATTATTGTCAAGCAATCCGGAACTACCGTTTTCTACATTTTTACATACAGCACTAGGGAAGTGTTGGTATTGCACAGTACCACCTTCTTTGCTTGACCAGCAAACAGAGTTCAGATGGGTAAAAAAAACAAACAAACAAACAAACAAAAAAAAAAACAAAAAAACCCCAACCAAAAAAAAAAAAAACCAAAAAAAAACCAAAAAAACCCCAACCCTTTAGGTTGATAAGCTATTTTCAGTGTTGTCTTAGTAAAGGATGGTTCTAAGATATGAATATGCTAATACTGGAACTTGTGCTCTAGCTTTCTGTTTTCCTCTTGCTTATTCTTTCCCATTTTACATGGCTTCATTTATTTATGGAGTTTTCCTTACTGTTCTTTGGTTTCAGATGCGAGTGTCTCTCTGGTTTATGTGGTTTCCCCATGTGCGAGGCAGGCTCCGTTCCTCAGATAGTCTCGCGTGGAGATGGAACACCTGGCAAGTGCTGTGATGTCTTTGAATGTGTCAATGGTACGTGATGCTTTCTCTTGCACCTGGAGAGGAGGATTTTATCTGTCTGTGGGAGATGCAGGGCATTGGGTTATTTTTACCATGTCGTCAAGATCTGAGATCTGATTTTCTTGAGGTTCATTCAGTAAGAGGCAACTGGAAGTTCTACTGAAGATACTTAAGTGGGAAATTGCATCACTTTTAAGCTGTCACATTTCTTTAATTTCTAAAGCACTTTTCCCTGTGACCCAGGGAACTTTAGTTTTAGCAAGACTCCTTCATTGCATGTGTTTCAGGTACTTCTTTGCCAGTAGCAAACAGCAGAGCCCTTTTAGAAGTGAAATTCTTGTTAAGCGCTGCAACTGCTTTTTGCAGAACTGTGAACAAAAGCATGCTGGTTAGACTGTGGGGTTTGCTTTAAGAAACATTTGCAAAGTAGTTTTTAACATTGATGTACAACCTGTGGAAATTGTAAGTCAGTGTAAGGATACACTGATTTGCATTCTTTGTTTCCCGATGTAAATGTTTAGAAAATGTTTAAAAACCTGGAATGTGTTATGCAAGTGACCATATCTCAGGACTGCTCTATGCTATATATATATATATATGTATGTATATATATATAAAAAACTAGCATATATGCTACATACAGTGAGTTGGGAAGAGAGATATTTGACTATTGGTAGATAGAAGGGGAAAATTACTCTTGAAGGATTGCATACTCAGATAATTTCTGGGCGTAAAAAGTTACATGTTGGTGCAGTATTTACTAATTAATATTTATTCAGCAATATTTAATCTTGTTCAGTGGTGCATGTATTATGTTTGAAGCAGCCTTTATTTTACATTCTTCATTGCATGTGCACATAAACATACATAGAGAGACATACATGTCCACAGGAGGAGAATGTTTATGATATTTACATGTAGTAATATTTTAAATACTCAAATGCCGATTCAAAAATAATACTTAGTGTGTGTGATGGGACATTATATATAAAAATGAACTTCTTTTATATGAATAAAAGAATCTGCATCAGGAAGAATCACAGATTCTTTATCTTTCAGATTAATTCTTGCACTATTTGGGATAAGATTGTAAATACTGTAGAATTAAATGCGAATTACCTAATTTTTCTTTATATACTGACTGTGATACTAAAGTAATATTGATCTTCCTTTGTTTCATATTTGTGTCATTCTGTTAAAGTATCATTTCTGAATTTGATTGAGCTGTGTGACACACCTCAATGCCATGTTTGATTCGGTATTTACTTTGGTACTTTGAGCAAGAAATGTGAAGCCAATTTGTAACACGATGTCTTTACTGGTGTGAAACAGCCTCAAAGGAACAAACACCTTGCTAACACCTCTGTTTCTCTTCAGTCTGCAAGTTATTTGTGGGTACTGTAATCAAAATTGTTGCCGTATATATCGTATCAAGTGTTAGATGGAGCTGTTTGAGTTGCCCACTTTTTTTGTCCTTAGTCATTTCCATACTCCTCCTATTTCCAAGGAGGAGTTATATTCATTTTTCACAGTTAACAGTGAATTTGGGCTGCCTTAGCACTCTTGCCCTGTGCCTCATTGCCTTATTGCTCACTGTAGCTGACTCCAAAGCTTTGACCTGCTTTTGGGTCACAGTGGTTTTTTTACGCCTCTCAGGTTTTCCCATTACTTAGCTTCACCTTAGTAGTGCAGAAGTAGAGTAAGAAGGCAGAGTAAATTGGAAGAAAAAACACAAGTTTTTGAAGGGAAGCTGACAGAGGGAAGCAGAAAGGCCATATTGGAGGAAAATGAAGGTTTGTAGGGAGATATAATCTTTTGCCTTGTTTATGTCCTTAAAACATCAGTATTAAAATAGTATAGGCGAGTATGAAAATTATTTTTTGAGTTCCTCTTTAAAAAAAAAAAATCTGAGAAACCTGGTCAGAAAAGTTAAATACTTGTATATTGTTTTGTTGTGGGTTTGTTTTTTTTTCCCTAAAGGGCATTTGTCTTTACGTTAATGAATGCGATAATTAGATTTTAAAACATAATTCTGTATGATGTGACTTGAAAATGCTTTAAGTATATATAGAAGTGGGAAACTTCCAGGTGCAATTATTAATGATGCTTCGTTTTGGAAAGAGGAAATAGTTATAAACCTGAAGATGAGAAATATTTTTATCAACAAGTTGGGAGCAACTGTGAAACTACTCATGAGAGAATTCTGTATACAACGTTTGGATTGTGTGACAGATCATTTGTAATGAGGACAGAGAAATCATAGAACTTGACCTGCATTGCTTTATAATTTAGGGTTTTTTCAAGTGTATTTTAGGATGGTTATGGATGAGTCTCTTATATCAGGGAAAAATATTGCAAGCCACACCTCTAAAATCTCTAAATTCCTAGAAAACTAACTCTGACATGAACTTACTAGATAAATGTCTAGTGCAGTGACAAACTGGTAAAAAATGTTGTATGTCTATAAAAATAGAAATATATATTTATTTATAGATGTTTTATGTTTACATATATATTTCTATTTTTATATAAATGTATATATAATCCGTACCATTATTTCTGTCATTTTAAAATGAAGAGGAGGGGGGCATGTTGTTTGTGAGACTGATAGTGGAATATAATATCCAATTCTGGTTTTTAGAAGGGTCTTGAAATATAAACAAGTGCAGAAGAGTTAGAGTAGACAGTGACAGATGGAGGAAATATCTTACAGTTATAGGCTTAGATCATTTTCTTCACTTCATCAAAAAAAATTGCCATCAAAGTAACAAGAGCCAAATCTGTAAGATCTAGGACATGCTGTTCTCAGCAGCGAGGGTGGTTAGCTCTTGGCACAAACTGCTGGGAAGATGCTGAATTCCTTATCTTCATCCTTTCCAATTAGGATTAGATGCCTTTTTAAAGAGTGTGTTTTAATCAAATGCAAGTTAATGGCATTATAGATGGTAAAGTGAGAAAGTTGTGTAATCGGTGTTACCAAGGAGTTCCATTAGTTACTTCTGTGTTTGAAAATCTGTGAAAACAGGCAAGAGAATGGAATAAAAAGGACATGTGAACAGTCACATTAGTATAGTTTTCCTGCTGTTATAACATCTATTTAATATTTGAATTAAATAACTCGGGGGTGGGGGGGAAGCAGTCAGGAATAATGCTGATCATCTGAGTTGCCTTAAAATAGAGGTATCTGTTATGAATAAGTGTATGTAGACTGTAAAAAAAAAAAAAAAAAAAAAAAAATCTGGTTTGTGTATTGTGGGGTAACTAAATTCTGTATGTAGGTAACACTAATGATGTGCTTGCAGAGTGTTGAAGCAGGCCGGCCTTCTGCAATATTTATTGCAAGTATGTGCCATGTGATAGATGTAGAGTTGCGTGTTCAGAGGGATCCTGGGGAGGCTGCCTTAGCTGTGTAGGAAGGAGGGCTGCCCTCGTTGCGCAGCAGCATTGAGCAGCGTTGAGGGGTAGTTAATGAATCAGGGAACCAAAATATGTGCCGTGTAGAGACTCTGCAGTATATTCTCATTGATGTTTGTCAGCATTTGGGGGACAAGATCAGTCATTCCAGTACCTAAAGGGGGCCTACAGGAGAGCTGGGGAAGGACTTTTTTACCAGGGCTTGTAGTGAGAGGATGAGGGGGAATGGCTATAAACTGGAAGAGGGCAAGTTTTTCACTTTAAGGGTGGTGAGGCACTGGAACAGGTTGCCCAGAGAGGTTGCCAAGGCCTCATCCCTGGAGGTGTTCAAGGCCAGGCTGGACGTGGCCTTGGGCAACCTGGTCTAGTGGGAGGTGTCCCTGTCTGTGGCAGGGGGGTTGGAACTCGATGATCTTCAAGGTCCTTTCCAACCTAAACCATTCTATGATTCATTCTTTCACAAACATTTTTCCTGGATTTAATGTAAAACTGATTTAGAAGCTCTAAGATATGTCTGTAGATTTTGTGTGGTTATCTTTGTTACCACTACACAGTGTCTCAAACTAGCTTTTGGTTAATCAGTCTTAAAAAAGCATATTAATCTGCGGTGAGAGAAACTTCTACAGTAGTCACTCTTTGCAGATCATGGAGTTGTTCCTGTTTGATTATAAATACAGCAGTAAGTCAGTACACTAATCATTACTTTCATGCTTCAGATTTGTGATGGGTGTGTCCTTAAGTTTCACATCATGTGTAATCTGCTGTTTCTCATAGTTTGTTATATAATTATAGAAACATTATCACCAAAATAACGTTTACTCCTGCTTGAAAATGTTCCTGACATTTCAATTTAATTGGAGCTTGTTGAGTATCTGCTGTCTGTGGCTGTTCAGTCTTTGTGTAGGTTGAGCTTCTTTTTGAATTTTTTTCTTTACAGGAAATAACTGAGAAAGTGCTAAGAACAACTTTCTCATTGACAACAAAGAAAAAATTCATTTCAGAGAGCTGATGCTCCTAATAATTCTGTGTGGCGTTTTAATCATCATGAATCCATGCGGAGATCACAGTATTTTACATACTCTTACACTAACTGGAGTCATAAATTTGTGGGTTTTAAAACACCACTGTGGTTAATTCATCATTACAATTAATGCACAAGTGTTACTGTCATTAGAACGTGGTTCTTGTCCCAAAGGTCAGTCCATTAAAAAGGTCAATTTTAAGGCACATATTGATTCTTTCATTTTGAAGGAAAGCATCTTTGTAAACAAAATCATTCTGTAACACTGCTTGTTGCATATTAGTATAGTGGTGTTTGTAGTGAAGTTTTCCAGGACGAGCAATGTTCATAGTCAAATGTGCTTGTTCCTGCAATGTGTGTGGTAGATACAGAAAAAATAAGGCAACGTGGGAAATCTGCAGCAAATAATTTCCTCTAAATATATGAAACTGAAAATGAGGTTGTGCCTATTCTGTGGTTCTAGTGCATTGTAACAGTGCACGTTTTGGTAAAAGCTTATGTTGCTGTACTTAAAGGTAGGTTACTCCAATTGCCGTGAAGTTTCCCTGCTTGCACTTACCTGAAATCTGCTTTCCATCTAGAGAATACTAGACAGTATATGATGTAAATTTGGGGAACATTGAGCAAGAGATTCCCAAGTTGTAGTCCTTTCTCAAAATATCCTGCATTTTAGGGAGTTTAATTCAAGGTTTCTTCTGATCTACCCAAAATATATTACTCATCAGGATTTTTGTCTACTAATCCTGGTGTGCTGCCTTTTCTCATGGCAGAGCTTGTAAGGAAAAAAATTGATTCAACATTAAATTACAAGCATCAGCAAGTGAATGTAAAGAGATTGAAAGCTGGACATGCAGCAGGAGTGGACATGTTTGGAAACAAGAGAGTATCCAAAGTTGCCTGTTTAACGAGATATCGATGCATGGGTCTCTTGAATGTGAGTTGCGCTGAAGCACATACTGACTGTGAGCTGTGCCTTAGAAATCTGAGAGGGCAATTAACGAGCATCCTGCAGCTGCTTCCTTCTGTCAGTCAGAGTTTCCACTTTTCAGTAAGTTTACTTGAATACAATCGCTACTTTAAAAGGGTTTCTGGTTGCTGTATGAAAGATTTTAAATTGCATGTCTGAGAGTGGTCTTCGTGAATGTGTCCATGCAGTCCAAGGTCGAGGGGACCAGGCTACTTTCTGCCACGGCCACATATGAGCTGTGATTTGAGCGTCCAGCCTTGCCAGGAGTGGTTCTGGAGCCCCATTTCACATCCCTTTCCCCCAGAGGTGAGGTGCGGGCTTTCGTTGCCCTGTCCATTGAAAATGGGACCACCTGATGCATGCACAAAAGTAACTGGCATTGGTCCAGGGAAGAAAGGATTACAGTTTCTCCTGGGACTTAAGACTGTGACCCTTTCTACACTGCTGTTTCAGGCTGTACTAATGATCAGATGGCAGTATAGAAGTGATCTCCATCAAGCTCATTCACTTGACATGACACATAACCTATGTTTTATAACTGCTTCTGTTATTTTTTCCTCACTTGAGAAGATGCCACTGACATAAATGAGGCATTTCTCTTCTCTGTGCCTCCTGTCTTTCTTCACACTGGCATGTCTATACGGTGGTACTGCATTGGAGGAGAGATTAAAATCCCTCTTTAATCACACTTCTTGTCACCTGTTGATGCACTTAGTCCTCACAGCATTTGCAGTTCCATTATTAAGCTCATGGTGTGGAAAAGGATAAAGGTGATTCTACTATTTCTAAAGGGAAATAAGAATCACCTGTTTTGAAAGGGAGCATCAATGAGTACTGAAGGGATTTGATGGGGAATATTGGGTCAGCAAGGAAAAGCTTTGCTAAAGAAGGAAGAATAGAGTCCAAGTGAAACACCTCACAGACACCAGCTAATTACCACAGAGTTCCCGTTATTTATTGCACTAATCCTGACAGAACTGATATTCCACTTTCATTAAACTTATTTTGCGTGCTCTTAAGAAGTAATGATTTGACCAAGGTAACAGTCTGTCCCAGAGAGGAGAACTGAATACAGTCCTGAACCTAATTAAACTGCGCATTTCTCTCTGGACATCCAAACCCCCATAATTTTGTGGTGGACTTTAACTAGACAGCTGCTTAAAAATAACAAGATGCAAAATGTGGTTTGTGAGGCACAAAAGATATCAAACTGTTTGCTAAGTAATAAAAGGAAGATTAATATTAAGGGAAGATAATCTGATGCCAGAAAGGTAGAGAGATTTATGTTTGTGGGGTTGGGGTTTGTTTTTTGGGTTTGCTTGTTTTTTCTTCAGTCAGAACGTTTGAGCAGTATTTGAACATCACAGATAATCACTAGCCACAGCAGTGTAAGAATTTGGTCTAGTATAGTGAAAAAGCAGGTCAGTCTGCCAAACCAAGTCAAATGTTTTGGATCCTCTGAACCTGGATTATACTCATCATAGTCAAATTGGGAAAAGTATCTGAACCTATGCAAGTCATTACTAGTTAAATTTAAAATAGGAGGGAAAAGGAAAATGCAGAAAACTGAAGGCCAGTCAAAAGGAATTCCTGGTAAAAATATTCAGTCTGTAGATGCATATAAATAAAATATAAATAAATAACACTTAAATAAATCAAAGAGGAGGGGTAGCAATTGTCAGGACCACAGCTGGATGTGAAACCAAATTTAAAGCTTTTACAGTGGTTCACTCTGAGTGGGAGGTTGGTCAATGGGTAGTAGAGACTGAGTTTTAAATAACATGAGGACAAAGTCTAACTCACTTCTTTCATTCATATCATTTAATGAAAAACAAGATGCTAGATAGATTCTGTGGAACCAATGGTATGTCATATACAAAGAATATTAGATGCCATATGGTGCAGTTCTGTCTGGTTTTAAAAGTTAAAAAACAAACAAACAAAACAAAAAACCCCAAAAACCCGAAACAAAACAAACAACTAAATACTTCTAGTATTCGCTTTGGTGAAGTAGTAACATTGTTTGCCAAAGTGAATTTTCTTGGTGAGCTAATGTCTTCAGTAATGTTCTGACTCTCAGATATTTCTAGATGCTTAAACTTGGACAAGGTTGCCAACACTTTGGAGGACAAGGTTAGAATTAAATATTTTTCTTGAAGGATAGAAGAAATGGTTAGACCTGTTATATCATCAAACCACAGCCTTGTGTTACAGGTGTGGGGATTTTTTTTTTTCCTGCAATTTTTTCGTGCACTGGAGGCTTGTCACAAATGTACTGGCAATGAATGATGAACTATGCCAGTACCTTTTAGTGGTGCTGAGATTGTTTGATGCCTGTGTCCTGGTAACATGCCTAGGGCTAAACTGATCGACACGTGTATTTTCTCCTGTGATAGACTGACAGAGAGTAATGGGATTTAAACATATTCCTCTGTTATGAGGAATATGGCTTGCTTCCAAGATTGCTTGGCAATTTTATCGAGAAAATCTGTTATTGTTTGGGGTTTTTTTAGAGCATAGCCATGGTCCTTGGTGGTCCCAGCTCCTTTGGTTGTCCTGGTGGTTTTCTGTGGTGGGGCTGTAACCTACTGCAGGATGTTAAAAAGCAGCACTGCTTCATTTCCAGGAGGTAGAGAGAAAAGGGGGATAGCCTAGAGGAAAGCCACAGACACAATCAAACACTGAAAAGCATGACCTGATGAAGAAAAATAAAAATAGAAAGAAATGTGTGCATTTTATCTGTAAGAGAGGATGGAGGCAGGGACACCCGGGATGAGTCCTCTTAGCACCAAATTTGCACATTGGAGGAAGGTAAAAAGCAGTAGAGCATACACCTTAAAGATGGGAAAAGTAATGAAACTTGGGAAGCTTTCTTTCTGTTTGTTTGCAGTTTGTCTAACCTGAATTATACTTGCTACAATTTGCACTGAGTACAGTAGTTCAACTGTGGAATTGCTTAATAGGCAGGCTGCAGTTTCTCTGTTACTTGTGGTTTTTGAAGAAAAGATTAAGGCAGGGATGTATCAGGTAGAGCTGATTCTGTTGGGGCATCTTTCCCTGCTCTCCTCCATGATGCAACCTCCACCTGACAGGGTCACTTGGAAATAAGTCTTCTGCCTCTGTGGGAAAGACCTCGCAGTCTTGTCTACTGTGTGTAAACAAGAGACAGGTATATCAACCTACACAAGAGCTGTCTTCTGAAGCTGCCTACAGACTACTGGATTGGGACCTGCTGCTGAGGTGGACAGAAAATTTTGAGACTGTTGTGGAAAGTCAGCACTGTATATAGGTTCTGGCAGCTGGGTATAAAAGTGGTTTCTGATGTGATGATATGGACTTTCTCTGCTAGAAACCTTACTCTAAAAATTTGATTATTTCCATGTTGTTTCAAAGGTGAATTGCTGAATTTTATTTTCCTGAGCATCCTGCATATCTTTTAATGTCACTTACAGACCACAGGTGCACAAAATAATGTTCCTTTCCTTTAAGCTGTGCAAATATGTATAAATAATTGTATAAACACATGCATAAATAATTGCATTGATTTACAAATAATAGTTACAGTTTGTTTTAATTCTGATCTCTGTGTTTCTGGATGAGCTTTTTAGAAGATGCAGGACCAAAGGCCTTTCAGAATTGTCCTGCAATTATGTTAGTAGGGAATGCACTGCACTAAGCAGTAAAACCTGAAGAGTAAGAACCCAAATACTTTTTTTCTACCTCCCTTGTTTTTACATAATTGCAAGGAAACAAAGCATACAGTGTGTTGTCCTTTAACATTGTTATGGGCTAATTCCAATGAAAGGTATCCTTCTCTTTTTTTTTTAACTTCCTATCAGCGCAGCTTTTGAAAAACGGAAAGCTCTTCTGTATTTTGTTTATACGGACTCAGGATTTGAGTTTATCAGTTTCCTTCCCTTTCATTTAATCGAAAGTTCACAGCATTTGCCCTGGTGCCTTCCAAGAGTCTGGTACAAATACTTCTGTACACTGAAGGAACATCTGAAGTGCTGGAATCATGAACATTTTAATCCTTTAAACAACAGAAAATTGTTTTGAATCTTGCTTCCGCTTTGGGAGGACTGGAATTTCTGATCCTACAAAAACAAATGCCCAAACTTGCCTGCAGACAGCTGATGCCTGAAGCATCTCGTGCGCTTGGCATAACCGTGTGCAGGATTGCTGCCTTGCAAGGCTCGGATTGCCAAACTTGCATGTGTCTCTGAGCTGCTCCGTGACTCTAATCAAAGGAAACCACAAGTATTGGGAAACAACAGAAATCTCAACAACAGAAGTTTTATTTTGGGCTAGTTCAGCCAATAGAACTGTATTTAATTACATTTAAAAGTACGAGGCAGAATAGCTTGGAAAACTGGTTTGATAAAATGGATTGTGTCTGTTCACAGTTCAGGTTGGAGATAAAGGTCTTGAGAAATAGTCGCGGTTTGTGTCTGTGTAGTGTGAGGCTGTGCGGTTTGCTGCAACACTGACTTTTAGGGCTCTCGCTCCCAGAACAAAAAGGCTGTGGCTGTGAGATCTGTAGAGCTACTTTTGTGCCAGAGCTGTTTCTCATTTAACTCTGTGGCAGGAACGTTAATGCTAAATCAGGTCTGGTCTCTTAGTCATGCTTAACTTTATATAGGAGCAGAGATGTGGTATCACCTGTCCTTTCCCAGCCAGTATAAACTCGGTATTGTTCTGGGTGCCGTCCGCTCTGTCCTGGCTTCTTTCACAGATGGGCAGTTGTACATCTGTGCTTGGTCTGGGTCAGTCTTGTGTTACTGGGTTATCTGATGGCTGGCAGACACTGAATTCGTGTTCACGAATCCGTGGCCTGGGTGTCTGTCTCATACCCACTGTTCCGCTGTGGTAGTCTGCATCAGAAGAGGGATTTGGGGTTTTGGATATGTTTAAGCGCTCTGTGCTGTGAAGTTCAGTCAATTTACATTACTTTGTCACATAGCGAAGCTTTGGGACTTGGAGAATTCTACCTGTAGTATTCTCTTTATTGGTAGAATAATTAATTCATGGTTACCAGCCTTTAGGAAAAGATGCATTTATTTAATACTAGCTTTATGTTCTTTGATTCCTTTGTGGCTGCCATACGTAGATCAGTAAGGCATTAAAATTAGCACACTTCTTTTTTTTTTTTTTTTTTTTTTTTTTTTTTTCAAAAAAGAGAGAACCGACAGAATCTTCCAGTATATCGTGGTGGAAGAAATGCATCGTTACAATTCCACAGCATGGTGCTCACTCTTTCATAAGGCTTCCACTTTATGGGTATCTAAAGCTAGAGTTCTTCGTTTAGTGCTTGTTTTGGCTTGACTGAGTCTTAAGACTGCAGTCTCTTACATATGGTTCTAACAAAAGTAATCCTTGTCTCATAGCTCGATGTATAGGCTCAGGTCAATAGTTTAGTATGAATGTATACACTACCATAAATCTGGAAGGTAAAAATACATGTACAGTAAAATTCTATGCTGGTTTTCACTGTAGAAATAAAACATACTGTTTCCTTTCAGGATTTACAGTTACTTGCTTGGTCTTGTTTGGACATTTTAAAAGTGAATGATAATTCATGGAAGATGATGGTTCTACTTCTAACTAGGCAGGAATTCAGATCTACTGTTTGGGGAGTGGGGAATCAGTAAAAATCTGGAAAGCTGCAATCAAAGCAGCAGAGTCAGAAGCAAATGGATTAAAGGCCTTTTGAGTTGCGTTGGCACTTTTTCCTTTTTGAGAAGGTTTTTAAACTAACAGCTTGAGCTACATAAACTTGAAATATTTCTCAAGTGTTTGTTTATGTGAATTGCTTTGTAATGAGGTCATAGCTGTTTTCCCGGACACAGTGGTATTTCCTCCTTTTTTTTTTTTTAATACTGCTTTCTACATTATGGCTTGAAGACAGAACAGGCATATAAAAATCAAACATTGCTTAGGATACTTCCAAGTTTCAACTCTAATGCTTTACAATCATATTCAATGACTTGAGGCTGCAGTTCAATAGAAGTGTATGTGGAAAGAAATACTAAAGTCCCTGAAATGCTTTAGAGTTTTAAAGAAAATGTGTATCATTGTCAAGAGTAACTCAGGTGAAAAGTTTTTAACCCCCTAAAGTAAGAGGATTGTGGTGGGTGTTCTGTGTGTGTCAGTTAGGCTGGTTGAACAGAATATGCTCCGCTGGCAGTAGGTGGTGGAGGTGGAGGAAAGTACAGACTTTCCTCTGTGTGGGGGTAACTGACGTGTGGGGTAACTGCAAGGTCAAAAGCCCTAAGGAGACCTTATGATGTATTCATGATGTGTGGATCTGCTTCATAATCTGGAACCAAACCTCTTTGGTATAAAAAAATAATAATAAATTAAGAAAAGGTGGTTAAATCTGCAAACTGTTTTGTTGTTTTAGTTAGAATATTTTTTTTTTTTTAATGTTAACAAATTAAATAGTCAATGTCCTTCCCAAGATACTTAGGAATTTTCAGAGGCTTTTGGTTTCCCATGAAGTTTGGATTTAATTATATGTTAGGGCTCTGTTGTAGATGGAGGCATAGAAGAAATAGGAGTCTTGTGTTTTTGAAACGCTGAAGTGATCACATAAATATTTATTACAGTTGAGGTTATTTTCTGTGGGGGTTATAGATGTAAACTGACTAGTGCAGCTCCAGGTTGCTTGAACTGAGAAGTATTCAGTTCTGCACAGCAGATCATGCAGTCACTAAATACGTTGTTTGGGCTTTTTTAAACATATCCCTATGGATTGGACAGCTTCAGTGCAATTTATCCACCTGTGTACAGAGTCCAGCAGAAAGGAGGATTACACTTAAGAAACATCAGAAACAGTCGTCTTAAAATAGAAAAATCTTTTGCTTCGTTTGCTGAAATTTGAAGTAGCTTCTGGCTCATCCAGAAAGAGAACTATCTAACACCTATGAAGAAATAATGGGGCCTTAACCTTTTCCAGTATTTTAATTTTGAAAATGGAGACTTTCAATTGTAAATAATTGCTCTGAAAGTAATTGTGAATAGCATTTTATTTTCTTCCATTGTTGAAACAGACTATGAAATATACCATGTTCTTAAAAAAAAAAAAGCAAAACCCATTGTATTTTGAGTTTAAAAAAATGAAAGATCAATTGTCTCTTTTATGTCTGTTTTTGTCAGCAGCAACATGAGTTTAACTATTTACCATTTATCAATATCCATAAAATACATTGTTAATTTTTTTTTTTCCCCTCTCTCTTCTTTCAGAAGTGAAGCCAACTTGCATATTTAACAGCATGGAATATTATGATGGAGACATGTTTCGAATGGACGCCTGTCGTTTTTGTCGATGCCAAGGTGGAGTCTCCATTTGTTTCTCTGCCCAGTGTGGTGAGCTACACTGCGACAGGTACTATGTGCCAGAAGGAGAGTGCTGCCCGGTGT
Source organism: Charadrius vociferus (assembly GCF_000708025.1). Lineage (NCBI taxonomy): Eukaryota > Metazoa > Chordata > Aves > Charadriiformes > Charadriidae > Charadrius > Charadrius vociferus. The sequence continues at coordinate 1,633,504 of NW_009647419.1, forward strand.
GTGAAGGTACAGTATCTTTTTAATCCTGTTTGCTTATTAATTCTACTGCTTTTTTTCATTTGACTTTTCAATGCAAATGAGCAAACAAGTGCTTTATTTTGTTCTTCTGAAGTTTCCAGATTCCTCCTTAATTCAGTTTATTTCTACATTTTTGCTGTGTCTGAGTGTGCTGTCTTGTTCTTTGCAGTGCTCCTCTGATGTTCACCCGCTGCCCTTTTTATATAGAGCTGTTTGGATTTCCTTTGCCTTCTGCATCAGAACTTTCTTACACATGGTCAAGTGTGCAGTACTTTTTGGGGTCCTTCTTCCCAAAGGACAAAAGAAGCTGTTACTAATTTCTGCACTGGGTACTTAGGCTCCTCCAAAGCAGCAGTGGTGGCCCTAAGGCACATTTCCATGGCTTTGCAGCCTGCTTCTTCCAGTCTTGTTCTGTTCAGCTACAGCAATGCACACACCATCTCTTCTCCACAATTACAGCAAAGAAATGGGGCAGTAATCTGGCTTAAGTGTTTTTTTTTCTTCCTCCTTTGCCCTGTTGATAGCCTTCTCCTCTACTTGTTAGGCCTCCAGTCCTCCTAGAAAGGGTTCTGTGGGAAATCTCACATTGGCCCTCTTGCTTACACAAGAAAATATTGGACGCATCTTCTGCCAGAATACAACCAGGATTTCAGCGGAGGGAGATGGGGCTGGTGCTCTGCGCTTAGGTCTTGCTGTGGTGGGGGTCAGGTTTTGGCCACGGCATAGACAAAGGCCCGTTAAGCGCTCCTGGTCCCTTTGTTTAATAGTGAACTTAAGAATGACTTCTCAGTAAGCAAAATGAGCCAGAAATCTCAACTCTCCTCCTAAGAGGAGAGGAACCTAATTATTATTGTCACTTTCAGACACTTTGTAGTGTACTTAATTTCAGTATTCCTGTAGTTCCTTGCAGGAACAAGTGAGCCGAAGATCCATTATAGTTGTGCTTCATTCCAAAAAGAGAATTGTGACAGTAAAAAAACTCATAAAAATGAGTCTAAAAGAGGCATCTATAAGGGTTGGACCATCTCAGTCAGCACAGGATTTAGTGAAAAAATAATGTTTTGGCAGCTTTTGTTACAAACTATTCAAAACTTCTTCAGAGATGTAAAAAAACCAAAATCTGCATAATGAATTGTCAGTGTGGGTAAGGTAGGAACCAGGAAGTCGTTCTTTAAAGAATATTTATATTTTTATGTATTTTAGTGTATCAGTTCGTATCATATAGGTTGATACGTGGTGTTCACCTATCGAGAAGTTGAAATACAAATGCTGTAGGCTTAAGTATTCTGAAGAGATACCAGTCCATGTTTGCCATGTGTTTAAGATCTGGTCTAGGCATTGATTATTGAACATAGTTGGAGACGGGACGCTGGGCTTCTTGATCTTTCCTGGTACAGTTGTGCCTATCCTTTTAAGACACTTCAAGCT